>NW_026990518.1:641920-962880 GCF_963921805.1 Phalacrocorax carbo
GCTCGTTCCGTATGTAAATCACTGCGCAGGCTCGGTGGTGGTCCGTGAGTCGGTGGTCGCGATCTCCCCCTGCCAGAATTGCCTTTTACCTTCTTGGCTCTTAATCTTGGCAGTCTTGGCTAGTTTTCTCAGTCCGCTACACGAAACCGCGTTTTGTCATCCTTTTCTGACAGAAGCACGTTGTCTGTTGTTCTGCTGACATTAACGATCGCCTAGGGACTAAAATGCAGATCGACAGATGCGCTGATTCGTACGCTCCGTGTTCCCGTAATGGAACACCGTCTCTGGTTGGTTGATTTCATCGCTTTGGTTACATTTCCCCCCTTTGGAAGTTTTGAAATAATCATTTTCTCAATACTTCCATCCTAGATCAATAATATTCCACTATGTCAGTTCAGTGTTTGGTTCATCTTCTCAAAGTTTTCACTTGATTGTGGTCTCTAGGGCATATGCAGGTTCCATTTTATACCCAAAATTTTATTAATTTGTTGAACTACCTCTGCAAAAAAATGTGGTCCTCTCCCAGAGGACATTCCTGTTGGCACTCTAAATCTTGGTATTATTTCTTTCAGCAACATTTTAACTACTACTCTAGCTTTGTTGGTGCAGCACGAGAAAGCTTCTGGCCAACTAGAAAATTTGTCCATCATCACTAACAAATACTGCTATATCTATTTTGTCTGGGTAACTCAGAGAACTTAATTTGCTAATAATTTCCGGGAGAATTTTTTGTTTTGTTACTCCTAAAGGTGGTTTCCTTTGGTTCAGGGGATTATTTCTAGGACAGATTGGACACTTAGCTACCATGGGTTTAATTATTCTTGTCATGCCTACACACGCTACAGATGCTTTTAAACTCAAAACCGTAGCATCTACACCCTAATGTGTTTGCTCATGCTTTTCTTTTGCAAGTTCTGTCATAACTTGTGGGGTTGTTATTATTATTACTTGTTTTTCTGGTGTTACCTACCATCTCTCTGTGTTTTGTGATGCTTCCAATTGTTCTGCTAATTGCTCATCCAATTTATTATAATAATCTCGGTTTCAACTTTGGAATGCCGATCTGTTTTACTGGTACTAGTGCAAGGATACCTTGCTCTGCAGTCCTCTTTGCAGCTTTATCTGTCAATCGTTTGCTTATGTTTACAGCCGTCTGGCCGAATCGATGAGCTTTGCAACGCTTTACCGCCACTTCTTTTGGTTTCTGCACGTCTTCCGGAAGTTGGAGAATGTCTTCTTTATGCTGTATCAATGATTCTTGGGCTGATGGCAGTCCTTTTTCCTTCCCAGTAGCTCCATGATCGTGGATCACACCAAATGCATGTTTGGAATCAGTCTAGATATTTATCCTTCGTCCTTCTGCCATTCGCAGAGCTCGCTTCAACGCTACCAATACTGCTTTCTGTGCTGAGGTGTTCGCAGGCAGCGCCCCTGACTCCATTCCCTCGGCGGTGATAACGACAGCATATCCGGCCATTCTCTTCTCGCCCAGAGCTGCTTCCATCTGTAAACAACTCCAGATCAGGATTTTCCCAGAGGTTTGTGTCTCAGGCCTGGTCTGCTGGAATAGACTTGTTCAATAGTTAGCAAGCGATCGTGTTCGAAATTGTCCGTAAGGTTTTCTGTTGTTAAAAACATACAGGATTCAGTATAGCAGTAGCCTTCGATTCCACATGGTCTTGTTCTAACAGAACAACTTGATATTTCAACATTCTGCTAAGGGATAGCCAACGACCCCCCTTTTGTTCTAAAACAGTCACCGCTATGTGCGGGACACATACTGTCATCTTTTGTCCCATTGTTAACTTTGGGGCTTCCTGGATCGGCAGCGCTGCTGTTGCTACTGCCCGTAAACATCCAGGCCATCTTTTACTCACGTGGTCGAGTTGTTTGGAGAAGTAGCCCACGGGTCTCTTCCAGGTTCCCAGTCGCTGTGTCAGCACTCCAAGGGCTAAATGTTGTCTTTCGTGGACAAACAGCTCAAAAGGTTTAGCGAAATCGGGTAGGCCTAATGCAGGGGCCATCACTGAGGCTCTTTTCAGTTCTTTGAATGCCGTTTGGCATCCGGGCGTCCAGGTTAAATATTTATCCTTTGATTCTTTCAGTGCCTCGTATAATGGTTTTACATACAGTCTGTAGTTCAGAATCCAGAGCTGACGCTATTTCACTATTTTCAGAAAAGCTCTCAGTTCCTTCGGGCCGCAAGGTTCGGGAATTTGACAAATAGTTTCTTTCTTTTCACTTTCTAATTGTCTTTGTCTCTGAGATATTTCAAATCCTAAATAAATGGCTGCTTCTTCTCCTATTTGGGTTTTGTTTCTGGAAACTCCGCATCTTCCTTGGCCCAGAAAATTTAAAAATTTCAAAACATTATTCTTTACTTTCTGCCACTATCAGAATGTCGTCTGCATTCTGTAACAGTATGCCTCTCCCTGGGTTCTGTTTTTTCTATACATTTCTATATTTCTAATTTTTTTTCTTGCCAGCTGAGTCCCAAATATCGTAGGACTAATTTTAAATCCTTGTGGAAGTACGGTCCATGTTAGCTGTGTCTTTCATTCTGTGGTGGGGCTTTCCCATTCCAAAGCAAATAGGCTTTGACTTTTTATGCCTGGAGGTATGCAAAAGAAGGCATCCTTCAAATCTAGTACAGTAAACCATTTATGCTCCTCCTTTAAAAGAGGTCAGTAAAGTGTATGGATTAGCTACTACCGGATGTAGATCTTGGACCACCTGAGATATAGCCCTTAAATCGTGAACCAGCTAATACTCTTTGCCTCTAGATTTCTTTACTGGCGGCACAGGAGTACTATATTCTGATTCACATTCTACTAAGAGCTCATATTCTGAAAAAAATTTATAATTAACTTCTCTAATCCTTTTCGAGCCTCTCGCTTAATACGGTATTGTTTTTGCCTTACCGGCTTGGCTCCAGGCTTTAAGGTTACTTTTACCGGCTCTGCCCGCTTAGGTCGCTCCGGAGCTCCGCTCGCTCAAACCAAAGGAATTACTACGTTTTCCACTTCTTCGGGAACCTGTTCCTCCCTGGAGGAATCCTGTAACATAAACGCTCTCGCCTCTGTGGCTTTTGATTCTGTTCTGGTATTAGTAATTTAATCTCTCCATCTTTAAAAGTTACTTGAGCATCTAATTTACTTAATAGATCTCATCATAACAGAGGCAGTGGACATTCAGGCATATACAGAAACTGGTGAGTTGCCCATTGCTTCTCCAATTTAAACTTTAATGGCTCTAAGAAAGGCTAATTTTTCTTTGCCCTGTCGCACTAACAACACCTACTGGTTTATGATCAACTTTCTCTTTACGTGTATTCAATACCAAAGAAGTGGCTCCCGTATCTACCAAAAATTCTATTTCTTCATTCCCTAGCTTCAGTGTAACCAGGTGTTCAGCTAGGGTTGATTCCTCTGGTCTCCTTCATGCCAAGCTACTTCAAGCATTTTACCCAGATCTCTGGATTCAGGTTCTTCTAGTTTCTGAAGGTTTTTTTACTCCCCCCCCCCCACCCCCCCCAATCTGGGGCTGATTGTCTTATGAATATAGAGACCAACTGAATTGCTTTTTCTGTGTTTTTCTGGGTTCAAATGAGTATATTTTCTGGTGGTCACCTTCAGCCTTTCCATAAAGGCTGAAGGGGGGGACTCCTTTAATTCTTGTCTCACTTAATAAATGGGTCAAAATTTATGGCTTTTGGCATTGCATGTCTTACTCCAAATAAAATCAGTCTCTGACATCTAGTCAACATTCCCCTGGGTCCTGGCTGATTAGGGTCCCACTCGGGATTTGTAGATGGAAAATTCTTATTCGTTGTTCTCTGTAAATTCCTGTTAGCATGTGCTCCCTGCACCTGCCTTCTGGCTGTATTCAATACTATTTTCTTGTCAGTTCCATCAAGTGAAGTATCCAGTATCACAAGTAGAGCAACATTTCAAGTTCTCACCACATTTTCCTCTTTTCAGAAACATTGCTGTAGAATCCTGTGGACATATCTCACGCTGTTTCTGCCACGCTGGATGATTCCACAGTGTAAAGAACAAATCAACATATGCCACTTCTTCCCATTTGCCTTCCCTTTTTACAAAACAACATTAATTGCAAGATGGTATGATATTGCAATGTCTCCTGTTCTGGCCATTCGTGCCCACCTTCCAATTGATACGTTGGGCACCAATGATTGCAATATTCAATTAATGGTTTCCGAGTTAGTGGGTCATCACCCCCGATGTCTTTGCAGTGCTTCAAAGTACATCCCAAAGGTGTTCTCTGTGGGATAGGTTTCTTACTCAGAAATGCTCCCATCTCCCAGTCGACTAGCAGTTGTGATAGTGCACTATCACAAATAGTAGTCAGAGGGACTCCAACCCCCGTTAGAGGTCTCACTGGGATCTGTAGCCCCCTGCTAGATATCCCTGGAGACTTCAACCCCCTGTTGAAGACCCCCCTACCCTCGGGTCCCGCTCCACAGGCTTTCGCCTAGCAGAGACTTACCAACCGAGGTACCTCTTGGCCCCAACCCTGCGTGGCTTTCGCCGCGCCTTACGGGCAGGCCTGTGGGACTCAAACCCACTATCCTGTCCTATGTGGGAAGCTAACGCCACATATTATTCTACCTAAGTTTCTTCTTAAACGAATGCCTTGTTTACTTCAGTCCAGGGGATCTTTCTCAGAATTCTCTGGCCTGGGGATCGGAAGCTCTCCCCAAGAATTCCTTGGGGCTGGCTGCAGGTCCCACGGTCCTGCGGATCCGTCGAGATTCAAAAGCAGGTTCCCATCTGGGGTGCCAAAACTGTTACCAAAAAACACGGTAAAATCGGAAATATCTATTCAACACCAATCTAGTATTAAAGAGCAGGCGTTCTTTATTCACGGCGCCAGATGCACGGGGGATCGCTCCTCCTGGCGTGCGTCCCTCACACACCTTTCCCGTAGAATTTGTAGATCAAAATTTTACGTATTCATACATATTCATTATCGTCCTGTCTACTGATTGGTACAAACTTGCTCGTTCCGTATGTAAATCACTGCGCAGGCTCGGTGGTGGTCCGTGAGTCGGTGGTCGCGATCTCCCCCTGCCAGAATTGCCTTTTACCTTCTTGGCTCTTAATCTTGGCAGTCTTGGCTAGTTTTCTCAGTGCGCTACACGAAACCGCGTTTTGTCATCCTTTTCTGACAGAAGCACGTTGTCTGTTGTTCTGCTGACATTAACGATCGCCTAGGGACTAAAATGCAGATCGACAGATGCGCTGATTCGTACGCTCCGTGTTCCCGTAATGGAACACCGTCTCTGGTTGGTTGATTTCATCGCTTTGGTTACACCTGTTCCTGTTGTTCAGTTTCTTCTTTTTTGGCTTTGTGTGATTCTCTCTGTGATTCTGTTTTTCTCTGCCTCGCTTTTCCCAGCTCCCCGTCCCTCACTTTGAATACCCGTTATCCTTCACCAGCTCACTCTCCCTTGGTTGCCATCCCCGTTTCTGAGTTCCTCCTGCTTTGCCACGTAGCCCGTGACTTTTTTCTTAATCTCTCTCTGTCTGCCTCAACGCTCCCGCCGCGCTTTTTAGTTCGTCTGCTCTGCTCTGTACCCTGCTACTGTTACTTGCCTGCCTGAGTTCTTCTCTGTCCAGCTCCCTTTCCCTATTCTTGAATTCCTGTTCTTCCTGCACCCGCCGCTGTTCCCTGTGATCTCCGTCTCTCTCTGTCCAGCTCCCTGTCCCTAGGTTTTAATTCCTGCCTCTGCCCGCCGTAGCCCGTCTAGATTTTTCTCTCGGCCTCTCTCTCTGTCCGGCTCCCCCTCTCTGTGTTCTAATTCCACGTTCTCTGTCACGTAGACCCGTGCTATTTGTTTGTCCTCATCTCTCTCTGTCCAGCTCCTTGCTGCTATGTTTTATTTCTTCCCTCTCTGTCTGTCTTTGTAGCCCATTGCCGTTGTGTGTTTTTTTTTTTTTTTTTTTCCTACTTGTTTCTTCATGTGTCTCTGTCTGCCTCCCAGTGCCTGATCTTTAATTCCTCCTTCCCTGTAGGCCGCTGTTCCTTTTTTCCATTCTACATTGTGTTCTCTTTGGTCTCCTGTTCTTATTCATCGATTCCCTCCTCGCCGCCCTGTGGCTTGTCCCCATTTTATTGTTGCGCCTCTCTCCCTCTCTCTGGCTTCTTGCCCCTGTTTTGAAAATTCCTCCCTCTCTTCTCTCTTCCCTGTTGGCCGTGTGATCTTCAGCCTTTCTCCATCTCTTTCTGCCCAGCTCTCTGTGTCTATTCATTAATTCTTCCCTCTCTGCCCTGTAGCCTGTAGCTTTTGTCCTTTCTCCATCTTGCTGTCTCTGGCTTCCCCATGACCCTGTTTTAGAATTGTTTCTCTCTCCTTTCTGTACGCATTGCGATTCCTTTTGCTCCCCATCTCCCTTTGTTTTGGGTGTTTTTTTTTGTTGTTGTTTCTCTGGCTCCCTGTCCCTAATTCTTAATTCTCTGCCTTCTCGTGCTCTGTACCACGTAGCCCCATGGTTTGTTTTGTGGTGTTCCCTCCCCGGCCCCTTCCCTCCGTTGTTGGCTGTCTCGGCTCCCTGTCCCCGTGGCTTCATTCTTCCCTTTCTGCCCTGTTCTTGTCGCTTGTCTTGTCTGTCTCCATCGCGCTCGGTCCAGCTTCCTGCCCCTATTCTTCTTTCCTCCCTCGCTGTCGTGCTGCCTGCCCCAGGTTCTTTGTGCGTCTCCAGCCTGCTCCTCTTCCTTCTTTGTTGGTCTGTGTCCTGCTCTTCCCTCTTTCTGCTGCCTCTCTTCCCCTCTCTCTGCTGCTTGTATCTCCACCTCCGTCAGGCTCCCTGTCCTTCTCTGGCCGTCCTGTTCCCTGCCTCGTGCCTTCTCACTACACGCACACACGCCCCCCCGCCCCCGTCCAGCTGGCTGCCGCTCTTCTCTTCTCTCTTCCTACTGTCCTGTGCCCTGCTCCTCACCTTTGGTGGCCTCCCCCTCTGCCCAGCAGCCTGTCGCTCCAGGAGCCGGGCGACGGACGGTCCCTTCCCTGCCAAACGCGGACAAGCGCGTGCCGTGGTTTAGCCCCAGCTGGCAACTCTGCACCAGGGAGCTGCTTGCTCGCTCCACCCTCAGTGGGCTGGGGGAGAGAGCTGGAAGGGTAAAAGTGAGAAAAATCATGGGCTGAGATCAAGACTGTTTAATAGGTAAAGCAAAAGCTGTGCGTGGAAGCAAAGCAAGGAATTAATTCACTCCTCCTTTTCGGCGGGCAGGTGTTGAGCCACCTCTGGGAAAGCAGGGCTCTGTCATGTGTCATGGTTACTTAGGGAGAGAAATGCCGTAGCCCCCCCCCCCCAAGGACTCCCCCTTCTTCCCCCAGCTGCGTGTGCTGAGCATGATGTCAAATGGTATGGAATATCCCTTTGGTCAGTTAGCTGGGAAAGCTTTCCCAGCTGTCCCAGCCTACTTGCTGGTGGGGCACTGAGAGAACCAGAAGAGGCCCTGACTGTGGAAGCAGTGCTCAGCAAGAACCAAAACATCTCTACATTATTAACGGTGTTTTGAGCATAAATCCAAAACGTATCCCTTCCTAGCTACTGTGGAGAAAATGAGCACTATCCCAGCCACCACCAGCTCCGTGCGGCTGCGGCAACGGCGGCCGAGGTGGCCTTGGGGCAGGGGGAGCGTTGGGGACCCTGAGCCACGAATCGCTCCTGGGACTTGTTACGTGCGCGCCTGCACAAACAGCTGCCCTCTCCTTTGGCCTGAGGGCTGCGTTTGCGCTCCCTTGGCGTGGGGCAAGGGGCTGTGATGGAGCCCGGGGGAGGAGGTGGTGCACTGTGGGGGTGAGGGGAGGGGGCCCCCCGTTGCTGCTGCGCCTCAGCTGTGGGCGGGGTCTGGCTGGAGGAGCCCCAGGTGCGGGCAGTGGGGCTGGCGGTGCCGGCTCCTCCCTGGAAAAGGGGTGGTGCCCTGCTCCGGGGGGCCAGTGCGAGCCGAGGGCGGAGCGGAGCGGAGCTGTGGCCGAGCGTCAGCGGGCTGCGAGTGTAGCGAGGGAGGAGGTGAGCGGGGGCTGGGTGGGGGGCCGCTGCGTGCCGGGTCAAGCCCCGAGGAGGGCTGCGGCGGGGCAGCGGCGGGTCGGAGCGGGCGGTGGGGAGAGCGAGGCTGTGCTGAGGGCTCGGTGGGGCTTCCGGGTGCATCGGCGGGAGGGGCGGTGCCCCGCAGGGTGAGAGAGCGGGGAGGGCGGGCTCGCGGCGTGGCGGGAGCTGTGGTGGTGCGTGTGGCGGCTGGGCGGGCGGCCGTGTTGTGGCGCAGAGCATGGCGGGAGCTGTAGTCCTTGTGGCGGGGGGCTGCCGGGCGGCCATGTTGTGGCGCAGAGCATGGCGGGAGCTGTAGTCCTTGTGGCGCGCGGCTCCCGGGCGGCCGTGTTGTGGCGCAGAGCATGGCGGGAGCTGTAGTCCTTGCGGCGGGGGGCTGCCGGGCGGCCGTGTTGTGGCGCAGAGCATGGCGGGAGCTGTAGTCCTTGTGGCGGGGGGCTGCCGGGCGGCCGTGTTGTGGCGCAGAGCATGCCGGGAGCTGTAGTCCTTGCGGCGGGGGGCTGCCGGGCGGCCGTGTTGTGGCGCAGAGCATGGCGGGAGCTGTAGTCCTTGCGGCGGGGGGCTGCCGGGCGGCCGTGTTGTGGCGCAGAGCGTGCCGGGAGCTGTAGTCCTTGTGGCGGGGGGCTGCCGGGCGGCCGTGTTGTGGCGCAGAGCATGGCGGGAGCTGTAGTCCTTGTGGCGGGGGGCTGCCGTGCGGCCGTGTTGTGGCGCAGAGCATGGCGGGAGCTGTAGTCCTTGCGGCGGGGGGCTGCCGGGCGGCCGTGTTGTGGCGCAGAGCATGCCGGGAGCTGTAGTCCTTGTGGCGGGGGGCTGCCGGGCGGCCGTGTTGTGGCGCAGAGCGTGCCGGGAGCTGTAGTCCTTGCGGCGGGGGGCTGCCGGGCGGCCGTGTTGTGGCGCAGAGCGTGCCGGGAGCTGTAGTCCTGGCGCAGTGGCTGCCGGCCCTGTCACGTGGCTCGCCGGGGCGCGGCGGGAGGCGCGGTGTTCCGGCGCTCGGGTGCCGGGCGGCCGTGCCGCGTACGGTAGGCGCGGTGTATTTTTGGGGTTGGATTCGTGTTGATTTCTGGGGGCTTCCAGGTGCGGCCGCTCCCCGAGAAGCGGTGAGTTCCCCGGGAGCTGACAGAAGGGAAGAGGGAAAGGAGGAGGACCTTTTCCCCCTGCCCAGGGCGCAGATGATGGCCGCCGCCTCCCCGGCTCACCGGAGCTCCCGCTCAGCCTCCCCTGGCCCCCCCCTTGCCCCGTGCGCCTGCCCGCAGCCCCGGCACCTCCCCTGAAGCGTGCTGCGTAGCCCTTGGCCGCCCCCAGGCCCTGTCGTGAAGGCAGCGAGCCGGCCCTCGAGCGCACTGGATTCCCCCTCGGCGCAGGGGCCCTTAGCAGTAGCGCGGGGAAGGGGCGGTGTGTCCAGAAGCCCCTGCGCAAGGAGGGGCTTTGGCCAGGGTCGATCGACGGTAATGACGGTCGCTGTTTCTTCTTTCCCTCTCCCAGAGACCGTGCTGAGGACGTGGTTGTCTGTCCTTCCCCCGGGGATGCCGTTGACTGCGGCCGTCTCAGGCTTGCGTGGCTTCTCTCTGCCCGGCGTTGCCATCCTCGCAGCGCGGGGGCGAAAAGGGACACACAGAGCCCTTCCCGGCTGTGGACAGGAGCTGCCTCGGCTGAAGCTGGAGACGCCAACGAAAGGTAAAGCAGAAGAAACTGAAGGCGCTCTGGCTGCCAGCTGCCTTCCTGCCGCAGGCGAGAGAGAGCCTGTCCCTGCAGGTGAGGGAGGGAGGATCCCCCTTCGTAGCCCGCAGCGGGCCAGGCCACCAACGTGCACCGCAGGGTCTGTACGCGTAACCGGGAGTTGGGTACGGGCGTGTAGTGCACGAGCGAGCTAGGCTACGTGCCTAGGAAGCCTCATCTCGTAAGAGCGGTAAGACACCCATGTATCCTCTTTAGGTGGAGGACGGCCTAGAGTCTGGAGCTGCAGAAGAGGCAGGGCGGAGAGGAGGGGAAAGAAGCATCTGAACGGCTAAATTGTGCCAGCAGCGCTGAGAGCGAGAGTCGCGGTGAGTCCTGGGCCACTGGGGCCCCGTTGCCTCTCTTGTGCGTCCTGGGCCCTCCCTGTCTCTCCCCCCTGGCCCCCTCTCTTTCCTTACCTGCTGCAAAATTTTTTTTTTTTTTTTTTTTGGCGCCCCCCCGCCCCTTCTTTCTCCATCTCGCTCTGAGTGGCTCCCTGCCTCCCCGTCTTTTCAGGCCTCCCTCTCTCTGTCCTGTAGCCTGTGGCTACTTGTTCTTTCTCCGCCTCTCTCTGCCTGGCTCTGGCTCCGTTTTTATTTTTTTATTCCTCCTGCTCTGTTCTGTAGCCTGTCGGTATTTTGTCTTTCTCTGGCCCTCTTGGTCTGACTCCGTGTGTTACCGAAAAACGCGGTAAAATCGGAAACAACTCCTCAACGCCGATTTAGTATTAAAGAGCAGGCGTTCTTTGTTCACGGCGCCAGATGCACGGGGGATCGCTTCTCCTGGCGTGCGTCCCTCACACACCTTTCCCGTAGAATTTGTAGATCAAAATTTTACGTATTCATACATATTCATTATCGTCCTGTCTACTGATCGGTACAAACTGGCTCGTTCCGTATGTAAATCACTGCGCAGGCTCGGTGGTGGTCCGTGAGTCGGTGGTCGCGATCTCCCCCTGCCAGAATTGCCTTTTACCTTCTTGGCTCTTAATCTTGGCAGTCTTGGCTAGTTTTCTCAGTGCGCTACACGAAACCGCGTTTTGTCATCCTTTTCTGACAGAAGCACGTTGTCTGTTGTTCTGCTGACATTAACGATCGCCTAGGGACTAAAATGCAGATCGACAGATGCGCTGATTCGTACGCTCCGTGTTCCCGTAATGGAACACCGTCTCTGGTTGGTTGATTTCATCGCTTTGGTTACATTTCCCCCCTTTGGAAGTTTTGAAATAATCATTTTCTCAATACTTCCATCCTAGATCAATAATATTCCACTATGTCAGTTCAGTGTTTGGTTCATCTTCTCAAAGTTTTCACTTGATTGTGGTCTCTAGGGCATATGCAGGTTCCATTTTATACCCAAAATTTTATTAATTTGTTGAACTACCTCTGCAAAAAAATGTGGTCCTCTCCCAGAGGACATTCCTGTTGGCACTCTAAATCTTGGTATTATTTCTTTCAGCAACATTTTAACTACTACTCTAGCTTTGTTGGTGCAGCACGAGAAAGCTTCTGGCCAACTAGAAAATTTGTCCATCATCACTAACAAATACTGCTATATCTATTTTGTCTGGGTAACTCAGAGAACTTAATTTGCTAATAATTTCTGGGAGAATTTTTTGTTTTGTTACTCCTAAAGGTGGTTTCCTTTGGTTCAGGGGATTATTTCTAGGACAGATTGGACACTTAGCTACCATGGGTTTAATTATTCTTGTCATGCCTACACACGCTACAGATGCTTTTAAACTCAAAACCGTAGCATCTACACCCTAATGTGTTTGCTCATGCTTTTCTTTTGCAAGTTCTGTCATAACTTGTGGGGTTGTTATTATTATTACTTGTTTTTCTGGTGTTACCTACCATCTCTCTGTGTTTTGTGATGCTTCCAATTGTTCTGCTAATTGCTCATCCAATTTATTATAATAATCTCGGTTTCAACTTTGGAATTCCGATCTGTTTTACTGGTACTAGTGCAAGGATACCTTGCTCTGCAGTCCTCTTTGCAGCTTTATCTGTCAATCGTTTGCTTATGTTTACAGCCGTCTGGCCGAATCGATGAGCTTTGCAACGCTTTACCGCCACTTCTTTTGGTTTCTGCACGTCTTCCGGAAGTTGGAGAATGTCTTCTTTATGCTGTATCAATGATTCTTGGGCTGATGGCAGTCCTTTTTCCTTCCCAGTAGCTCCATGATCGTGGATCACACCAAATGCATGTTTGGAATCAGTCTAGATATTTATCCTTCGTCCTTCTGCCATTCGCAGAGCTCGCTTCAACGCTACCAATACTGCTTTCTGTGCTGAGGTGTTCGCAGGCAGCGCCCCTGACTCCATTCCCTCGGCGGTGATAACGACAGCATATCCGGCCATTCTCTTCTCGCCCAGAGCTGCTTCCATCTGTAAACAACTCCAGATCAGGATTTTCCCAGAGGTTTGTGTCTCAGGCCTGGTCTGCTGGAATAGACTTGTTCAATAGTTAGCAAGCGATCGTGTTCGAAATTGTCCGTAAGGTTTTCTGTTGTTAAAAACATACAGGATTCAGTATAGCAGTAGCCTTCGATTCCACATGGTCTTGTTCTAACAGAACAACTTGATATTTCAACATTCTGCTAAGGGATAGCCAACGACCCCCCTTTTGTTCTAAAACAGTCACCGCTATGTGCGGGACACATACTGTCATCTTTTGTCCCATTGTTAACTTTGGGGCTTCCTGGATCGGCAGCGCTGCTGTTGCTACTGCCCGTAAACATCCAGGCCATCTTTTACTCACGTGGTCGAGTTGTTTGGAGAAGTAGCCCACGGGTCTCTTCCAGGTTCCCAGTCGCTGTGTCAGCACTCCAAGGGCTAAATGTTGTCTTTCGTGGACAAACAGCTCAAAAGGTTTAGCGAAATCGGGTAGGCCTAATGCAGGGGCCATCACTGAGGCTCTTTTCAGTTCTTTGAATGCCGTTTGGCATCCGGGCGTCCAGGTTAAATATTTATCCTTTGATTCTTTCAGTGCCTCGTATAATGGTTTTACATACAGTCTGTAGTTCAGAATCCAGAGCTGACGCTATTTCACTATTTTCAGAAAAGCTCTCAGTTCCTTCGGGCCGCAAGGTTCGGGAATTTGACAAATAGTTTCTTTCTTTTCACTTTCTAATTGTCTTTGTCTCTGAGATATTTCAAATCCTAAATAAATGGCTGCTTCTTCTCCTATTTGGGTTTTGTTTCTGGAAACTCCGCATCTTCCTTGGCCCAGAAAATTTAAAAATTTCAAAACATTATTCTTTACTTTCTGCCACTATCAGAATGTCGTCTGCATTCTGTAACAGTATGCCTCTCCCTGGGTTCTGTTTTTTCTATACATTTCTATATTTCTAATTTTTTTTCTTGCCAGCTGAGTCCCAAATATCGTAGGACTAATTTTAAATCCTTGTGGAAGTACGGTCCATGTTAGCTGTGTCTTTCATTCTGTGGTCGGGCTTTCCCATTCCAAAGCAAATAGGCTTTGACTTTTTATGCCTGGAGGTATGCAAAAGAAGGCATCCTTCAAATCTAGTGACACCTGTTCCTGTTGTTCAGTTTCTTCTTTTTTGGCTTTGTGTGATTCTCTCTGTGATTCTGTTTTTCTCTGCCTCGCTTTTCCCAGCTCCCCGTCCCTCACTTTGAATACCCGTTATCCTTCACCAGCTCACTCTCCCTTGGTTGCCATCCCCGTTTCTGAGTTCCTCCTGCTTTGCCACGTAGCCCGTGACTTTTTTCTTAATCTCTCTCTGTCTGCCTCAACGCTCCCGCCGCGCTTTTTAGTTCGTCTGCTCTGCTCTGTACCCTGCTACTGTTACTTGCCTGCCTGAGTTCTTCTCTGTCCAGCTCCCTTTCCCTATTCTTGAATTCCTGTTCTTCCTGCACCCGCCGCTGTTCCCTGTGATCTCCGTCTCCCTCTGTCCAGCTCCCTGTCCCTAGGTTTTAATTCCTGCCTCTGCCCGCCGTAGCCCGTCTAGATTTTTCTCTCGGCCTCTCTCTCTGTCCGGCTCCCCCTCTCTGTGTTCTAATTCCACGTTCTCTGTCACGTAGACCCGTGCTGTTTGTTTGTCCTCATCTCTCTCTGTCCAGCTCCTTGCTGCTATGTTTTATTTCTCCCCTTTAACGAGGGGCGACTGAATGTTGGGGTGGGGGCGGTTTTTTCCCAACAGTATTTTGAGGGAGCGCTCTTAAGTATTTTATTTCAGTCTCGCTTTCGATGCGCGTTTCCCTGGCAGTTCAGCAGCATCTCTCGGGCGGGGCAGCTGGGCGGACGTCCCTCCCGACTCCATAACACGCCAAAACCCCCCAGTCACGTTGCTGCTGTGTATTTTGGAGATAGATAATCTTATGGCGGGTGTGAACGGCTGTGTGAGTTAAATGAACGCAGAAGGAAAATGGAAAGCTTTCAGAGCCTAGACGCTCATATTGGATGTGCGTAAACACGCGCCCGCCTTCTCAGCACAAAGTGCATTACTGAGATTTATTCTTAATTTTTTACGTTACTCTTTCAAGTTTGACGCTTCGCTTCAGGCTTCATGGAGCCAGGCAGCAAGACGTGCGGCGGCAGGGCGAGGGCTGTAGCTGCTGCGGCGGATCTGTAAGCGGAGGTTCCGGTTCCGGTACAACTTTGCCCCGCAGCCTCACGGGGTTATCTCCCCGCAGCGGTGCCGTAAGGAAGGGATGAGACGTTTTCCAGCACCAGCCAGAGCGTTCAGTGTTACGCGAAGAATCTGTTCAAAATGGTATCGGTTAGTCTTAATACCGTTTTCAAGTGTTCCAGTCCCTCTAGCTTTTAAAGGAGGTGTTGTGTTTTGACGTGACCCGTTTGCCCAGAATCTTGCTGCGGCTCAATTTCCTTCCTATCCCTTGTGCTGACTGAGTTCCTCCATTTTCTTCTGTGCTATTTTATTCACGTGCTGAAATATAGTTTGGGATTTCTGTTTTTCAGATGTCTTCTCAGTGTCTCGTGATGCTCAAGAGATGCCCCCCGGCCCGGGTTTGCCTGCCGGTCGTTAAGCGTGGTGAAGGTAAGGGGCCATCCCTCTGCCTGGGGGCTCCCGGCTCTGTCTCCAGCGGGTGCCCCGCAGGTGCGGCCGCGAGGGCTGCCTGGTGGGGAGAGTCGGGGCCCCCAGGGACCGGGGCTGTTTGTCGCCCCGGGGAGCCCATCCCAGCGCGGGAGCGTGGCCGAGCAGAGCCCGAGAGAGATGTGACACTGTCCTCTGGCACGCTCCCGCTCCGCCGTGGGGCGGCCGCTAGCCTGTGGACAGGGGCTGGGGGGGCTGCAGCTGTTTGGGGGGCTGCCCCACCTTTTAGATTTTAGCAGAGCTCCCCCTTTTCTGGGGGGTGTGGGGGTGTGTGTGTGTGTACCTTTGTAAATGGCACTATTAAAGTAATGAGCTGCAGGTTGGAGTAGATTCCCTTGTTTAGTGCCCTTCTTGGGGGTGAATAAAATTGGGGGGGGGGGGGGGTGGTGGTGGTGTGATGATGTCATGCGGGGCGCCCCGGTGTCACTGGGGGAGCTGATAATGCGTCAGAGGAACAGGTGAGTGGGGGCGTCATGTAGGGGTTCCCCCCCAAAAAGGGGGGTTGCAGCCCCCAAATGCCTGAAAATTGAGGGGGGCTATTACAAAACCCTCTTATTTTAAAATCCCTTTATACATCTATCAATTAATATTACATGTCAATATATATAAAATAAGAACTTCTCTCTCCTATATTATATAACGTATTTCAGGATACAAAAATTCTACATCGAGATACAGGGTTTTAAAACACAAAAGTAACTCGACTGTCTAAATATCTAAATTAAACAATAAAGGAGTTTAAAATGAAGAAAAAGGACAGATGAAGGAATTCAAAGCAGAAGAAAGTCTGGCTAGAGCGAGCATCTACGCTTAGTGTGTGTTACATAGTCTAAGCAGATGTGTAATCTAAATAGAGGTTATATAGAGTGAAATAAGCCTAGGTATAACTGTAAGTAGATGTCTAAATAGAGAAGTCGAAAAAGATTGAAGTGTCAAAGGGTAAGTAAGCAGATAGCTAGCCTAAATAGGTGGTTTATATACGTGTTAATATGGAAGTCTGAACAGGTATGTGTAAATAGATATGCTGTGTAAGTGTAAATAGCCTAAGTAGGTGTAAGTGTAAATTTAATAGCTAAGTCTAAACAGGTGTTGTATGTAAATGTAAAATAGATAGTATATATAAACTATAGATGTACTCTGTAAGGATGTGTAAGCAGACACACAAGTGCAAATGTCTATGCTATATAAGGTTTTAAAATGCAAAGAAACCATGTTGATAGAGATGTTTATAGAGAGGATTTAAAAATTGGACACACACCCCACCCCCACCCCCCAATCAACTGAAGACACAAAAGCGCTTTCAAATGCTGCCCCTTTCCCGTTCTCCCTCTCCCATCCCTATTTGGGGCCGATTCCCCCAGATGGGGACTTCCCCCTCTGGGGCTGCGCAGGCCGCCTGGGAGCTGCTGCCAGGGCAGACAAACACCCCAAAGCCCTCGAGTCTGGGTCTGCAGTGGGGGGTGAAAAACCCCAAACAGGCAAAACACCCAAACAGGTTTGGGGGAAAGAAAACAATTGGGGGCTCCTGGGAAAGCCCACTCCTGCTGGGTTTGTGCAGCTGGAAAGGGGGGGGGGGGGGGGGGTGTGGAACCCCACTAACCATTCTCATGCACAAAACCAGGAGCAAAAATCACCGATTTCTTTGTTGTGGAAAGGGCCAAAGAGACCCAGAAGTGAACCGTTTGGAAAAGCAATCCCAACTTTGTTCCTTTGGCTTTTTTTGCTTTTCCATAAGGTAAAACCCCCAAAAACCCCAACAACAAAAAAAGCCAAGCCATCCAAACAGAAATCAGCACCACCAAACGACCGCCCCAAAAACCCCAAATTGGGGAAAATTTGGGGTGAAACAGCAGCAGTTTGAGGGGCATTGCTGGGGCTTATCCGGAATGGATTCTCCGGAGTGGGTCGGTTATCTGGAGCGGATCATCTGCTGCAGGTGAGCCCAGGTGAGTTGCCCGTTGTGGATTATCCTGGGGGGACCCCCCTGGTGTCAGTCATCCCCATGCATGTTCCCCATGGCGTGTCTGCCCAGACATGCCCCTGTCCGGCAGTGTCCGCCTCCTCCCCCGCCCTCCCTCTGCGTGTGTCTGTGACCTCCCAGACGCTGTCCCCTGAGATGGCCCCCCTGCATGACTTTTTTTCCCCGGTGACATTCCTCCCCCCCGCTTCCCCTGGCCTCCTGTTCTGTGCTCGCTGAAGCCTCGTGCTTACGCAGGATGAGCAGTGGCGAGGCGAGGCGCTGCCAAGCCAACGAAGCCCAAGGCTCAGCAGCGCACAACTCCTTTGCAGGGCAGCCGCTGGCATCTGGTCTGCCTGGCTGCCCTGTGCCCCGACGCACAGCTGCCCCCCTCACCCCGGGCAGCCTGCCTTCAGAAGGGCAGCTGTGTTCCCCTGATGGATTTTCTTCTTTAACCCTCCAGGACCTGTTGACTTGCTGCTCTCCCTGTCCCAGCCCTGATGCCGCAGGCCTACAGCAACTGATGGGGCTTACTCCGGGCGGGTGTGGGGGTGGGAAAGGGGACCTTTTTCCCCAGGTGGTTTGTGCTGCTTCTCCTCCCTCGGGCGTGGGGTGGGGGCGAGTGGGGCAGGCGGGAGGACAGTGCGCATGCGCAGTGGCGCCTTTGCTGCTCTCTGCCGCCACCGTGCGACCAAGGCGCGGTACTGCAGGCGGGCAGCCGCGCATGCGCAGTGGCCACCTGTTGTTTTCTGCTCGCTGCTTTCACCGAGCGACCGAGCCCCGGGACTGCAGGCGGGAGCTCCGCTACCCTGGTAGAGATTTCCACCCGCCCCTTATCCGATCGCGGCAGTCACCGGTCGATCAAAACCGGGTACGGCAGACGGGAAGCCGCCCGTTCCCGAGGGGGAAGTTTTCCTCTGGCCGCTGCTGTTGCCGTGCAAGCAGATGCTGGTACTGCAGGCGGGCGGCCGCGCATGCGCAGTGGCGCCATTTTAGCTCTCTACCGCCACCGTGCGGCCAAACCGCGGTACTGCAGGCGGGCAGCCGCGCATGCGCAGTGGCGCCCTTTCCTGCTCTCTGCCGCCACCGTGCGACCAAACCGCGGTACTGCAGCCAGCAGCCGTGCACGGGCTGTAGCGACACTTCGCCGCGCTCACTTCTCCACGCCACTTAGTGACACCCCCCCCCCGCTACCTGGTGACGGCACCGTGGGGGCTGGAGCCGTGTACCACAGCCCTTAGCGACAGGTGTTGACCCCTTGCGATAGCCCGGTGAGGGTGGTGCTGATACTCCTCGCCACGCTCTTAGCAACGGGCCCCGCCCCCGGCGATGGGCGGGCAGGCGGTCTGATGGCTGACCCACCTGGCCCCACCCACCTTTGCGACAGGCCAAGCCCCCTGGCGAGGGCCTGGTGGGGCGGGGCCGTGCTCCTGTGCTCCCCAGCACCCCCAGGTAGCAACAGGCCCCACCCCCTGGTGACAGCCTGGGGGTGTTGCTGGTGCTGCCTGGCCCCACCCTCCATAGCAAGAGGCCCTGCCCGTGGTGATGGTTCCAGGGGCATTGCCAGCGTCCCTTTGGACACACCCCTTTAGCGACAGGCCCAGCCCCCTGGCAACGGCCCGGGGGGCGGTGCCGGCTCTCTCCCCTTAGCGACAGGCCCCGCCCCCTGGCAACGGCCCGGGGGGTGGTGCCGGCTCTCTCCCCTTAGCGACAGGCCCCGCCCCCTGGCAACGGCCCGGGGGGCGGTGCCGGCTCTCTCCCCTTAGCGACAGGCCCCGCCCCCTGGCAACGGCCCGGGGGGTGGTGCCGGCTCTCTCCCCTTAGCGACAGGCCCCGCCCCCTGGCAACGGCCCGGGGGGCGGTGCCGGCTCTCTCCCCTTAGCGACAGGCCCAGCCCCCTAGCAACGGCCCGGGGGGCGGTGCCGGCTCTCTCCCCTTAGCAACAGGCCCAGCCCCCTGGCAACGGCCCGGGGGGCGGTGCCGGCTCTCTCCCCTTAGCGACAGGCCCAGCCCCCTAGCAATGGCCCGGGGGGCGGTGCCGGCTCTCTCCCCTTAGCGACAGGCCCCGCCCCCTGGCAACGGCCCGGGGGCCGGTGCCGGCTCTCTCCCCTTAGCGACAGGCCCCGCCCCCTGGCAACGGCCCGGGGGGCGGTGCCGGCTCTCTCCCCTTAGCGACAGGCCCAGCCCCCTAGCAACGGCCCAGGGGGCGGTGCCGGCTCTCTCCCCTTAGCGACAGGCCCAGCCCCCTGGCAACGGCCCGGGGGGCGGTGCCGGCTCTCTCCCCTTAGCGACAGGCCCCGCCCCCTGGCAACGGCCCGGGGGGCGGTGCCGGCTCTCTCCCCTTAGCGACAGGCCCCGCCCCCTGGCAACGGACCGGGGGGCGGTGCCGACTCTCTCCCCTTAGCGACAGGCCCCGCCCCCTGGCAACGGACCGGGGGGCGGTGCCGGCTCTCTCCCCTTAGCAACAGGCCCCGCCCCCTGGCAACGGCCCGGGGGGCGGTGCCGGCTCTCTCCCCTTAGCGACAGGCCCAGCCCCCTAGCAACGGCCCGGGGGCGGTGCCGGCTCTCTCCCCTTAGCGACAGGCCCCGCCCCCTGGCAACGGCCCGGGGGGCGGTGCCGGCTCTCTCCCCTTAGCGACAGGCCCAGCCCCCTAGCAACGGCCCGGGGGGCGGTGCCGGCTCTCTCCCCTTAGCGACAGGCCCCGCCCCCTGGCAACGGCCCGGGGGGCGGTGCCGGCTCTCTCCCCTTAGCGACAGGCCCCGCCCCCTGGCAACGGCCCGGGGGGCGGTGCCGGCTCTCTCCCCTTAGCGACAGGCCCCGCCCCCTGGCAACGGCCCGGGGGGCGGTGCCGGCTCTCTCCCCTTAGCGACAGGCCCCGCCCCCTGGCAACGGCCCGGGGGGCGGTGCCGGCTCTCTCCCCTTAGCGACAGGCCCCGCCCCCTGGCAACGGCCCGGGGGGCGGTGCCGGCTCTCTCCCCTTAGCGACAGGCCCAGCCCCCTAGCAACGCCCCGGGGGCGGTGCCGGCTCTCTCCCCTTAGCGACAGGCCCCGCCCCCTGGCAACGGCCCAGGGGGCGGTGCAGGCTCTCTCCCCTTAGCGACAGGCCCAGCCCCCTGGCAACGGCCCGGGGGGCGGTGCCGGCTCTCTCCCCTTAGCGACAGGCCCCGCCCCCTGGCAACGGCCCGGGGGGCGGTGCCGGCTCTCTCCCCTTAGTGACAGGCCCAGCCCCCTAGCAACGGCCCGGGGGGCGGTGCCGGCTCTCTCCCCTTAGCGACAGGCCCAGCCCCCTGGCAACGGCCCGGGGGCCGGTGCCGGCTCTCTCCCCTTAGCGACAGGCCCCGCCCCCTGGCAACGGCCCGGGGGGCGGTGCCGGCTCTCTCCCCTTAGCGACAGGCCCCGCCCGCTGGCAACGGCCCGGGGGGCGGTGCCGGCTCTCTCCCCTTAGCGACAGGCCCCGCCCCCTGGCAACGGCCCGGGGGGCGGTGCCGGCTCTCTCCCCGTAGCGACAGGCCCCGCCCCCCGGCAACGGCCCGAGCCTGTGTTTGCTCCGCTCGCGGGGGGGGCTCGGTTTGGGTGTTTTCTCTCCCCCCCCCCTCCCGCGCCGGGAGCTCCAGGCGGCTCCCGTACGGCTCCCGGGGCCTTCCCCCCTCGGGGGGCTCGGCCCGCCCCTTTCGCGGGGCGCTGTGGGAAGGGCGGGGGCGGGGCCCGGGGGTCGAAGAGCCCCAGCCGGGGCTCGGGCAGCTCTCGCTGCCCCCGGGCTCCTCTGGCGCCGGGGCTCCCGTGTTCCCTCGGGCGGTCGCAGCTCTGGGGCTGTCTCAGCCCCCCGGGCAGGCGTGCTCTGGCGCTTAGAGAAGCGGAGGCGTTGCCTGAGGTAAGGCTTCCAGAGCTTGGCGCTCTTTGGCAGCAGCTGTACTAGAAAGGTCCCTTGTGGCCTGCTTTGCTTTTTTTCTCCCGGGATGCTGTTTTGGGCGCTGAGGGGGCGGTGAGGCGGTTTAGTGGTATGGTGTTCTGTTTGGGGTTTGGTTTTTGCTTTGCTGGTTTTCTTCCCCCTTGTGAGATCATTTTATTCGTTTATCATTTCACATTATCATTTACCCCGCGCCGTTTCCGTCCCCTCTGGGCAGCAGCGGATCCGCCGCTCGAGGGCGAGGAGCTGGGCCGACAACGGGCCGCTGCAGACTCTGGTCAGGGTACGAGGCTGCTCCCTGGGGAGCCGGCGCAGGGGGCGCGGAGGTACGCGCGGGCACTTGTCGGTGCCCCTGACCGGTGAAGGGGAGGTTAAATTGTAGGAGTGCAAATAAACACATATTATTTAGGGAGGAGTCGTGACTCAATTTAATCGCAGCTATTACTGAACAAACCAGGCAGTCATTATTCCTAATCTGTAATTAAAAAAAATATAAAGGCAGCCCTTTTTTATGCCATAAATAGAGTTGCGAGTCATTAATAGCTCAATCTAAATGCAGCCGTTATTAAATCAACTGCAGGCATTAATGACTCCTGATCAGAAACAAAATAAGGAAATTTTAGAATCTAGAATGAAAATCGACCCGGAAAGCTAAATTGGGAGCGGGTAGTACTGAAATTGTAACAGGGCTGTTAGAAAGTTCAGAGGCAGCGACAGCTCCTGCTTCCAACCCAAGCAGTAAACGAAGCTTTAGGTTCTTAAATGAAGAGAAATAAAGGTGAGCTGTTAAACAGTGGCTGGGGTCAAGCGTAGCTATTAAGAAAATTTGCAGGTACGGGTGATTCCTGACCAGAACTAACAATTCCAGAAGATTTAGATTTAAAAATTACAAAGCTAATGGAGTGCCACAACCGCCCGGATGTAACCGCAGCCGCTTTGGGGGAATGCCCCAGCCCCCCCCGCCACCGCTATTAATTACTGCCAAGGAGAGCGAGAGTGAAAGTAGAAGCGGTGCAGGTGAAACGCGAGCAGTACGCTTTTCCTAAGTCATCCCTTCGTGTCAGGAGAGGAAAGCAAATGGAAAGAAGATGTTTGCAGGGGGTCTGTGCTGGGTTACCTGCGCGTCTCTTCCGTGCATCCTTGAGGAGACATTTAGCTCCTGTTGGGCGCTCGCAGGTGGGGACAGGGCGAGCTGGAGGCAGGATCGGTGCCGGCACTGATAAAGGGATGGGCGACGAGCTGAGAGAAGAGGGGGCAAGGGCTGAAAAAGGGTCTCCAGTTCTGCAGGGAAGGCAGCGGGATGTGACTCGGCAACCGCTCTGACGAGTGCAGGGTCATTCGCTGCGATGAAGTCGGGGTCTGTGGCTGGCCCGGAGAGGCAGCAGAAATCCCAAACTCTTTGCGGGGGTACCGGCCAGATTAGGGCAACACCTGAACAGTAAAACCATTTAGGGGAAGCAGAGCTGGGCTGCACCGCGTGGCCAACCTCCCTCTTCTCCGTGAGTCCCAAAGGGGCAGCTCCAAGAATGTGCTGAGAATTAATGTCTTGCGCTAAAAATGAGACGCAAGTAGCACCCACCCGTGAATTTTATTTTCTCTCTCGCTCTGCCGCTCCTGCCTGCTTGTCTCTCCTCAGTGCGCACCTGCACCTGTGCTCGGATGGGGCAGCTGAGGGAAGGTGCTGCCATCTCCCCGGCCCCGGCGGACCGCCCCTCAGCTGTGTCCTCTGTCAGGGAGCGTCGTCATCTCTCCTGCCCCCCAGAGCGTGTCCTGTAGTGGCAGACGCGCGGGCTTTTCCCTGCACGCGCATACGGGAAGGGAAGGGAAGGGAAGCACAGTGAGAGCTGGGCTTGTCAAAGCGTAATGGGGGTGGTGGGAAGCGTAGCTAGAACCGGAGAGCTACAGCGCAAAAGCGAAGCGGACGGGACACAAAAGTAAAATGGTGCACAGGAATGCTGAGGAGAGAACTCCCGCAGCACACAGGAAATCAGTGTCAGAATCTATTTTCTTCTGACTGCCAAATTAAAAATAATGGCACGCTTTGCAACGCCAAGCTTGCTCTAATCGTCTGAACTGTTTCTTTCCAGCCCCCCACCGCCCCCAGCACACCGTTCAGCCTCCTCAGCCTGAAATGCCTTGTTTTTCTGCTTTTTTTTTTTTTTTTTTTTTAATGACAGGGCAACTTCTGTTCCCGAGGTGGTGCCTACAGTACAGCTATCTCTTCGAAGGCAGTTTGGTTTAGGTCAGAGAATGTTTAGCCTGGACTGAATCAGCCTCTGTTTCTGTTTCTGGAAATCGTCGGTCCTGTGCATCAAGCCCGGAAAAAAGGAAATATGAACCAAAGGACCTGGGGCCTGCAGGGCTAGGAAAATATTTGAGAAGAGGTTCAGTGGGGAAATGACTGTTTGTCTGTGGGGCGTCCAGGCAAGCAACCCAGCTGCTAGAAAGCGGCGCTGTCCCCAGGGTGGCCTCGGCGGTCCCGTCGGAGTCGGGGGAACAAGGACAAGGCAGGGGGAAGCATCTGGCCTGCCGTGTGGACCGTGACTGTACAAAGCACGTGTGATGCACTGCAAGTTTACCTGTTTAAACTGTGAGTTAAAGAAGGTGTGCAGTTGCTTTGTAAACAGCCGACGCTCTAAAGCTACACCCATCTAATTGCTAGCTGTATTAAATCTATCGTATTGCTGTTTCTGCATTAAAAAAGAAAAAAACCAACACACCTATGTAAGCACGTCTAAGTACAATGGAAAACCACTGTTTAACGCGTGGCATGTGCGGGTGGTTTTTTTGGGGCGGGGGGGTGGGGTGTATGACAAAAACCTGCGAGAGACACACGCACACACGCACATGTCATGTTTAGCGCTCACCTAAACCCAAAAAAGAAAATCCACTCTTTATTTTGCAGCATTAGCATTAGCTTCCAGCGCACAGCCTGAGCGCGCACCTCTGCTCTCACCGTCTGCTCCCTCTTCAACCGTGCGTGGCTGTCATCAGCTTGCACAGGCTTTGCTCGTGCAAGTTTCCGCGACGGCTTACGAGAAGGCAGGCAAACAGACCCAGCAAGACGCGTAGTGCCTTCCTCTATGGGCTCCGTCCAGCCTTTGTTAAAATGAGCAGAAAAGACATCTGCTGCGGCCTTTGTCCTGACTGACTCTTACAGAGAGCATCTGACTTGACCCGCAGCAAAGCCATGCCCCAGGCAGCAGCACGTACTGGCGCGGACCGCGGTTTCACCCACCTGCTTTACTGCGCCGGTCCTTTCCCACGGCCGATGCCGCAGATGTGGCGCGGCCCACCCCCAAACCTCTTTACGAGGGTTCCCTGGGCTCTGCAAGTCGCCTGCTGGACGTGTTGCTGATTCAGGCACGGGCAAAGTCAGCTTCTTCGCTGGCCTCGGGCCAGGGCAGCCCCGTACCTGAGGGAAACTGAGAATATCTCCAGCGAGATCTCACCGGGAGGCTGGGACCTCGTCAGTAGGGGAGAAGGCCAAGCGACTGACACTGAAAGGGAGCTCTTTGCTAGGCTGTAGATCGTAAAGTTAAAAAAGAAAACAAACCTGCCTTTTTTAAAATGCCCCCCTTTGAGTCTGCCACGTTTGATACAGATTTTTTAAATTGCAGGGTCTATCTCCTACAGGCCTCATGCAAAGGGAAGCGAGTACCTCTGGCTCTCAGGACAAGGGGGTCCCTCAGGAGCCCAGGTGCTCACGCCAGCCGGCATCTGGCACAGCACAGGGCAGGAGCTTTGGCAGTAGTACGTGAGCTGAGAATGAGAGTCCGGCAGCGCCGCACGCTTCTCCTGTGAGCCGCCGAGGCTCGCGCGCTGTGCCTTCTGCAAATAAAAGGCCAGAAGAGTCAGCATTTCTGCTAGTTCCAGCCTCATCCGCACCCTCGTCGGTGTAGCTGTAAGCAAGCGTCCCGTAGCGACTGGGAGCGTGGCAGCTGGGCTTCCTGCGCTGCCTTAGGTTGTGCCCTTGGAGAGACCCTTCTCCGAGCCCCGTGAGCCCCGGGGTGGGTGGGCTGCGGTGCCGTTCAACGCTGAATAGGCACGAAGGCCTGTAAACAAAATGTATTTATATCGCACCCGTACCCGGCAGCCAACCGCCGCTTTATTTACGTATTCTGCACCTCCTGCCGACGCTTTTAAACTTAGCCGATATTGCCGCAGTTTTCACTGACGGGGCAGGGGACTGCCACGCTGCAGGGGCAGTGTCTGGGTGTCTGCCACGGACACAGATGTCCTCAGCTGGGTAGGGACAGGGTGAGAGCTGGAACAACTCTGCTGACATGTACGGGCCGTCCCAGGGCAAGGCTCCTGGGTCTGGGGGCTGAAAGGCGAGCCGCGCTGGGTGGTTGGTGTGGGAGTTGTGGAGCAAGTAGGGGGGAAAAAAAGCAACAGGAAAAAAACATCCAAATGTTTCACAGCAGGTAGAAAGCTTGGCAGAAAGCAAACTGAATGCTGTAAAGACAAAAGCCGAAAGCCGGCTATGGACTGGACGAAAAGAGTCAGTGCCACGGAAGGAGGTTATTTCTTCCACTGACCGTAGGAGGCTTTTCTGTGAGAAAACACAACACCTCTTCTTTCGGCTACGGCGCGGTACCGCAGCAGTAACGGGCCAGAGCGTGCGAGCGCCTCTGGCAGTATCGGTAACGGCCGGGGCACGGCCGAACGGCCAGCCCACCTTCCGCACAAGGAGAACACCGTTCCCCTGGAACGCCACGCAGACCCAGGACGGGTACGGCGGAGGCCGAGCCCAGGCGCCCCCATTGCCAAGGACCACCTTGGCCTCGCAGCGTCTCACGCTGCGGGGTGTTTTGCAGGCCGTGGCTAAGCTCAGGCCCCCTGCTCGTGGCTGCCCCCGGTCCCCCGGCGCCGGTCGGGCCCCAGCCCCCAGCGCGGTGCGGCGCAGGGCAGCGGCCCAGCAGGGCGGCCCCACGGGCCCCAGCCCGCACCCCCCCCCCGTGCCTGCGGGCAGGGCCCCGCGGCCGCCGGCCCCTTCCTCCTCTGCTCGCTCCCGTCGCGGACGGCTCGGTACGTGTCACGAGCGGCAGCCCCGTTCAGCCGCTCCCGGAGGGCGCGCGGCTCTGCCCGGCCGTGACCGGGGCCCGCAGGGGTCTCTCGCTCGCCCGCTCGCCCCGAAAGGAGCCGGCCCCGAGCCGGCGCGTCCCGCCCCGCCCGGCCCTCGGCGCCCTCGCGAGCTGAGCGCGGCCCGGCCAGCAGGGGGCGCTGGCGCTCACCGGCTGGGCGCGGGGGCGGTCCGGCGCGGGGGCGGGGCCGGTGGGGGCCGGTCCTTCCGGCCGCCCTCTAAGGGCCGCCCCGCGGGGCCCGGGCTTCCGGTGGCGCGTGCGCGGCGGAGCGGAGGTGGGAGAGGTGCGTGGGGCGGCCGGGTCGCGAGGGGTCTCTTTGCGGTGCCGGGGCCCCTCTGCGGCCCGGCGTGGGAAGCCCGTGGCCGGCGGAGACTGCTCGGAGCTGGGCGGGGAGCGCCGCGGCAGTCCGGCCGCAGGCAGCCATCCCCTGCGGTGGCCGGCATCCCCTCGGGACTCGTGGAGGCCTGGCGGCTCCCGATCCTCGTCTGCGGCAGCCGCCTGAGAGAGCAGCGCGGCCGTAGCCGGGGGCCGGAGAGCGCTGGTGGGTGAGTTCGGGCAGCGGTGGGGGCTCCGTGTGGGCCGGGGGTGGGGGGGGCTCCGTGCGGGCCCGACCCTGGGCCGGGCGGGGGGGGCCTCCGTCGCCGGCCCGGGCCGGGCTCGGTGCCGGGCGGGGGGAGCTCCGTCGCGCCGGCCCCGGGGCCGGGCGGGGGAGGGGGGGGCTGGCTCCTCCGTGCCGGCCCCGGGGCCGGGCTCGTGCCGGGGGGGGCTGGCTCCTCCGTGCCGGCCCCGGGGCCGGGCTCGTGCCGGGGGGGGGCTGGCTCCTCCGTGCCGGCCCCGGGGCCGGGCTCGTGCCGGGGGGGGGCTGGCTCCTCCGTGCCGGCCCCGGGGCCGGGCTCGTGCCGGGGGGGGGCTGGCTCCTCCGTGCCGGCCCCGGGGCCGGGCTCGTGCCGGGGGGGGGCTGGCTCCTCCGTGCCGGGCCCGGGGCCGGGCGGGGGGGGGCTCCGTGACCGGCCCGGGCCCGTGCTCGTGCCGGGGGGGGGCTCCGTGCCGAGCCCGGGCCCCGCAGAGAAGCCCTGGTCGGGCATCGTTCGCTTTTGCACAATGTAGGGCTTTCCCCGTTTATTTTCTGTGTACTGTGTTTTGGGCCACCTGAAACCCTTTGGCCGGGGAGGTTTGGTGCGGGGAGATGGCAGGTCTGGAGCCTGAAAGATCTCGGGTGGGGGGCGGGGGAGGTATTTTTGCCTTAAAACTCTGGGCCCACCTCGTGTGTCATGTCGTGAGTCTCGTGACTGTGGCAAATGGCTCAGTCAGGCGTTTTCTGATAAAAAACTTCTGAACGTGTGCGTGTGTAGGCACGGGGAGATTTGCGCAGGGTGACGGAGCCCCTTGCGCTTCTGTGCTAATGTCTACCTGTTCTAGATCTCCAATGTTGGAAAGCCTTTGTTTAGTGCCTGGTTGTGCCTGCGTAACAAATGTTTTAGCTGCTGATGTGTTATACCTCTGCTGTGAACTTTTTCCTGGGTGGCTTGATTGTTTCTGGTTGTCCGTGTAAATCTAGGCAGCTATTTTCTGCCCGGTGGTGAAGCCTATCGCTTTGGATAACAAAGGGCAGGAGAGCAATAAAGAAAAAGGTGACCTGTCTGCTGCAGCTCCTTGCAAACGATTCGTTCCTTATTTTCTGCCCTTGGGTAGGTGTTGTGCTTTCCAGATAACGCAGCCTCTCCTGTGCCTGTCCACGCCGTGCATTTTTGTCCTGCCCTTGCTTGAAAAGGCTCTCCTTGCCTTCCTCCTCTCTGCTGCAGTTGGCTTAATCTCTCGCTGCTGCTGCTGCTGGAAGAGGGATAAAGGGAGTGTTGTCGATGGGGTTGTTAAAAGCTTTTTCGCGGGCTGTAACGCGCGGGAAGGGGTGGGCGGGGGGGGCAACTCAGTACGGGGGAGGGGGGAGGATCAGGCTGCGGGGAAAATGGGAAACCAACATCACCTTCCCCTCCTACGGTGCAGCCCGGCCCCACGGCTCCCCGGGGATGCCCCTGCCCGCGGGTGTACCGTGTGTGCGCCCCCCGCGTGGGGCGGGGGACGACGACACACCCCCCCACACCGTCGGCGGCACTGGGGCAACCCCTGCCCCAGGGCTCCGCGCTCGTACCCGGCTCTCCCCGCTCCGGCACGGCACGGGGCTGGACGCACCGAGGAGACCCCGGGGCGGCTTCTCGCGGCCGGGTGAGAACAGGGCCCGGCCCCGAGCAGCAGAGCGGGCACCGCCGGTAGCTCGGAGGAGCGGGGCCGGCTCGGCTCGAGGCGTCGGAGCGAAAAGGGACGAGAACCGGCCCGGAGCGTCCGGGGGTTGCGGGGGGGCGGCGGATGGTCCGGTGGCCGGGTTCGGCTCCGTGCCGGGCCGTGGGGCAGCCGGAGCCGCGCCGGGGGGCAGGTGAGGAGCCGCGTGCGTGGCTGGGCGCGCTGTGGGTCGGCGGGTTTCGGCTGTGGGGTCTCCCGGTCCGCGGAGTCCCCGGGGGGGGGGGGTTGCGGGCAGCAGCGGCCCCGGGCCGAGCGCTGTCGTGGGTCGGTGGTTGGGTTTTGGGGCCGAGCCCGTGCCCGGCCGTGGGGAAGTAGGGGCAGCCCCACCCGGCTCTCGGCTGCTCCTCGTCGGGGTCGGGCGGCGGCGGCGACCCCGGCGGGGGCCCCTGCGGTGCCGGGCGGGTCCCCCCTTGCCCGCGAGGCAGGCAGGGACCCCGGCTGCTGCCGCCGCGGTTTGCTGGAGGCGGGCTGGGCCCGGCCCCCTGTGGGGTTGGGGTGCGGGCCCGGCGGTGCCGGGGAAACGAGGCCTGCGAGAGCAGGAGGAAAGCGCTGCCGGGCCGGCGCTGGGCTGCCCCGCCGGGGTGCGGGGCCGGGCCCGCGCAGTTCAGTTCCCGAGGCCTCCCCGACAGTGCCCGCGTGGGCCGTGGGGGTGCGGGGCTGCGGGGTGGCTGCGCTCTCCGCGGCCCTGAGCGTTGCCCGTGGGGACTGCGGAGGGGGCCGGGACGCAGCCAGGCTCAGCTGGTTTGGTCCCTGAGCGGGGAGAGCGCAGCTCTTCTGTTCCTGGGCCGTGAGAGCAGGCTCCTGTGGCTGACGCCGGGGCCCTGAAACAGATCGAGTCGTGCGTTTTGAGGGCCTGACCGAGGGGACTAAGTCGTGTGGTTTGGGGCTGAGGAGCAGAGGTCGAGTGCTGCATTTTTGGGACTTGAGAACAGGCTCAGCAGCTGGGCTTTTTGGCTCAGAAACGGTCCCAAAGTGAGCTGGTTTGGGGGCCAAAAGCAGAAGCCGGTTTGGCTGCTTGTGCAGGCTGGGGGGTTGGGGTGGGGTGGGGGCATTGGGGGCTGCAGGGGAAAGCAGGGGTTGGGCAGGGTACGCGGACCCTCCCCAGAGGTGGGGGTCCGGTCACATCGGACCCCGAAGTTCGGGAGGCCGGCATGCACCAGAGCGAACTCGCCACCTGAGGCGGGTCTCTGGAGGAAGGGTGCTTTTTGGATCCAGCGTAGCGCACCCTCTTTGGGTCCAGCTCTTCTTTCTGTGCTGCTTAGGATAGTTATTAACCAATTAATTAATCATACAAACTAAGTCACAGCAGCTCTATCGGCTCCATCGTGGTTCGGAGCTCTGAATCAGTTTCATTTGGTGTCTAACACGTTTTTTTCCCCAAGGAGAGGCTAAGTTTCAAAGTTAGTTCTCACAAGTGTGTCAGTCGACAAAATTGAGTTATGATTATTAAAACCACAAAGGTGACAGGAGTCTCACAGATCTGGTCTATTTCTGAAAATGTATTCATCCCATGCAGATGTCGTCGGGATACAGATCATCTGCATCTTCATGCTCTGACAAGACAAGATGCTGAGACAGGGATGAGCTCCAGAAGGACTGCGGAAAAGAAAAAAAAACCGCACTCCACAAAGTCATGGGGCTTTTTTTTTGCGTTTGGGGGGGTGGGGTGGCTTTAACAAAAGAGTGCAGTGTTGGCTGGCAGCAGCCTGCAGGGCATCTTTGCTGCCTGATCTCTCCTTTTCTTCTCTTCCACTCCTCTTTCAGGGCTGTGATTGTCATTTGGATAGTTTTAGAAGAGCAGTTAAGTTCCTCGCCTGTGTCAATGTGCTGGTAATACCAGGAAGGTGAACGGTTGAACCGGTCGGGCGGGTGGGAATAACTTGGCTGCAGGTAGAACTTCTGAGGGAAGACCAGCAAAACCAGGAAGCAAATGGCAAGTTCCCCAAAAATGTGCGGGTATCAAGCACGTAAGCGTTTCATTGCCGAATGTTTTTGGGAATATGTTCCAAATGGCTATTTTTGGTAAACATAAATTTTCAGGAGATTCAGGGTTGTGTGTGGCAAAACATGTCCCTCTGTTTTTGTGTCCTGCCGCACAAACGGCGGGCGGCAGGGCTCTTGTTCCCCGCTCTCGATATTGCCCCAGCAGGGCTGCGATATTTAGACCTAAGTGGGGATGGGTTTAGGAGTGGAAGGAGAGAGAACGCCTGTGTTCTGTAAGGGCTGTGAATGCTGACCCTTTGTCTCCGTCTGCTGCTTTTCCTGTGCGGGTGATGAAGCTGTTTTACTTTTCTCTGTTGTTCCTGGTCTAAATAGCTGCAAGGCTGTCGCCGCTGTGGGTGTGCAATTTGTGTTGCTGTGTTTCTGTGGAGTCCTAGCCACGGCTCGCTTCTAGTGTGGCCAAGGGTCAAGGTAGGGCTTTCAGCTTAAAGCTTCAGAAGCGCTGCGCGCTGAGATGGGTGTAGGTGACACTGCTGTTGCGCCTGCAGCTGTGCTCGCAGGGATGCTGGGCGGCTCCGCATCAGACCGGCGAGGTGCGCGTGGACCTCCGTCGGGCTGCGCCCTGGGTGCGCGAGCGTGCCGTGGGTTTGCTGTTCCGGCTTGTACGTGCGAGGGCTTAACGTTTGATTTAACGCATTTCCTTTAACGGCAGGCTGTAGTTGGGCTCTAGATGGTATTCCTACGGGGGCGCAAGAGCTGTGGAATGGTTAAGCTGTTGCTGTGCCTCCAGGTGACTTGTTCAGTAACACTGTTTTTCCAGGTGCAGGTGGATGAGTCGTGCAGGGCAACGGAGGAGAGCCCAGGGGAGCGCTGGAAGAAGGTGAGTCTGTGTGTAGTACTGGAGGGAAGATGTGACTGATGGCTATAGGGCTCCATTATGGGTTTTACTCTTTTTTTTTTGTGATCCGAGGGCGCTAAGCGATGAGCCGAGCGTGATCTGGGCCCTGGAGGTGAGTCAGGCAAGGTGACCGGTGCTTGGTGGGCTGGAGTAGGTGTTCTTTTTCAGGTTATTCAGGTTTTTTTCCCTTGTCTTCACTTTCCCATCCCAATTTGGGGCCGATTCCCTCAAACGGGGACTTCCCCCTGTGGGGCTGCTTATGCAGCCTGGGAGCTGCTGCCTGGGCACAAAAATACCTCAAACCCCCTGACTCTGGGTCTGCAATGGGGGGTGAAAAAAACAGAAAGAATTCTGGTGGAAAGAAAACAACTTGGGGCTTCTGGGAAAGCCAACTCCAGCTGGATTTGTGCAGCTGGAAAGGAAAAAAAGGGTGGTGGTGGGGAAGGAACAACCACCTAAAAGCACCCACCAACCATTCTCATGCACAAAACCGAAAGTGAAAATGACCATTTTTTGTAGGGTAAAAGCACAAAAAGTCCCCACAGAACTCAGTAGTTTGGAAAAGCAACCCCAATTAATACATTATGTAAAGAAGGCAGGGGAAAAAAGAAAACCACAACAAAACCCTATCACAACCCTGATGCCACATGCCTACAAGCAGTTCCTGGGGCTTATTCTGCGGGGGTGGGGGACCCAACCTTGTTCCCCAGGTTTGCTGTGCTGCTTCTCCTCCCTTGGGCATGGGGGGGGGCGGGCAGTGGCATGGACAGTAGCAAGCACCAGATTTTTTTTAAGCAGTCGAGAGGAAAGGACTGAAATGCTCGAGACGCTTTGCTGTTTGGTGCAGAGGCAATGAACGGTGCTGCCGGGGCTGCGAGGGGGAAAGGTGCAGAGGAATAGAAGCTCTGTGGATGCAGCCAAGTTACGGTTTCTGGATGGTATTAATCGAGAAGAGTAATTCAGATAATGCTGCTGCCCAGCGACCAGAGTTGGGTACTGAGCCCGGGAGCCGCGCACGCGCGGTGGCGTCCCTGTGATCCGCATTGCTCTCTCCGCAGGTGACAGCCCTGCGATGCTGCGGTGCCTGCGAGGTGATGCCGCCGTGCTCGTTGCTGCTTCCTGGTAAGGAAAGGCCTCCTCCGCTCCTGCTGCAGCGTGGTGGTGTGTCGGACACGATTCCCTGTGTCGGGTGAGGCCTAGGGCTGCCGGTGAGGTGAGCGAGCCCCTTTGGTGGGTGCAGGGGTGTCTCCTTGTGTGCCTGCACTACTGGGGCTGGTGGGATGGGAAGCTTCAAACGACCTGCCGAGGCAGGCTTCTGGTATGCTAAAGGCGAGCGGGTGAGGGCAGCCCCAGGAGTTACCCGGGAGCTGATAGAAGGGAAGAGGGAAAGGAGGAGGAGGAGGAGGATGACCTTTTCCCCCTGCCCAGGGTGCAGAAGATAGCCAACTCCCCAGCTCACCAGAGCTCCCCCTCAGCCTCCCCTGGCCCCACTTGCCCCGTGCTCCTGCCCCCAGCTCTGGCACGAGCGAGCTAGGCTACGCTACGTGCCTAGGAAGCCTCATCTCGTAAGAGCTGTGAGACACCCTTGTATTCTCTTCAGGTGGAGGACGGCCTAGAATCTGGAGCTGCAGAAGAGGCAGGGCGGAGAGGAGGGGAAAGAAGCATCTGAACGGCTAAATTGTGCCAGCAGCGCTGAGAGCGAGAGTCGCGGTGAGTCCTGGGCCACTGGGGCCCCGTTGCCTCTCTTGTGCGTCCTGGGCCCTCCCTGTCTCTCCCCCCTGGCCCCCTCTCTTTCCTTACCTGCTGCAAAATTATTTTTAGTTTTTTTTTTGGCGCCCCCCCGCCCCTTCTTTCTCCATCTCGCTCTGAGTGGCTCCCTGCCTCCCCGTCTTTTCAGGCCTCCCTCTCTCTGTCCTGTAGCCTGTGGCTACTTGTTCTTTCTCCGCCTCTCTCTGCCTGGCTCTGGCTCCATTTTTATTTTTTTATTCCTCCTGCTCTGTTCTGTAGCCTGTCGGTATTTTGTCTTTCTCTGGCCCTCTTGGTCTGACTCCCTGTGTTACCGAAAAACGCGGTAAAATCGGAAACAACTCCTCAACGCTGATTTAGTATTAAAGAGCAGGCGTTCTTTATTCACGGCGCCAGATGCACGGGGGATCGCTCCTCCTGGCGTGCGTACCTCACACACCTTTCCCGTAGAATTTGTAGATCAAAATTTTACGTATTCATACATATTCATTATCGTCCTGTCTACTGATCGGTACAAACTTGCTCGTTCCGTATGTAAATCGCTGCGCAGGCTCGGTGGTGGTCCGTGAGTCGGTGGTCGCGATCTCCCCCTGCCAGAATTGCCTTTTACCTTCTTGGCTCTTAATCTTGGCAGTCTTGGCTAGTTTTCTCAGTGCGCTACACGAAACCGCGTTTTGTCATCCTTTTCTGACAGAAGCACGTTGTCTGTTGTTCTGCTGACATTAACGATCGCCTAGGGACTAAAATGCAGATCGACAGATGCGCTGATTCGTACGCTCCGTGTTCCCGTAATGGAACACCGTCTCTGGTTGGTTGATTTCATCGCTTTGGTTACATTTCCCCCCTTTGGAAGTTTTGAAATAATCATTTTCTCAATACTTCCATCCTAGATCAATAATATTCCACTATGTCAGTTCAGTGTTTGGTTCATCTTCTCAAAGTTTTCACTTGATTGTGGTCTCTAGGGCATATGCAGGTTCCATTTTATACCCAAAATTTTATTAATTTGTTGAACTACCTCTGCAAAAAAATGTGGTCCTCTCCCAGAGGACATTCCTGTTGGCACTCTAAATCTTGGTATTATTTCTTTCAGCAACATCTTAACTACTACTCTAGCTTTGTTGGTGCAGCACGAGAAAGCTTCTGGCCAACTAGAAAATTTGTCCATCATCACTAACAAATACTGCTATATCTATTTTGTCTGGGTAACTCAGAGAACTTAATTTGCTAATAATTTCCGGGAGAATTTTTTGTTTTGTTACTCCTAAAGGTGGTTTCCTTTGGTTCAGGGGATTATTTCTAGGACAGATTGGACACTTAGCTACCATGGGTTTAATTATTCTTGTCATGCCTACACACGCTACAGATGCTTTTAAACTCAAAACCGTAGCATCTACACCCTAATGTGTTTGCTCATGCTTTTCTTTTGCAAGTTCTGTCATAACTTGTGGGGTTGTTATTATTATTACTTGTTTTTCTGGTGTTACCTACCATCTCTCTGTGTTTTGTGATGCTTCCAATTGTTCTGCTAATTGCTCATCCAATTTATTATAATAATCTCGGTTTCAACTTTGGAATTCCGATCTGTTTTACTGGTACTAGTGCAAGGATACCTTGCTCTGCAGTCCTCTTTGCAGCTTTATCTGTCAATCGTTTGCTTATGTTTACAGCCGTCTGGCCGAATCGATGAGCTTTGCAACGCTTTACCGCCACTTCTTTTGGTTTCTGCACGTCTTCCGGAAGTTGGAGAATGTCTTCTTTATGCTGTATCAATGATTCTTGGGCTGATGGCAGTCCTTTTTCCTTCCCAGTAGCTCCATGATCGTGGATCACACCAAATGCATGTTTGGAATCAGTCTAGATATTTATCCTTCGTCCTTCTGCCATTCGCAGAGCTCGCTTCAACGCTACCAATACTGCTTTCTGTGCTGAGGTGTTCGCAGGCAGCGCCCCTGACTCCATTCCCTCGGCGGTGATAACGACAGCATATCCGGCCATTCTCTTCTCGCCCAGAGCTGCTTCCATCTGTAAACAACTCCAGATCAGGATTTTCCCAGAGGTTTGTGTCTCAGGCCTGGTCTGCTGGAATAGACTTGTTCAATAGTTAGCAAGCGATCGTGTTCGAAATTGTCCGTAAGGTTTTCTGTTGTTAAAAACATAGCAGGATTCAGTATAGCAGTAGTCTTCGATTCCACATGGTCTTGTTCTAACAGAACAACTTGATATTTCAACATTCTGCTAAGGGATAGCCAACGACCCCCCTTTTGTTCTAAAACAGTCACCGCTATGTGCGGGACACATACTGTCATCTTTTGTCCCATTGTTAACTTTGGGGCTTCCTGGATCGGCAGCGCTGCTGTTGCCACTGCCCGTAAACATCCAGGCCATCTTTTACTCACGTGGTCGAGTTGTTTGGAGAAGTAGCCCACGGGTCTCTTCCAGGTTCCCAGTCGCTGTGTCAGCACTCCAAGGGCTAAATGTTGTCTTTCGTGGACAAACAGCTCAAAAGGTTTAGCGAAATCGGGTAGGCCTAATGCAGGGGCCATCACTGAGGCTCTTTTCAGTTCTTTGAATGCCGTTTGGCATCCGGGCGTCCAGGTTAAATATTTATCCTTTGATTCTTTCAGTGCCTCGTATAATGGTTTTACATACAGTCTGTAGTTCAGAATCCAGAGCTGACGCTATTTCACTATTTTCAGAAAAGCTCTCAGTTCCTTCGGGCCGCAAGGTTCGGGAATTTGACAAATAGTTTCTTTCTTTTCACTTTCTAATTGTCTTTGTCTTTGAGATATTTCGAATCCTAAATAAATGGCTGTTGCTTCTCCTATTTGGGTTTTGTTTCTGGAAACTCCGCATCTTCCTTGGCCCAGAAAATTTAAAAATTTCAAAACATTATTCTTTACTTTCTGCCACTATCAGAATGTCGTCTGCATTCTGTAACAATATGCCTCTCCCTGGGTTCTGTTTTTTCTAGACATTTCTATATTTCTAATTTTTTTTCTTGCCAGCTAGGTCCCAAATATCGTAGGACTAATTTTAAATCCTTGTGGAAGTACGGTCCATGTTAGCTGTGTCTTTCATTCTGTGGTGGGGCTTTCCCATTCCAAAGCAAATAGGCTTTGACTTTTTATGCCTGGAGGTATGCAAAAGAAGGCATCCTTCAAATCTAGTACAGTAAACCATTTATGCTCCTCCTTTAAAAGAGGTCAGTAAAGTGTATGGATTAGCTACTACCGGATGTAGATCTTGGACCACCTGAGATATAGCCCTTAAATCGTGAACCAGCTAATACTCTTTGCCTCTAGATTTCTTTACTGGCGGCACAGGAGTACTATATTCTGATTCACATTCTACTAAGAGCTCATATTCTGAAAAAAATTTATAATTAACTTCTCTAATCCTTTTCGAGCCTCTCGCTTAATACGGTATTGTTTTTGTCTTACCGGCTTGGCTCCAGGCTTTAAGGTTACTTTTACCGGCTCTGCCCGCTTAGGTCGCTCCGGAGCTCCGCTCGCTCAAACCAAAGGAATTACTACGTTTTCCACTTCTTCGGGAACCTGTTCCTCCCTGGAGGAATCCTGTAACATAAACGCTCTCGCCTCTGTGGCTTTTGATTCTGTTCTGGTATTAGTAATTTAATCTCTCCATCTTTAAAAGTTACTTGAGCATCTAATTTACTTAATAGATCTCATCATAACAGAGGCAGTGGACATTCAGGCATATACAGAAACTGGTGAGTTGCCCATTGCTTCTCCAATTTAAACTTTAATGGCTCTAAGAAAGGCTAATTTTTCTTTGCCCTGTCGCACTAACAACACCTACTGGTTTATGATCAACTTTCTCTTTACGTGTATTCAATACCAAAGAAGTGGCTCCCGTATCTACCAAAAATTCTATTTCTTCATTCCCTAGCTTCAGTGTAACCAGGTGTTCAGCTAGGGTTGATTCCTCTGGTCTCCTTCATGCCAAGCTACTTCAAGCATTTTACCCAGATCTCTGGATTCAGGTTCTTCTAGTTTCTGAAGGTTTTTTTACTCCCCCCCCCCACCCCCCCCAGTCTGGGGCTGATTGTCTTATGAATATAGAGACCAACTGAATTGCTTTTTCTGTTTTTTTCTGGGTTCAAATGAGTATATTTTCTGGTGGTCACCTTCAGCCTTTCCATAAAGGCTGAAGGGGGGGACTCCTTTAATTCTTGTCTCACTTAATAAATGGGTCAAAATTTATGGCTTTTGGCATTGCATGTCTTACTCCAAATAAAATCTGTCTCTGACATCTAGTCAACATTCCCCTGGGTCCTGGCTGATTAGGGTCCCACTCGGGATTTGTAGATGGAAAATTCTTATTCGTTGTTCTCTGTAAATTCCTGTTAGCATGTGCTCCCTGCACCTGCCTTCTGGCTGTATTCAATACTATTTTCTTGTCAGTTCCATCAAGTGAAGTATCCAGTATCACAAGTAGAGCAACACTTCAAGTTCTCACCACATTTTCCTCTTTTCAGAAACATTGCCGTAGAATCCTGTGGACATATCTCACGCTGTTTCTGCCACGCTGGATGATTCCACAGTGTAAAGAACAAATCAACATATGCCACTTCTTCCCATTTGCCTTCCCTTTTTACAAAACAACATTAATTGCAAGATGGTATGATATTGCAATGTCTCCTGTTCTGGCCATTCGTGCCCACCTTCCAATTGATACGTTGGGCACCAATGATTGCAATATTCAATTAATGGTTTCCGAGTTAGTGGGTCATCACCCCCGATGTCTTTGCAGTGCTTCAAAGTACATCCCAAAGGTGTTCTCTGTGGGATAGGTTTCTTACTCAGAAATGCTCCCATCTCCCAGTCGACTAGCAGTTGTGATAGTGCACTATCACAAATAGTAGTCAGAGGGACTCCAACCCCCGTTAGAGGTCTCACTGGGATCTGTAGCCCCCTGCTAGATATCCCTGGAGACTTCAACCCCCTGTTGAAGACCCCCCTACCCTCGGGTCCCGCTCCACAGGCTTTCGCCTAGCAGAGACTTACCAACCGAGGTACCTCTTGGCCCCAACCCTGCGTGGCTTTCGCCGCGCCTTACGGGCAGGCCTGTGGGACTCAAACCCACTATCCTGTCCTATGTGGGAAGCTAACGCCACATATTATTCTACCTAAGTTTCTTCGTAAACGAATGCCTTGTTTACTTCAGTCCAGGGGATCTTTCTCAGAATTCTCTGGCCTGGGGATCGGAAGCTCTCCCCAAGAATTCCTTGGGGCTGGCTGCAGGTCCCACGGTCCTGCGGATCCGTCGAGATTCAAAAGCAGGTTCCCATCTGGGGTGCCAAAACTGTTACCAAAAAACACGGTAAAATCGGAAATATCTATTCAACACCAATCTAGTATTAAAGAGCAGGCGTTCTTTATTCACGGCGCCAGATGCACGGGGGATCGCTCCTCCTGGCGTGCGTACCTCACACACCTTTCCCGTAGAATTTGTAGATCAAAATTTTACGTATTCATACATATTCATTATCGTCCTGTCTACTGATTGGTACAAACTTGCTCGTTCCGTATGTAAATCGCTGCGCAGGCTCGGTGGTGGTCCGTGAGTCGGTGGTCGCGATCTCCCCCTGCCAGAATTGCCTTTTACCTTCTTGGCTCTTAATCTTGGCAGTCTTGGCTAGTTTTCTCAGTGCGCTACACGAAACCGCGTTTTGTCATCCTTTTCTGACAGAAGCACGTTGTCTGTTGTTCTGCTGACATTAACGATCGCCTAGGGACTAAAATGCAGATCGACAGATGCGCTGATTCGTACGCTCCGTGTTCCCGTAATGGAACACCGTCTCTGGTTGGTTGATTTCATCGCTTTGGTTACACCTGTTCCTGTTGTTCAGTTTCTTCTTTTTTGGCTTTGTGTGATTCTCTCTGTGATTCTGTTTTTCTCTGCCTCGCTTTTCCCAGCTCCCCGTCCCTCACTTTGAATACCCGTTATCCTTCACCAGCTCACTCTCCCTTGGTTGCCATCCCCGTTTCTGAGTTCCTCCTGCTTTGCCACGTAGCCCGTGACTTTTTTCTTAATCTCTCTCTGTCTGCCTCAACGCTCCCGCCGCGCTTTTTAGTTCGTCTGCTCTGCTCTGTACCCTGCTACTGTTACTTGCCTGCCTGAGTTCTTCTCTGTCCAGCTCCCTTTCCCTATTCTTGAATTCCTGTTCTTCCTGCACCCGCCGCTGTTCCCTGTGATCTCTGTCTCTCTCTGTCCAGCTCCCTGTCCCTAGGTTTTAATTCCTGCCTCTGCCCGCCGTAGCCCGTCTAGATTTTTCTCTCGGCCTCTCTTTCTGTCCAGCTCCCCCTCTCTGTGTTCTAATTCCACGTTCTCTGTCACGTAGACCCGTGCTATTTGTTTGTCCTCATCTCTCTCTGTCCAGCTCCTTGCTGCTATGTTTTATTTCTTCCCTCTCTGTCTGTCTTTGTAGCCCATTGCCGTTGTGTGTTTTTGTTTTTTTTTTTTCCTACTTGTTTCTTCATGTGTCTCTGTCTGCCTCCCAGTGCCTGATCTTTAATTCCTCCTTCCCTGTAGGCCGCTGTTCCTTTTTTCCATTCTACATTGTGTTCTCTTTGGTCTCCTGTTCTTATTCATCGATTCCCTCCTCGCCGCCCTGTGGCTTGTCCCCATTTTATTGTTGCGCCTCTCTCCCTCTCTCTGGCTTCTTGCCCCTGTTTTGAAAATTCCTCCCTCTCTTCTCTCTTCCCTGTTGGCCGTGTGATCTTCAGCCTTTCTCCATCTCTTTCTGCCCAGCTCTCTGTGTCTATTCATTAATTCTTCCCTCTCTGCCCTGTAGCCTGTAGCTTTTGTCCTTTCTCCATCTTGCTGTCTCTGGCTTCCCCATGACCCTGTTTTAGAATTGTTTCTCTCTCCTTTCTGTACGCATTGCGATTCCTTTTGCTCCCCATCTCCCTTTGTTTTGGGTGTTTTTTTTTGTTGTTGTTTCTCTGGCTCCCTGTCCCTAATTCTTAATTCTCTGCCTTCTCATGCGCTGTACCACGTAGCCCCATGGTTTGTTTTGTGGTGTTCCCTCCCCGGCCCCTTCCCTCCGTTGTTGGCTGTCTCGGCTCCCTGTCCCCGTGGCTTCATTCTTCCCTTTCTGCCCTGTTCTTGTCGCTTGTCTTGTCTGTCTCCATCGCGCTCGGTCCAGCTTCCTGCCCCTATTCTTCTTTCCTCCCTCGCTGTCGTGCTGCCTGCCCCAGGTTCTTTGTGCGTCTCCAGCCTGCTCCTCTTCCTTCTTTGTTGGTCTGTGTCCTGCTCTTCCCCCCTCTTTCTGCTGCCTCTCTTCCCCTCTCTCTGCTGCTTGTATCTCCACCTCCGTCAGGCTCCCTGTCCTTCTCTGGCCGTCCTGTTCCCTGCCTCGTGCCTTCTCACTACACGCACACACGCCCCCCCGCCCCCGTCCAGCTGGCTGCCGCTCTTCTCTTCTCTTCTCTCTTCCTACTGTCCTGTGCCCTGCTCCTCACCTTTGGTGGCCTCCCCCTCTGCCCAGCAGCCTGTCGCTCCAGGAGCCAGGCGACGGACGGTCCCTTCCCTGCCAAACGCGGACAAGCGCGTGCCGTGGTTTAGCCCCAGCTGGCAACTCTGCACCAGGGAGCTGCTTGCTCGCTCCACCCTCAGTGGGCTGGGGGAGAGAGCTGGAAGGGTAAAAGTGAGAAAAATCATGGGCTGAGATCAAGACTGTTTAATAGGTAAAGCAAAAGCTGTGCGTGGAAGCAAAGCAAGGAATTAATTCACTCCTCCTTTTCGGCGGGCAGGTGTTGAGCCACCTCTGGGAAAGCAGGGCTCTGTCATGTGTCATGGTTACTTAGGGAGAGAAATGCCGTAGCCCCCCCCCCCCCAAGGACTCCCCCTTCTTCCCCCAGCTGCGTGTGCTGAGCATGATGTCAAATGGTATGGAATATCCCTTTGGTCAGTTAGCTGGGAAAGCTTTCCCAGCTGTCCCAGCCTACTTGCTGGTGGGGCACTGAGAGAACCAGAAGAGGCCCTGACTGTGGAAGCAGTGCTCAGCAAGAACCAAAACATCTCTACATTATTAACGGTGTTTTGAGCATAAATCCAAAACGTATCCCTTCCTAGCTACTGTGGAGAAAATGAGCACTATCCCAGCCACCACCAGCTCCGTGCGGCTGCGGCAACGGCGGCCGAGGTGGCCTTGGGGCAGGGGGAGCGTTGGGGACCCTGAGCCACGAATCGCTCCTGGGACTTGTTACGTGCGCGCCTGCACAAACAGCTGCCCTCTCCTTTGGCCTGAGGGCTGCGTTTGCGCTCCCTTGGCGTGGGGCAAGGGGCTGTGATGGAGCCCGGGGGAGGAGGTGGTGCACTGTGGGGGTGAGGGGAGGGGGCCCCCCGTTGCTGCTGCGCCTCAGCTGTGGGCGGGGTCTGGCTGGAGGAGCCCCAGGTGCGGGCAGTGGGGCTGGCGGTGCCGGCTCCTCCCTGGAAAAGGGGTGGTGCCCTGCTCCGGGGGGCCAGTGCGAGCCGAGGGCGGAGCGGAGCGGAGCTGTGGCCGAGCGTCAGCGGGCTGCGAGTGTAGCGAGGGAGGAGGTGAGCGGGGGCTGGGTGGGGGGCCGCTGCGTGCCGGGTCAAGCCCCGAGGAGGGCTGCGGCGGGGCAGCGGCGGGTCGGAGCGGGCGGTGGGGAGAGCGAGGCTGTGCTGAGGGCTCGGTGGGGCTTCCGGGTGCATCGGCGGGAGGGGCGGTGCCCCGCAGGGTGAGAGAGCGGGGAGGGCGGGCTCGCGGCGTGGCGGGAGCTGTGGTGGTGCGTGTGGCGGCTGGGCGGGCGGCCGTGTTGTGGCGCAGAGCATGGCGGGAGCTGTAGTCCTTGTGGCGCGCGGCTCCCGGGCGGCCGTGTTGTGGCGCAGAGCATGGCGGGAGCTGTAGTCCTTGTGGCGGGGGGCTGCCGGGCGGCCGTGTTGTGGCGCAGAGCGTGCCGGGAGCTGTAGTCCTTGTGGCGGGGGGCTGCCGGGCGGCCGTGTTGTGGCGCAGAGCATGCCGGGAGCTGTAGTCCTTGTGGCGGGGGGCTGCCGGGCGGCCGTGTTGTGGCGCAGAGCATGGCGGGAGCTGTAGTCCTTGCGGCGGGGGGCTGCCGGGCGGCCGTGTTGTGGCGCAGAGCATGGCGGGAGCTGTAGTCCTTGTGGCGGGGGGCTGCCGGGCGGCCATGTTGTGGCGCAGAGCATGCCGGGAGCTGTAGTCCTTGTGGCGGGGGGCTGCCGGGCTGCCGTGCGGCCGTAGAGCATGCCGGGAGCTGTAGTCCTTGCGGCGGGGGGCTGCCGGGCGGGCGTGTTGTGGCGCAGAGCATGGCGGGAGCTGTAGTCCTTGTGGCGGGGGGCTCCCGGGCGGCCGTGTTGTGGCGCAGAGCATGCCGGGAGCTGTAGTCCTTGTGGCGGGGGGCTGCCGGGCGGCCGTGTTGTGGCGCAGAGCGTGCCGGGAGCTGTAGTCCTTGTGGCGGGGGGCTGCCGGGCGGCCGTGTTGTGGCGCAGAGCATGCCGGGAGCTGTAGTCCTGGCGCAGTGGCTGCCGGCCCTGTCACGTGGCTCGCCGGGGCGCGGCGGGAGGCGCGGTGTTCCGGCGCTCGGGTGCCGGGCGGCCGTGCCGCGTACGGTAGGCGCGGTGTATTTTTGGGGTTGGATTCGTGTTGATTTCTGGGGGCTTCCAGGTGCGGCCGCTCCCCGAGAAGCGGTGAGTTCCCCGGGAGCTGACAGAAGGGAAGAGGGAAAGGAGGAGGACCTTTTCCCCCTGCCCAGGGCGCAGATGATGGCCGCCGCCTCCCCGGCTCACCGGAGCTCCCGCTCAGCCTCCCCTGGCCCCCCCCTTGCCCCGTGCGCCTGCCCCCAGCCCCGGCACCTCCCCTGAAGCGTGCTGCGTAGCCCTTGGCCGCCCCCAGGCCCTGTCGTGAAGGCAGCGAGCCGGCCCTCGAGCGCACTGGATTCCCCCTCGGCGCAGGGGCCCTTAGCAGTAGCGCGGGGAAGGGGCGGTGTGTCCAGAAGCCCCTGCGCAAGGAGGGGCTTTGGCCAGGGTCGATCGACGGTAATGACGGTCGCTGTTTCTTCTTTCCCTCTCCCAGAGACCGTGCTGAGGACGTGGTTGTCTGTCCTTCCCCCGGGGATGCCGTTGACTGCGGCCGTCTCAGGCTTGCGTGGCTTCTCTCTGCCCGGTGTTGCCATCCTCGCAGCGCGGGGGCGAAAAGGGACACACAGAGCCCTTCCCGGCTGTGGACAGGAGCTGCCTCGGCTGAAGCTGGAGACGCCAACGAAAGGTAAAGCAGAAGAAACTGAAGGCGCTCTGGCTGCCAGCTGCCTTCCTGCCGCAGGCAAGAGAGAGCCTGTCCCTGCAGGTGAGGGAGGGAGGATCCCCCTTCGTAGCCCGCAGCGGGCCAGGCCACCAACGTGCACCGCAGGGTCTGTACGCGTAACCGGGAGTTGGGTACGGGCGTGTAGTGCACGAGCGAGCTAGGCTACGTGCCTAGGAAGCCTCATCTCGTAAGAGCGGTAAGACACCCATGTATCCTCTTTAGGTGGAGGACGGCCTAGAGTCTGGAGCTGCAGAAGAGGCAGGGCGGAGAGGAGGGGAAAGAAGCATCTGAACGGCTAAATTGTGCCAGCAGCGCTGAGAGCGAGAGTCGCGGTGAGTCCTGGGCCACTGGGGCCCCGTTGCCTCTCTTGTGCGTCCTGGGCCCTCCCTGTCTCTCCCCCCTGGCCCCCTCTCTTTCCTTACCTGCTGCAAAATTTCTTTTTTTTTTTTTTTTTGGCGCCCCCCCGCCCCTTCTTTCTCCATCTCGCTCTGAGTGGCTCCCTGCCTCCCCGTCTTTTCAGGCCTCCCTCTCTCTGTCCTGTAGCCTGTGGCTACTTGTTCTTTCTCCGCCTCTCTCTGCCTGGCTCTGGCTCCGTTTTTATTTTTTTATTCCTCCTGCTCTGTTCTGTAGCCTGTCGGTATTTTGTCTTTCTCTGGCCCTCTTGGTCTGACTCCGTGTGTTACCGAAAAACGCGGTAAAATCGGAAACAACTCCTCAACGCCGATTTAGTATTAAAGAGCAGGCGTTCTTTGTTCACGGCGCCAGATGCACGGGGGATCGCTTCTCCTGGCGTGCGTACCTCACACACCTTTCCCGTAGAATTTGTAGATCAAAATTTTACGTATTCATACATATTCATTATCGTCCTGTCTACTGATCGGTACAAACTTGCTCGTTCCGTATGTAAATCGCTGCGCAGGCTCGGTGGTGGTCCGTGAGTCGGTGGTCGCAATCTCCCCCTGCCAGAATTGCCTTTTACCTTCTTGGCTCTTAATCTTGGCAGTCTTGGCTAGTTTTCTCAGTGCGCTACACGAAACCGCGTTTTGTCATCCGTTTCTGACAGAAGCACGTTGTCTGTTGTTCTGCTGACATTAACGATCGCCTAGGGACTAAAATGCAGATCGACAGATGCGCTGATTCGTACGCTCCGTGTTCCCGTAATGGAACACCGTCTCTGGTTGGTTGATTTCATCGCTTTGGTTACATTTCCCCCCTTTGGAAGTTTTGAAATAATCATTTTCTCAATACTTCCATCTTAGATCAATAATATTCCACTATGTCAGTTCAGTGTTTGGTTCATCTTCTCAAAATTTTCACTTGATTGTGGTCTCTAGGGCATATGCAGGTTCCATTTTATACCCAAAATTTTATTAATTTGTTGAACTACCTCTGCAAAAAAATGTGGTCCTCTCTCAGAGGACATTCCTGTTGGCACTCTAAATCTTGGTATTATTTCTTTCAGCAACATCTTAACTACTACTCTAGCTTTGTTGGTGCAGCACGAGAAAGCTTCTGGCCAACTAGAAAACTTGTCCATCAGCACTAACAAATACTGCTATATCTATTTTGTCTGGGTAACTCAGAAAACTTAATTTGCTAATAATTTCCGGGAGAATTTTTTGTTTTGTTACTCCTAAAGGTGGTTTCCTTTGGTTCAGGGGATTATTTCTAGGACAGATTGGACACTTAGCTACCATGGGTTTAACTGTTCTTGTCATGCCTACACACGCTACAGATGCTTTTAAACTCAAAACCGTAGCATCTACACCCTAATGTGTTTGCTCATGCTTTTCTTTTGCAAGTTCTGTCATAACTTGTGGGGTTGTTATTATTATTACTTGTTTTTCTGGTGTTACCTACCATCTCTGTGTTTTGTGATGCTTCCAATTGTTCTGCTAATTGCTCATCCAATTTATTATAATAATCTCGGTTTCAACTTTGGAATTCCGATCTGTTTTACTGGTACTAGTGCAAGGATACCTTGCTCTGCAGTCCTCTTTGCAGCTTTATCTGTCAATCGTTTGCTTATGTTTACAGCCGTCTGGCCGAATCGATGAGCTTTGCAACGCTTTACCGCCACTTCTTTTGGTTTCTGCACGTCTTCCGGAAGTTGGAGAATGTCTTCTTTATGCTGTATCAATGATTCTTGGGCTGATGGCAGTCCTTTTTCCTTCCCAGTAGCTCCATGATCGTGGATCACACCAAATGCATGTTTGGAATCAGTCTAGATATTTATCCTTCGTCCTTCTGCCATTCGCAGAGCTCGCTTCAACGCTACCAATGCTGCTTTCTGTGCTGAGGTGTTCGCAGGCAGCGCCCCTGACTCCATTCCCTCGGCGGTGATAACGACAGCATATCCGGCCATTCTCTTCTCGCCCAGAGCTGCTTCCATCTGTAAACAACTCCAGATCAGGATTTTCCCAGAGGTTTGTGTCTCAGGCCTGGTCTGCTGGAATAGACTTGTTCAATAGTTAGCAAGCGATCGTGTTCGAAATTGTCCGTAAGGTTTTCTGTTGTTAAAAACATAGCAGGATTCAGTATAGCAGTAGTCTTCGATTCCACATGGTCTTGTTCTAACAGAACAACTTGATATTTCAACATTCTGCTAAGGGATAGCCAACGACCCCCCTTTTGTTCTAAAACAGTCACCGCTATGTGCGGGACACATACTGTCATCTCTTGTCCCATTGTTAACTTTGGGGCTTCCTGGATCGGCAGCGCTGCTGTTGCCACTGCCCGTAAACATCCAGGCCATCTTTTACTCACGTGGTCGAGTTGTTTGGAGAAGTAGCCCACGGGTCTCTTCCAGGTTCCCAGTCGCTGTGTCAGCACTCCAAGGGCTAAATGTTGTCTTTCGTGGACAAACAACTCAAAAGGTTTAGCGAAATCGGGTAGGCCTAATGCAGGGGCCATCACTGAGGCTCTTTTCAGTTCTTTGAATGCCGTTTGGCATCCGGGCGTCCAGGTTAAATATTTATCCTTTGATTCTTTCAGTGCCTCATATAATGGTTTTACATACAGTCTGTAGTTCAGAATCCAGAGCTGACGCTATTTCACTATTTTCAGAAAAGCTCTCAGTTCCTTCGGGCCGCAAGGTTCGGGAATTTGACAAATAGTTTCTTTCTTTTCACTTTCTAATTGTCTTTGTCTTTGAGATATTTCGAATCCTAAATAAATGGCTGTTGCTTCTCCTATTTGGGTTTTGTTTCTGGAAACTCCGCATCTTCCTTGGCCCAGAAAATTTAAAAATTTCAAAACATTATTCTTTACTTTCTGCCACTATCAGAATGTCGTCTGCATTCTGTAACAATATGCCTCTCCCTGGGTTCTGTTTTTTCTAGACATTTCTATATTTCTAATTTTTTTTCTTGCCAGCTGAGTCCCAAATATCGTAGGACTAATTTTAAATCCTTGTGGAAGTACGGTCCATGTTAGCTGTGTCTTTCATTCTGTGGTGGGGCTTTCCCATTCCAAAGCAAATAGGCTTTGACTTTTTATGCCTGGAGGTATGCAAAAGAAGGCATCCTTCAAATCTAGTACAGTAAACCATTTATGCTCCTCCTTTAAAAGAGGTCAGTAAAGTGTATGGATTAGCTACTACCGGATGTAGATCTTGGACCACCTGAGATATAGCCCTTAAATCGTGAACCAGCTAATACTCTTTGCCTCTAGATTTCTTTACTGGCGGCACAGGAGTACTATATTCTGATTCACATTCTACTAAGAGCTCATATTCTGAAAAAAATTTATAATTAACTTCTCTAATCCTTTTCGAGCCTCTCGCTTAATACGGTATTGTTTTTGCCTTACCGGCTTGGCTCCAGGCTTTAAGGTTACTTTTACCGGCTCTGCCCGCTTAGGTCGCTCCGGAGCTCCGCTCGCTCAAACCAAAGGAATTACTACGTTTTCCACTTCTTCGGGAACCTGTTCCTCCCTGGAGGAATCCTGTAACATAAACGCTCTCGCCTCTGTGGCTTTTGATTCTGTTCTGGTATTAGTAATTTAATCTCTCCATCTTTAAAAGTTACTTGAGCATCTAATTTACTTAATAGATCTCATCATAACAGAGGCAGTGGACATTCAGGCATATACAGAAACTGGTGAGTTGCCCATTGCTTCTCCAATTTAAACTTTAATGGCTCTAAGAAAGGCTAATTTTTCTTTGCCCTGTCGCACTAACAACACCTACTGGTTTATGATCAACTTTCTCTTTACGTGTATTCAATACCAAAGAAGTGGCTCCCGTATCTACCAAAAATTCTATTTCTTCATTCCCTAGCTTCAGTGTAACCAGGTGTTCAGCTAGGGTTGATTCCTCTGGTCTCCTTCATGCCAAGCTACTTCAAGCATTTTACCCAGATCTCTGGATTCAGGTTCTTCTAGTTTCTGAAGGTTTTTTTACTCCCCCCCCCCACCCCCCCCAATCTGGGGCTGATTGTCTTATGAATATAGAGACCAACTGAATTGCTTTTTCTGTGTTTTTCTGGGTTCAAATGAGTATATTTTCTGGTGGTCACCTTCAGTCTTTCCATAAAGGCTGAAGGGGACTCCTTTAATTCTTGTCTCACTTAATAAATGGGTCAAAATTTATGGCTTTTGGCATTGCATGTCTTACTCCAAATAAAATCTGTCTCTGACATCTAGTCAACATTCCCCTGGGTCCTGGCTGATTAGGGTCCCACTCGGGATTTGTAGATGGAAAATTCTTATTCGTTGTTCTCTGTAAATTCCTGTTAGCATGTGCTCCCTGCACCTGCCTTCTGGCTGTATTCAATACTATTTTCTTGTCAGTTCCATCAAGTGAAGTATCCAGTATCACAAGTAGAGCAACACTTCAAGTTCTCACCACATTTTCCTCTTTTCAGAAACATTGCTGTAGAATCCTGTGGACATATCTCACGCTGTTTCTGCCACGCTGGATGATTCCACAGTGTAAAGAACAAATCAACATATGCCACTTCTTCCCATTTGCCTTCCCTTTTTACAAAACAACATTAATTGCAAGATGGTATGATATTGCAATGTCTCCTGTTCTGGCCATTCGTGCCCACCTTCCAATTGATACGTTGGGCACCAATGATTGCAATATTCAATTAATGGTTTCCGAGTTAGTGGGTCATCACCCCCGATGTCTTTCCAGTGCTTCAAAGTACATCCCAAAGGTGTTCTCTGTGGGATAGGTTTCTTACTCAGAAATGCTCCCATCTCCCAGTCGACTAGCAGTTGTGATAGTGCACTATCACAAATAGTAGTCAGAGGGACTCCAACCCCCGTTAGAGGTCTCACTGGGAATCCGCCACTGGGATCTGTAGCCCCCTGCTAGATATCCCTGGAGACTTCAACCCCCTGTTGAAGACCCCCCTACCCTCGGGTCCCGCTCCACAGGCTTTCGCCTAGCAGAGACTTACCAACCGAGGTACCTCTTGGCCCCAACCCTGCGTGGCTTTCGCCGCGCCTTACGGGCAGGCCTGTGGGACTCAAACCCACTATCCTGTCCTATGTGGGAAGCTAACGCCACATATTATTCTACCTAAGTTTCTTCTTAAACGAATGCCTTGTTTACTTCAGTCCAGGGGATCTTTCTCAGAATTCTCTGGCCTGGGGATCGGAAGCTCTCCCCAAGAATTCCTTGGGGCTGGCTGCAGGTCCCACGGTCCTGCGGATCCGTCGAGATTCAAAAGCAGGTTCCCATCTGGGGTGCCAAAACTGTTACCAAAAAACACGGTAAAATCGGAAATATCTATTCAACACCAATCTAGTATTAAAGAGCAGGCGTTCTTTATTCACGGCGCCAGATGCACGGGGGATCGCTCCTCCTGGCGTGCGTACCTCACACACCTTTCCCGTAGAATTTGTAGATCAAAATTTTACGTATTCATACATATTCATTATCGTCCTGTCTACTGATCGGTACAAACTTGCTCGTTCCGTATGTAAATCACTGCGCAGGCTCGGTGGTGGTCCGTGAGTCGGTGGTCGCGATCTCCCCCTGCCAGAATTGCCTTTTACCTTCTTGGCTCTTAATCTTGGCAGTCTTGGCTAGTTTTCTCAGTGCGCTACACGAAACCGCGTTTTGTCATCCTTTTCTGACAGAAGCACGTTGTCTGTTGTTCTGCTGACATTAACGATCGCCTAGGGACTAAAATGCAGATCGACAGATGCGCTGATTCGTACGCTCCGTGTTCCCGTAATGGAACACCGTCTCTGGTTGGTTGATTTCATCGCTTTGGTTACACCTGTTCCTGTTGTTCAGTTTCTTCTTTTTTGGCTTTGTGTGATTCTCTCTGTGATTCTGTTTTTCTCTGCCTCGCTTTTCCCAGCTCCCCGTCCCTCACTTTGAATACCCGTTATCCTTCACCAGCTCACTCTCCCTTGGTTGCCATCCCCGTTTCTGAGTTCCTCCTGCTTTGCCACGTAGCCCGTGACTTTTTTCTTAATCTCTCTCTGTCTGCCTCAACGCTCCCGCCGCGCTTTTTAGTTCGTCTGCTCTGCTCTGTACCCTGCTACTGTTACTTGCCTGCCTGAGTTCTTCTCTGTCCAGCTCCCTTTCCCTATTCTTGAATTCCTGTTCTTCCTGCACCCGCCGCTGTTCCCTGTGATCTCTGTCTCTCTCTGTCCAGCTCCCTGTCCCTAGGTTTTAATTCCTGCCTCTGCCCGCCGTAGCCCGTCTAGATTTTTCTCTCGGCCTCTCTCTCTGTCCAGCTCCCCCTCTCTGTGTTCTAATTCCACGTTCTCTGTCACGTAGACCCGTGCTATTTGTTTGTCCTCATCTCTCTCTGTCCAGCTCCTTGCTGCTATGTTTTATTTCTTCCCTCTCTGTCTGTCTTTGTAGCCCATTGCCGTTGTGTGGTTTTTTTTTTTTTTTTTCCTACTTGTTTCTTCATGTGTCTCTGTCTGCCTCCCAGTGCCTGATCTTTAATTCCTCCTTCCCTGTAGGCCGCTGTTCCTTTTTTCCATTCTACATTGTGTTCTCTTTGGTCTCCTGTTCTTATTCATCGATTCCCTCCTCGCCGCCCTGTGGCTTGTCCCCATTTTATTGTTGCGCCTCTCTCCCTCTCTCTGGCTTCTTGCCCCTGTTTTGAAAATTCCTCCCTCTCTTCTCTCTTCCCTGTTGGCCGTGTGATCTTCAGCCTTTCTCCATCTCTTTCTGCCCAGCTCTCTGTGTCTATTCATTAATTCTTCCCTCTCTGCCCTGTAGCCTGTAGCTTTTGTCCTTTCTCCATCTTGCTGTCTCTGGCTTCCCCATGACCCTGTTTTAGAATTGTTTCTCTCTCCTTTCTGTACGCATTGCGATTCCTTTTGCTCCCCATCTCCCTTTGTTTTGGGTGTTTTTTTTTGTTGTTGTTTCTCTGGCTCCCTGTCCCTAATTCTTAATTCTCTGCCTTCTCGTGCTCTGTACCACGTAGCCCCATGGTTTGTTTTGTGGTGTTCCCTCCCCGGCTCCTTCCCTCCGTTGTTGGCTGTCTCGGCTCCCTGTCCCCGTGGCTTCATTCTTCCCTTTCTGCCCTGTTCTTGTCGCTTGTCTTGTCTGTCTCCATCGCGCTCGGTCCAGCTTCCTGCCCCTATTCTTCTTTCCTCCCTCGCTGTCGTGCTGCCTGCCCCAGGTTCTTTGTGCGTCTCCAGCCTGCTCCTCTTCCTTCTTTGTTGGTCTGTGTCCTGCTCTTCCCCCCTCTTTCTGCTGCCTCTCTTCCCCTCTCTCTGCTGCTTGTATCTCCACCTCCGTCAGGCTCCCTGTCCTTCTCTGGCCGTCCTGTTCCCTGCCTCGTGCCTTCTCACTACACGCACACACGCCCCCCCGCCCCCGTCCAGCTGGCTGCCGCTCTTCTCTTCTCTCTTCCTAATGTCCTGTGCCCTGCTCCTCACCTTTGGTGGCCTCCCCCTCTGCCCAGCAGCCTGTCGCTCCAGGAGCCGGGCGACGGACGGTCCCTTTCCTGCCAAACGCGGACAAGCGCGTGCCGTGGTTTAGCCCCAGCTGGCAACTCTGCACCAGGGAGCTGCTTGCTCGCTCCACCCTCAGTGGGCTGGGGGAGAGAGCTGGAAGGGTAAAAGTGAGAAAAATCATGGGCTGAGATCAAGACTGTTTAATAGGTAAAGCAAAAGCTGTGCGTGGAAGCAAAGCAAGGAATTAATTCACTCCTCCTTTTCGGCGGGCAGGTGTTGAGCCACCTCTGGGAAAGCAGGGCTCTGTCATGTGTCATGGTTACTTAGGGAGAGAAATGCCGTAGCCCCCCCCCCCCCAAGGACTCCCCCTTCTTCCCCCAGCTGCGTGTGCTGAGCATGATGTCAAATGGTATGGAATATCCCTTTGGTCAGTTAGCTGGGAAAGCTTTCCCAGCTGTCCCAGCCTACTTGCTGGTGGGGCACTGAGAGAACCAGAAGAGGCCCTGACTGTGGAAGCAGTGCTCAGCAAGAACCAAAACATCTCTACATTATTAACGGTGTTTTGAGCATAAATCCAAAACGTATCCCTTCCTAGCTACTGTGGAGAAAATGAGCACTATCCCAGCCACCACCAGCTCCGTGCGGCTGCGGCAACGGCGGCCGAGGTGGCCTTGGGGCAGGGGGAGCGTTGGGGACCCTGAGCCACGAATCGCTCCTGGGACTTGTTACGTGCGCGCCTGCACCAACACCTGCCCTCTCCTTTGGCCTGAGGGCTGCGTTTGCGCTCCCTTGGCGTGGGGCAAGGGGCTGTGATGGAGCCCGGGGAGGAGGTGGTGCACTGTGGGGGTGAGGGGAGGGGGCCCCCCGTTGCTGCTGCGCCTCAGCTGTGGGCGGGGTCTGGCTGGAGGAGCCCCAGGTGCGGGCAGTGGGGCTGGCGGTGCCGGCTCCTCCCTGGAAAAGGGGTGGTGCCCTGCTCCGGGGGGCCAGTGTGAGCCGAGGGCGGAGCGGAGCGGAGCTGTGGCCGAGCGTCAGCGGGCTGCGAGTGTAGCGAGGGAGGAGGTGAGCGGGGGCTGGGTGGGGGGCCGCTGCGTGCCGGGTCAAGCCCCGAGGAGGGCTGCGGCGGGGCAGCGGCGGGTCGGAGCGGGCGGTGGGGAGAGCGAGGCTGTGCTGAGGGCTCGGTGGGGCTTCCGGGTGCATCGGCGGGAGGGGCGGTGCCCCGCAGGGTGAGAGAGCGGGGAGGGCGGGCTCGCGGCGTGGCGGGAGCTGTGGTGGTGCGTGTGGCGGCTGGGCGGGCGGCCGTGTTGTGGCGCAGAGCATGGCGGGAGCTGTAGTCCTTGTGGCGCGCGGCTCCCGGGCGGCCGTGTTGTGGCGCAGAGCATGGCGGGAGCTGTAGTCCTTGTGGCGGGGGGCTGCCGGGCGGCCGTGTTGTGGCGCAGAGCATGCCGGGAGCTGTAGTCCTTGTGGCGGGGGGCTGCCGGGCGGCCATGTTGTGGCGCAGAGCATGCCGGGAGCTGTAGTCCTTGTGGCGGGGGGCTGCCGGGCTGCCGTGCGGCCGTAGAGCATGCCGGGAGCTGTAGTCCTTGCGGCGGGGGGCTGCCGGGCGGCCGTGTTGTGGCGCAGAGCATGCCGGGAGCTGTAGTCCTGGCGCAGTGGCTGCCGGCCCTGTCACGTGGCTCGCCGGGGCGCGGCGGGAGGCGCGGTGTTCCGGCGCTCGGGTGCCGGGCGGCCGTGCCGCGTACGGTAGGCGCGGTGTATTTTTGGGGTTGGATTCGTGTTGATTTCTGGGGGCTTCCAGGTGCGGCCGCTCCCCGAGAAGCGGTGAGTTCCCCGGGAGCTGACAGAAGGGAAGAGGGAAAGGAGGAGGACCTTTTCCCCCTGCCCAGGGCGCAGATGATGGCCGCCGCCTCCCCGGCTCACCGGAGCTCCCGCTCAGCCTCCCCTGGCCCCCCCCTTGCCCCGTGCGCCTGCCCCCAGCCCCGGCACCTCCCCGTAAGCGTGCTGCGTAGCCCTTGGCCGCCCCCAGGCCCTGTCGTGAAGGCAGCGAGCCGGCCCTCGAGCGCACTGGATTCCCCCTCGGCGCAGGGGCCCTTAGCAGTAGCGCGGGGAAGGGGCGGTGTGTCCAGAAGCCCCTGCGCAAGGAGGGGCTTTGGCCAGGGTCGATCGACGGTAATGACGGTCGCTGTTTCTTCTTTCCCTCTCCCAGAGACCGTGCTGAGGACGTGGTTGTCTGTCCTTCCCCCGGGGATGCCGTTGACTGCGGCCGTCTCAGGCTTGCGTGGCTTCTCTCTGCCCGGTGTTGCCATCCTCGCAGCGCGGGGGCGAAAAGGGACACACAGAGCCCTTCCCGGCTGTGGACAGGAGCTGCCTCGGCTGAAGCTGGAGACGCCAACGAAAGGTAAAGCAGAAGAAACTGAAGGCGCTCTGGCTGCCAGCTGCCTTCCTGCCGCAGGCAAGAGAGAGCCTGTCCCTGCAGGTGAGGGAGGGAGGATCCCCCTTCGTAGCCCGCAGCGGGCCAGGCCACCAACGTGCACCGCAGGGTCTGTACGCGTAACCGGGAGTTGGGTACGGGCGTGTAGTGCACGAGCGAGCTAGGCTACGTGCCTAGGAAGCCTCATCTCGTAAGAGCGGTAAGACACCCATGTATCCTCTTTAGGTGGAGGACGGCCTAGAGTCTGGAGCTGCAGAAGAGGCAGGGCGGAGAGGAGGGGAAAGAAGCATCTGAACGGCTAAATTGTGCCAGCAGCGCTGAGAGCGAGAGTCGCGGTGAGTCCTGGGCCACTGGGGCCCCGTTGCCTCTCTTGTGCGTCCTGGGCCCTCCCTGTCTCTCCCCCCTGGCCCCCTCTCTTTCCTTACCTGCTGCAAAATTTCTTTTTTTTTTTTTTTTGGCGCCCCCCCGCCCCTTCTTTCTCCATCTCGCTCTGAGTGGCTCCCTGCCTCCCCGTCTTTTCAGGCCTCCCTCTCTCTGTCCTGTAGCCTGTGGCTACTTGTTCTTTCTCCGCCTCTCTCTGCCTGGCTCTGGCTCCGTTTTTATTTTTTTATTCCTCCTGCTCTGTTCTGTAGCCTGTCGGTATTTTGTCTTTCTCTGGCCCTCTTGGTCTGACTCCGTGTGTTACCGAAAAACGCGGTAAAATCGGAAACAACTCCTCAACGCCGATTTAGTATTAAAGAGCAGGCGTTCTTTGTTCACGGCGCCAGATGCACGGGGGATCGCTTCTCCTGGCGTGCGTACCTCACACACCTTTCCCGTAGAATTTGTAGATCAAAATTTTACGTATTCATACATATTCATTATCGTCCTGTCTACTGATCGGTACAAACTTGCTCGTTCCGTATGTAAATCGCTGCGCAGGCTCGGTGGTGGTCCGTGAGTCGGTGGTCGCAATCTCCCCCTGCCAGAATTGCCTTTTACCTTCTTGGCTCTTAATCTTGGCAGTCTTGGCTAGTTTTCTCAGTGCGCTACACGAAACCGCGTTTTGTCATCCGTTTCTGACAGAAGCACGTTGTCTGTTGTTCTGCTGACATTAACGATCGCCTAGGGACTAAAATGCAGATCGACAGATGCGCTGATTCGTACGCTCCGTGTTCCCGTAATGGAACACCGTCTCTGGTTGGTTGATTTCATCGCTTTGGTTACATTTCCCCCCTTTGGAAGTTTTGAAATAATCATTTTCTCAATACTTCCATCTTAGATCAATAATATTCCACTATGTCAGTTCAGTGTTTGGTTCATCTTCTCAAAGTTTTCACTTGATTGTGGTCTCTAGGGCATATGCAGGTTCCATTTTATACCCAAAATTTTATTAATTTGTTGAACTACCTCTGCAAAAAAATGTGGTCCTCTCTCAGAGGACATTCCTGTTGGCACTCTAAATCTTGGTATTATTTCTTTCAGCAACATCTTAACTACTACTCTAGCTTTGTTGGTGCAGCACGAGAAAGCTTCTGGCCAACTAGAAAACTTGTCCATCAGCACTAACAAATACTGCTATATCTATTTTGTCTGGGTAACTCAGAAAACTTAATTTGCTAATAATTTCCGGGAGAATTTTTTGTTTTGTTACTCCTAAAGGTGGTTTCCTTTGGTTCAGGGGATTATTTCTAGGACAGATTGGACACTTAGCTACCATGGGTTTAACTGTTCTTGTCATGCCTACACACGCTACAGATGCTTTTAAACTCAAAACCGTAGCATCTACACCCTAATGTGTTTGCTCATGCTTTTCTTTTGCAAGTTCTGTCATAACTTGTGGGGTTGTTATTATTATTACTTGTTTTTCTGGTGTTACCTACCATCTCTGTGTTTTGTGATGCTTCCAATTGTTCTGCTAATTGCTCATCCAATTTATTATAATAATCTCGGTTTCAACTTTGGAATTCCGATCTGTTTTACTGGTACTAGTGCAAGGATACCTTGCTCTGCAGTCCTCTTTGCAGCTTTATCTGTCAATCGTTTGCTTATGTTTACAGCCGTCTGGCCGAATCGATGAGCTTTGCAACGCTTTACCGCCACTTCTTTTGGTTTCTGCACGTCTTCCGGAAGTTGGAGAATGTCTTCTTTATGCTGTATCAATGATTCTTGGGCTGATGGCAGTCCTTTTTCCTTCCCAGTAGCTCCATGATCGTGGATCACACCAAATGCATGTTTGGAATCAGTCTAGATATTTATCCTTCGTCCTTCTGCCATTCGCAGAGCTCGCTTCAACGCTACCAATGCTGCTTTCTGTGCTGAGGTGTTCGCAGGCAGCGCCCCTGACTCCATTCCCTCGGCGGTGATAACGACAGCATATCCGGCCATTCTCTTCTCGCCCAGAGCTGCTTCCATCTGTAAACAACTCCAGATCAGGATTTTCCCAGAGGTTTGTGTCTCAGGCCTGGTCTGCTGGAATAGACTTGTTCAATAGTTAGCAAGCGATCGTGTTCGAAATTGTCCGTAAGGTTTTCTGTTGTTAAAAACATAGCAGGATTCAGTATAGCAGTAGTCTTCGATTCCACATGGTCTTGTTCTAACAGAACAACTTGATATTTCAACATTCTGCTAAGGGATAGCCAACGACCCCCCTTTTGTTCTAAAACAGTCACCGCTATGTGCGGGACACATACTGTCATCTCTTGTCCCATTGTTAACTTTGGGGCTTCCTGGATCGGCAGCGCTGCTGTTGCCACTGCCCGTAAACATCCAGGCCATCTTTTACTCACGTGGTCGAGTTGTTTGGAGAAGTAGCCCACGGGTCTCTTCCAGGTTCCCAGTCGCTGTGTCAGCACTCCAAGGGCTAAATGTTGTCTTTCGTGGACAAACAACTCAAAAGGTTTAGCGAAATCGGGTAGGCCTAATGCAGGGGCCATCACTGAGGCTCTTTTCAGTTCTTTGAATGCCGTTTGGCATCCGGGCGTCCAGGTTAAATATTTATCCTTTGATTCTTTCAGTGCCTCATATAATGGTTTTACATACAGTCTGTAGTTCAGAATCCAGAGCTGACGCTATTTCACTATTTTCAGAAAAGCTCTCAGTTCCTTCGGGCCGCAAGGTTCGGGAATTTGACAAATAGTTTCTTTCTTTTCACTTTCTAATTGTCTTTGTCTTTGAGATATTTCGAATCCTAAATAAATGGCTGTTGCTTCTCCTATTTGGGTTTTGTTTCTGGAAACTCCGCATCTTCCTTGGCCCAGAAAATTTAAAAATTTCAAAACATTATTCTTTACTTTCTGCCACTATCAGAATGTCGTCTGCATTCTGTAACAATATGCCTCTCCCTGGCTTCTGTTTTTTCTAGACATTTCTATATTTCTAATTTTTTTTCTTGCCAGCTGAGTCCCAAATATCGTAGGACTAATTTTAAATCCTTGTGGAAGTACGGTCCATGTTAGCTGTGTCTTTCATTCTGTGGTGGGGCTTTCCCATTCCAAAGCAAATAGGCTTTGACTTTTTATGCCTGGAGGTATGCAAAAGAAGGCATCCTTCAAATCTAGTACAGTAAACCATTTATGCTCCTCCTTTAAAAGAGGTCAGTAAAGTGTATGGATTAGCTACTACCGGATGTAGATCTTGGACCACCTGAGATATAGCCCTTAAATCGTGAACCAGCTAATACTCTTTGCCTCTAGATTTCTTTACTGGCGGCACAGGAGTACTATATTCTGATTCACATTCTACTAAGAGCTCATATTCTGAAAAAAATTTATAATTAACTTCTCTAATCCTTTTCGAGCCTCTCGCTTAATACGGTATTGTTTTTGCCTTACCGGCTTGGCTCCAGGCTTTAAGGTTACTTTTACCGGCTCTGCCCGCTTAGGTCGCTCCGGAGCTCCGCTCGCTCAAACCAAAGGAATTACTACGTTTTCCACTTCTTCGGGAACCTGTTCCTCCCTGGAGGAATCCTGTAACATAAACGCTCTCGCCTCTGTGGCTTTTGATTCTGTTCTGGTATTAGTAATTTAATCTCTCCATCTTTAAAAGTTACTTGAGCATCTAATTTACTTAATAGATCTCATCATAACAGAGGCAGTGGACATTCAGGCATATACAGAAACTGGTGAGTTGCCCATTGCTTCTCCAATTTAAACTTTAATGGCTCTAAGAAAGGCTAATTTTTCTTTGCCCTGTCACACTAACAACACCTACTGGTTTATGATCAACTTTCTCTTTACGTGTATTCAATACCAAAGAAGTGGCTCCCGTATCTACCAAAAATTCTATTTCTTCATTCCCTAGCTTCAGTGTAACCAGGTGTTCAGCTAGGGTTGATTCCTCTGGTCTCCTTCATGCCAAGCTACTTCAAGCATTTTACCCAGATCTCTGGATTCAGGTTCTTCTAGTTTCTGAAGGTTTTTTTACTCCCCCCCCCCACCCCCCCCAATCTGGGGCTGATTGTCTTATGAATATAGAGACCAACTGAATTGCTTTTTCTGTTTTTTTCTGGGTTCAAATGAGTATATTTTCTGGTGGTCACCTTCAGCCTTTCCATAAAGGCTGAAGGGGGGGACTCCTTTAATTCTTGTCTCACTTAATAAATGGGTCAAAATTTATGGCTTTTGGCATTGCATGTCTTACTCCAAATAAAATCTGTCTCTGACATCTAGTCAACATTCCCCTGGGTCCTGGCTGATTAGGGTCCCACTCGGGATTTGTAGATGGAAAATTCTTATTCGTTGTTCTCTGTAAATTCCTGTTAGCATGTGCTCCCTGCACCTGCCTTCTGGCTGTATTCAATACTATTTTCTTGTCAGTTCCATCAAGTGAAGTATCCAGTATCACAAGTAGAGCAACACTTCAAGTTCTCACCACATTTTCCTCTTTTCAGAAACATTGCTGTAGAATCCTGTGGACATATCTCACGCTGTTTCTGCCACGCTGGATGATTCCACAGTGTAAAGAACAAATCAACATATGCCACTTCTTCCCATTTGCCTTCCCTTTTTACAAAACAACATTAATTGCAAGATGGTATGATATTGCAATGTCTCCTGTTCTGGCCATTCGTGCCCACCTTCCAATTGATACGTTGGGCACCAATGATTGCAATATTCAATTAATGGTTTCCGAGTTAGTGGGTCATCACCCCCGATGTCTTTCCAGTGCTTCAAAGTACATCCCAAAGGTGTTCTCTGTGGGATAGGTTTCTTACTCAGAAATGCTCCCATCTCCCAGTCGACTAGCAGTTGTGATAGTGCACTATCACAAATAGTAGTCAGAGGGACTCCAACCCCCGTTAGAGGTCTCACTGGGAATCCGCCACTGGGATCTGTAGCCCCCTGCTAGATATCCCTGGAGACTTCAACCCCCTGTTGAAGACCCCCCTACCCTCGGGTCCCGCTCCACAGGCTTTCGCCTAGCAGAGACTTACCAACCGAGGTACCTCTTGGCCCCAACCCTGCGTGGCTTTCGCCGCGCCTTACGGGCAGGCCTGTGGGACTCAAACCCACTATCCTGTCCTATGTGGGAAGCTAACGCCACATATTATTCTACCTAAGTTTCTTCTTAAACGAATGCCTTGTTTACTTCAGTCCAGGGGATCTTTCTCAGAATTCTCTGGCCTGGGGATCGGAAGCTCTCCCCAAGAATTCCTTGGGGCTGGCTGCAGGTCCCACGGTCCTGCGGATCCGTCGAGATTCAAAAGCAGGTTCCCATCTGGGGTGCCAAAACTGTTACCAAAAAACACGGTAAAATCGGAAATATCTATTCAACACCAATCTAGTATTAAAGAGCAGGCGTTCTTTATTCACGGCGCCAGATGCACGGGGGATCGCTCCTCCTGGCGTGCGTACCTCACACACCTTTCCCGTAGAATTTGTAGATCAAAATTTTACGTATTCATACATATTCATTATCGTCCTGTCTACTGATCGGTACAAACTTGCTCGTTCCGTATGTAAATCACTGCGCAGGCTCGGTGGTGGTCCGTGAGTCGGTGGTCGCGATCTCCCCCTGCCAGAATTGCCTTTTACCTTCTTGGCTCTTAATCTTGGCAGTCTTGGCTAGTTTTCTCAGTGCGCTACACGAAACCGCGTTTTGTCATCCTTTTCTGACAGAAGCACGTTGTCTGTTGTTCTGCTGACATTAACGATCGCCTAGGGACTAAAATGCAGATCGACAGATGCGCTGATTCGTACGCTCCGTGTTCCCGTAATGGAACACCGTCTCTGGTTGGTTGATTTCATCGCTTTGGTTACACCTGTTCCTGTTGTTCAGTTTCTTCTTTTTTGGCTTTGTGTGATTCTCTCTGTGATTCTGTTTTTCTCTGCCTCGCTTTTCCCAGCTCCCCGTCCCTCACTTTGAATACCCGTTATCCTTCACCAGCTCACTCTCCCTTGGTTGCCATCCCCGTTTCTGAGTTCCTCCTGCTTTGCCACGTAGCCCGTGACTTTTTTCTTAATCTCTCTCTGTCTGCCTCAACGCTCCCGCCGCGCTTTTTAGTTCGTCTGCTCTGCTCTGTACCCTGCTACTGTTACTTGCCTGCCTGAGTTCTTCTCTGTCCAGCTCCCTTTCCCTATTCTTGAATTCCTGTTCTTCCTGCACCCGCCGCTGTTCCCTGTGATCTCTGTCTCTCTCTGTCCAGCTCCCTGTCCCTAGGTTTTAATTCCTGCCTCTGCCCGCCGTAGCCCGTCTAGATTTTTCTCTCGGCCTCTCTCTCTGTCCAGCTCCCCCTCTCTGTGTTCTAATTCCACGTTCTCTGTCACGTAGACCCGTGCTATTTGTTTGTCCTCATCTCTCTCTGTCCAGCTCCTTGCTGCTATGTTTTATTTCTTCCCTCTCTGTCTGTCTTTGTAGCCCATTGCCGTTGTGTGGTTTTTTTTTTTTTTTTTCCTACTTGTTTCTTCATGTGTCTCTGTCTGCCTCCCAGTGCCTGATCTTTAATTCCTCCTTCCCTGTAGGCCGCTGTTCCTTTTTTCCATTCTACATTGTGTTCTCTTTGGTCTCCTGTTCTTATTCATCGATTCCCTCCTCGCCGCCCTGTGGCTTGTCCCCATTTTATTGTTGCGCCTCTCTCCCTCTCTCTGGCTTCTTGCCCCTGTTTTGAAAATTCCTCCCTCTCTTCTCTCTTCCCTGTTGGCCGTGTGATCTTCAGCCTTTCTCCATCTCTTTCTGCCCAGCTCTCTGTGTCTATTCATTAATTCTTCCCTCTCTGCCCTGTAGCCTGTAGCTTTTGTCCTTTCTCCATCTTGCTGTCTCTGGCTTCCCCATGACCCTGTTTTAGAATTGTTTCTCTCTCCTTTCTGTACGCATTGCGATTCCTTTTGCTCCCCATCTCCCTTTGTTTTGGGTGTTTTTTTTTGTTGTTGTTTCTCTGGCTCCCTGTCCCTAATTCTTAATTCTCTGCCTTCTCGTGCTCTGTACCACGTAGCCCCATGGTTTGTTTTGTGGTGTTCCCTCCCCGGCTCCTTCCCTCCGTTGTTGGCTGTCTCGGCTCCCTGTCCCCGTGGCTTCATTCTTCCCTTTCTGCCCTGTTCTTGTCGCTTGTCTTGTCTGTCTCCATCGCGCTCGGTCCAGCTTCCTGCCCCTATTCTTCTTTCCTCCCTCGCTGTCGTGCTGCCTGCCCCAGGTTCTTTGTGCGTCTCCAGCCTGCTCCTCTTCCTTCTTTGTTGGTCTGTGTCCTGCTCTTCCCCCCTCTTTCTGCTGCCTCTCTTCCCCTCTCTCTGCTGCTTGTATCTCCACCTCCGTCAGGCTCCCTGTCCTTCTCTGGCCGTCCTGTTCCCTGCCTCGTGCCTTCTCACTACACGCACACACGCCCCCCCGCCCCCGTCCAGCTGGCTGCCGCTCTTCTCTTCTCTCTTCCTAATGTCCTGTGCCCTGCTCCTCACCTTTGGTGGCCTCCCCCTCTGCCCAGCAGCCTGTCGCTCCAGGAGCCGGGCGACGGACGGTCCCTTTCCTGCCAAACGCGGACAAGCGCGTGCCGTGGTTTAGCCCCAGCTGGCAACTCTGCACCAGGGAGCTGCTTGCTCGCTCCACCCTCAGTGGGCTGGGGGAGAGAGCTGGAAGGGTAAAAGTGAGAAAAATCATGGGCTGAGATCAAGACTGTTTAATAGGTAAAGCAAAAGCTGTGCGTGGAAGCAAAGCAAGGAATTAATTCACTCCTCCTTTTCGGCGGGCAGGTGTTGAGCCACCTCTGGGAAAGCAGGGCTCTGTCATGTGTCATGGTTACTTAGGGAGAGAAATGCCGTAGCCCCCCCCCCCCCAAGGACTCCCCCTTCTTCCCCCAGCTGCGTGTGCTGAGCATGATGTCAAATGGTATGGAATATCCCTTTGGTCAGTTAGCTGGGAAAGCTTTCCCAGCTGTCCCAGCCTACTTGCTGGTGGGGCACTGAGAGAACCAGAAGAGGCCCTGACTGTGGAAGCAGTGCTCAGCAAGAACCAAAACATCTCTACATTATTAACGGTGTTTTGAGCATAAATCCAAAACGTATCCCTTCCTAGCTACTGTGGAGAAAATGAGCACTATCCCAGCCACCACCAGCTCCGTGCGGCTGCGGCAACGGCGGCCGAGGTGGCCTTGGGGCAGGGGGAGCGTTGGGGACCCTGAGCCACGAATCGCTCCTGGGACTTGTTACGTGCGCGCCTGCACCAACACCTGCCCTCTCCTTTGGCCTGAGGGCTGCGTTTGCGCTCCCTTGGCGTGGGGCAAGGGGCTGTGATGGAGCCCAGGGAGGAGGTGGTGCACTGTGGGGGTGAGGGGAGGGGGCCCCCCGTTGCTGCTGCGCCTCAGCTGTGGGCGGGGTCTGGCTGGAGGAGCCCCAGGTGCGGGCAGTGGGGCTGGCGGTGCCGGCTCCTCCCTGGAAAAGGGGTGGTGCCCTGCTCCGGGGGGCCAGTGTGAGCCGAGGGCGGAGCGGAGCGGAGCTGTGGCCGAGCGTCAGCGGGCTGCGAGTGTAGCGAGGGAGGAGGTGAGCGGGGGCTGGGTGGGGGCCGCTGCGTGCCGGGTCAAGCCCCGAGGAGGGCTGCGGCGGGGCAGCGGCGGGTCGGAGCGGGCGGTGGGGAGAGCGAGGCTGTGCTGAGGGCTCGGTGGGGCTTCCGGGTGCATCGGCGGGAGGGGCGGTGCCCCGCAGGGTGAGAGAGCGGGGAGGGCGGGCTCGCGGCGTGGCGGGAGCTGTGGTGGTGCGTGTGGCGGCTGGGCGGGCGGCCGTGTTGTGGCGCAGAGCATGGCGGGAGCTGTAGTCCTTGTGGCGGGGGGCTGCCGGGCGGCCATGTTGTGGCGCAGAGCGTGCCGGGAGCTGTAGTCCTTGTGGCGCGCGGCTCCCGGGCGGCCGTGTTGTGGCGCAGAGCATGGCGGGAGCTGTAGTCCTTGTGGCGGGGGGCTGCCGGGCGGCCGTGTTGTGGCGCAGAGCATGGCGGGAGCTGTAGTCCTTGTGGCGGGGGGCTGCCGGGCGGCCGTGTTGTGGCGCAGAGCATGCCGGGAGCTGTAGTCCTGGCGCAGTGGCTGCCGGCCCTGTCACGTGGCTCGCCGGGGCGCGGCGGGAGGCGCGGTGTTCCGGCGCTCGGGTGCCGGGCGGCCGTGCCGCGTACGGTAGGCGCGGTGTATTTTTGGGGTTGGATTCGTGTTGATTTCTGGGGGCTTCCAGGTGCGGCCGCTCCCCGAGAAGCGGTGAGTTCCCCGGGAGCTGACAGAAGGGAAGAGGGAAAGGAGGAGGACCTTTTCCCCCTGCCCAGGGCGCAGATGATGGCCGCCGCCTCCCCGGCTCACCGGAGCTCCCGCTCAGCCTCCCCTGGCCCCCCCCTTGCCCCGTGCGCCTGCCCCCAGCCCCGGCACCTCCCCGTAAGCGTGCTGCGTAGCCCTTGGCCGCCCCCAGGCCCTGTCGTGAAGGCAGCGAGCCGGCCCTCGAGCGCACTGGATTCCCCCTCGGCGCAGGGGCCCTTAGCAGTAGCGCGGGGAAGGGGCGGTGTGTCCAGAAGCCCCTGCGCAAGGAGGGGCTTTGGCCAGGGTCGATCGACGGTAATGACGGTCGCTGTTTCTTCTTTCCCTCTCCCAGAGACCGTGCTGAGGACGTGGTTGTCTGTCCTTCCCCCGGGGATGCCGTTGACTGCGGCCGTCTCAGGCTTGCGTGGCTTCTCTCTGCCCGGTGTTGCCATCCTCGCAGCGCGGGGGCGAAAAGGGACACACAGAGCCCTTCCCGGCTGTGGACAGGAGCTGCCTCGGCTGAAGCTGGAGACGCCAACGAAAGGTAAAGCAGAAGAAACTGAAGGCGCTCTGGCTGCCAGCTGCCTTCCTGCCGCAGGCAAGAGAGAGCCTGTCCCTGCAGGTGAGGGAGGGAGGATCCCCCTTCGTAGCCCGCAGCGGGCCAGGCCACCAACGTGCACCGCAGGGTCTGTACGCGTAACCGGGAGTTGGGTACGGGCGTGTAGTGCACGAGCGAGCTAGGCTACGTGCCTAGGAAGCCTCATCTCGTAAGAGCGGTAAGACACCCATGTATCCTCTTTAGGTGGAGGACGGCCTAGAGTCTGGAGCTGCAGAAGAGGCAGGGCGGAGAGGAGGGGAAAGAAGCATCTGAACGGCTAAATTGTGCCAGCAGCGCTGAGAGCGAGAGTCGCGGTGAGTCCTGGGCCACTGGGGCCCCGTTGCCTCTCTTGTGCGTCCTGGGCCCTCCCTGTCTCTCCCCCCTGGCCCCCTCTCTTTCCTTACCTGCTGCAAAATTTCTTTTTTTTTTTTTTTTGGCGCCCCCCCGCCCCTTCTTTCTCCATCTCGCTCTGAGTGGCTCCCTGCCTCCCCGTCTTTTCAGGCCTCCCTCTCTCTGTCCTGTAGCCTGTGGCTACTTGTTCTTTCTCCGCCTCTCTCTGCCTGGCTCTGGCTCCGTTTTTATTTTTTTATTCCTCCTGCTCTGTTCTGTAGCCTGTCGGTATTTTGTCTTTCTCTGGCCCTCTTGGTCTGACTCCGTGTGTTACCGAAAAACGCGGTAAAATCGGAAACAACTCCTCAACGCCGATTTAGTATTAAAGAGCAGGCGTTCTTTGTTCACGGCGCCAGATGCACGGGGGATCGCTTCTCCTGGCGTGCGTACCTCACACACCTTTCCCGTAGAATTTGTAGATCAAAATTTTACGTATTCATACATATTCATTATCGTCCTGTCTACTGATCGGTACAAACTTGCTCGTTCCGTATGTAAATCGCTGCGCAGGCTCGGTGGTGGTCCGTGAGTCGGTGGTCGCAATCTCCCCCTGCCAGAATTGCCTTTTACCTTCTTGGCTCTTAATCTTGGCAGTCTTGGCTAGTTTTCTCAGTGCGCTACACGAAACCGCGTTTTGTCATCCGTTTCTGACAGAAGCACGTTGTCTGTTGTTCTGCTGACATTAACGATCGCCTAGGGACTAAAATGCAGATCGACAGATGCGCTGATTCGTACGCTCCGTGTTCCCGTAATGGAACACCGTCTCTGGTTGGTTGATTTCATCGCTTTGGTTACATTTCCCCCCTTTGGAAGTTTTGAAATAATCATTTTCTCAATACTTCCATCCTAGATCAATAATATTCCACTATGTCAGTTCAGTGTTTGGTTCATCTTCTCAAAATTTTCACTTGATTGTGGTCTCTAGGGCATATGCAGGTTCCATTTTATACCCAAAATTTTATTAATTTGTTGAACTACCTCTGCAAAAAAATGTGGTCCTCTCCCAGAGGACATTCCTGTTGGCACTCTAAATCTTGGTATTATTTCTTTCAGCAACATTTTAACTACTACTCTAGCTTTGTTGGTGCAGCACGAGAAAGCTTCTGGCCAACTAGAAAACTTGTCCATCATCACTAACAAATACTGCTATATCTATTTTGTCTGGGTAACTCAGAGAACTTAATTTGCTAATAATTTCCGGGAGAATTTTTTGTTTTGTTACTCCTAAAGGTGGTTTCCTTTGGTTCAGGGGATTATTTCTAGGACAGATTGGACACTTAGCTACCATGGGTTTAATTATTCTTGTCATGCCTACACACGCTACAGATGCTTTTAAACTCAAAACCGTAGCATCTACACCCTAATGTGTTTGCTCATGCTTTTCTTTTGCAAGTTCTGTCATAACTTGTGGGGTTGTTATTATTATTACTTGTTTTTCTGGTGTTACCTACCATCTCTCTGTGTTTTGTGATGCTTCCAATTGTTCTGCTAATTGCTCATCCAATTTATTATAATAATCTCGGTTTCAACTTTGGAATTCCGATCTGTTTTACTGGTACTAGTGCAAGGATACCTTGCTCTGCAGTCCTCTTTGCAGCTTTATCTGTCAATCGTTTGCTTATGTTTACAGCCGTCTGGCCGAATCGATGAGCTTTGCAACGCTTTACCGCCACTTCTTTTGGTTTCTGCACGTCTTCCGGAAGTTGGAGAATGTCTTCTTTATGCTGTATCAATGATTCTTGGGCTGATGGCAGTCCTTTTTCCTTCCCAGTAGCTCCATGATCATGGATCACACCAAATGCATGTTTGGAATCAGTCTAGATATTTATCCTTCGTCCTTCTGCCATTCGCAGAGCTCGCTTCAACGCTACCAATACTGCTTTCTGTGCTGAGGTGTTCGCAGGCAGCGCCCCTGACTCCATTCCCTCGGCGGTGATAACGACAGCATATCCGGCCATTCTCTTCTCGCCCAGAGCTGCTTCCATCTGTAAACAACTCCAGATCAGGATTTTCCCAGAGGTTTGTGTCTCAGGCCTGGTCTGCTGGAATAGACTTGTTCAATAGTTAGCAAGCGATCGTGTTCGAAGTTGTCCGTAAGGTTTTCTGTTGTTAAAAACATAGCAGGATTCAGTATAGCAGTAGTCTTCGATTCCACATGGTCTTGTTCTAACAGAACAACTTGATATTTCAACATTCTGCTAAGGGATAGCCAACGACCCCCCTTTTGTTCTAAAACAGTCACTGCTATGTGCGGGACACATACTGTCATCTTTTGTCCCATTGTTAACTTTGGGGCTTCCTGGATCGGCAGCGCTGCTGTTGCCACTGCCCGTAAACATCCAGGCCATCTTTTACTCACGTGGTCGAGTTGTTTGGAGAAGTAGCCCACGGGTCTCTTCCAGGTTCCCAGTCGCTGTGTCAGCACTCCAAGGGCTAAATGTTGTCTTTCGTGGACAAACAGCTCAAAAGGTTTAGCGAAATCGGGTAGGCCTAATGCAGGGGCCATCACTGAGGCTCTTTTCAGTTCTTTGAATGCCGTTTGGCATCCGGGCGTCCAGGTTAAATATTTATCCTTTGATTCTTTCAGTGCCTCGTATAATGGTTTTACATACAGTCTGTAGTTCAGAATCCAGAGCTGACGCTATTTCACTATTTTCAGAAAAGCTCTCAGTTCCTTCGGGCCGCAAGGTTCGGGAATTTGACAAATAGTTTCTTTCTTTTCACTTTCTAATTGTCTTTGTCTCTGAGATATTTCAAATCCTAAATAAATGGCTGTTGCTTCTCCTATTTGGGTTTTGTTTCTGGAAACTCCGCATCTTCCTTGGCCCAGAAAATTTAAAAATTTCAAAACATTATTCTTTACTTTCTGCCACTATCAGAATGTCGTCTGCATTCTGTAACAGTATGCCTCTCCCTGGGTTCTGTTTTTTCTATACATTTCTATATTTCTAATTTTTTTTCTTGCCAGCTGAGTCCCAAATATCGTAGGACTAATTTTAAATCCTTGTGGAAGTACGGTCCATGTTAGCTGTGTCTTTCATTCTGTGGTGGGGCTTTCCCATTCCAAAGCAAATAGGCTTTGACTTTTTATGCCTGGAGGTATGCAAAAGAAGGCATCCTTCAAATCTAGTACAGTAAACCATTTATGCTCCTCCTTTAAAAGAGGTCAGTAAAGTGTATGGATTAGCTACTACCGGATGTAGATCTTGGACCACCTGAGATATAGCCCTTAAATCGTGAACCAGCTAATACTCTTTGCCTCTAGATTTCTTTACTGGCGGCACAGGAGTACTATATTCTGATTCACATTCTACTAAGAGCTCATATTCTGAAAAAAATTTATAATTAACTTCTCTAATCCTTTTCGAGCCTCTCGCTTAATACGGTATTGTTTTTGCCTTACCGGCTTGGCTCCAGGCTTTAAGGTTACTTTTACCGGCTCTGCCCGCTTAGGTCGCTCCGGAGCTCCGCTCGCTCAAACCAAAGGAATTACTACGTTTTCCACTTCTTTGGGAACCTGTTCCTCCCTGGAGGAATCCTGTAACATAAACGCTCTCGCCTCTGTGGCTTTTGATTCTGTTCTGGTATTAGTAATTTAATCTCTCCATCTTTAAAAGTTACTTGAGCATCTAATTTACTTAATAGATCTCATCATAACAGAGGCAGTGGACATTCAGGCATATACAGAAACTGGTGAGTTGCCCATTGCTTCTCCAATTTAAACTTTAATGGCTCTAAGAAAGGCTAATTTTTCTTTGCCCTGTCGCACTAACAACACCTACTGGTTTATGATCAACTTTCTCTTTACGTGTATTCAATACCAAAGAAGTGGCTCCCGTATCTACCAAAAATTCTATTTCTTCATTCCCTAGCTTCAGTGTAACCAGGTGTTCAGCTAGGGTTGATTCCTCTGGTCTCCTTCATGCCAAGCTACTTCAAGCATTTTACCCAGATCTCTGGATTCAGGTTCTTCTAGTTTCTGAAGGTTTTTTTACTCCCCCCCCCCACCCCCCCCAATCTGGGGCTGATTGTCTTATGAATATAGAGACCAACTGAATTGCTTTTTCTGTGTTTTTCTGGGTTCAAATGAGTATATTTTCTGGTGGTCACCTTCAGTCTTTCCATAAAGGCTGAAGGGGACTCCTTTAATTCTTGTCTCACTTAATAAATGGGTCAAAATTTATGGCTTTTGGCATTGCATGTCTTACTCCAAATAAAATCTGTCTCTGACATCTAGTCAACATTCCCCTGGGTCCTGGCTGATTAGGGTCCCACTCGGGATTTGTAGATGGAAAATTCTTATTCGTTGTTCTCTGTAAATTCCTGTTAGCATGTGCTCCCTGCACCTGCCTTCTGGCTGTATTCAATACTATTTTCTTGTCAGTTCCATCAAGTGAAGTATCCAGTATCACAAGTAGAGCAACACTTCAAGTTCTCACCACATTTTCCTCTTTTCAGAAACATTGCCGTAGAATCCTGTGGACATATCTCACGCTGTTTCTGCCACGCTGGATGATTCCACAGTGTAAAGAACAAATCAACATATGCCACTTCTTCCCATTTGCCTTCCCTTTTTACAAAACAACATTAATTGCAAGATGGTATGATATTGCAATGTCTCCTGTTCTGGCCATTCGTGCCCACCTTCCAATTGATACGTTGGGCACCAATGATTGCAATATTCAATTAATGGTTTCCGAGTTAGTGGGTCATCACCCCCGATGTCTTTCCAGTGCTTCAAAGTACATCCCAAAGGTGTTCTCTGTGGGATAGGTTTCTTACTCAGAAATGCTCCCATCTCCCAGTCGACTAGCAGTTGTGATAGTGCACTATCACAAATAGTAGTCAGAGGGACTCCAACCCCCGTTAGAGGTCTCACTGGGAATCCGCCACTGGGATCTGTAGCCCCCTGCTAGATATCCCTGGAGACTTCAACCCCCTGTTGAAGACCCCCCTACCCTCGGGTCCCGCTCCACAGGCTTTCGCCTAGCAGAGACTTACCAACCGAGGTACCTCTTGGCCCCAACCCTGCGTGGCTTTCGCCGCGCCTTACGGGCAGGCCTGTGGGACTCAAACCCACTATCCTGTCCTATGTGGGAAGCTAACGCCACATATTATTCTACCTAAGTTTCTTCTTAAACGAATGCCTTGTTTACTTCAGTCCAGGGGATCTTTCTCAGAATTCTCTGGCCTGGGGATCGGAAGCTCTCCCCAAGAATTCCTTGGGGCTGGCTGCAGGTCCCACGGTCCTGCGGATCCGTCGAGATTCAAAAGCAGGTTCCCATCTGGGGTGCCAAAACTGTTACCAAAAAACACGGTAAAATCGGAAATATCTATTCAACACCAATCTAGTATTAAAGAGCAGGCGTTCTTTATTCACGGCGCCAGATGCACGGGGGATCGCTCCTCCTGGCGTGCGTACCTCACACACCTTTCCCGTAGAATTTGTAGATCAAAATTTTACGTATTCATACATATTCATTATCGTCCTGTCTACTGATCGGTACAAACTGGCTCGTTCCGTATGTAAATCGCTGCGCAGGCTCGGTGGTGGTCCGTGAGTCGGTGGTCGCGATCTCCCCCTGCCAGAATTGCCTTTTACCTTCTTGGCTCTTAATCTTGGCAGTCTTGGCTAGTTTTCTCAGTCCGCTACACGAAACCGCGTTTTGTCATCCTTTTCTGACAGAAGCACGTTGTCTGTTGTTCTGCTGACATTAACGATCGCCTAGGGACTAAAATGCAGATCGACAGATGCGCTGATTCGTACGCTCCGTGTTCCCGTAATGGAACACCGTCTCTGGTTGGTTGATTTCATCGCTTTGGTTACACCTGTTCCTGTTGTTCAGTTTCTTCTTTTTTGGCTTTGTGTGATTCTCTCTGTGATTCTGTTTTTCTCTGCCTCGCTTTTCCCAGCTCCCCGTCCCTCACTTTGAATACCCGTTATCCTTCACCAGCTCACTCTCCCTTGGTTGCCATCCCCGTTTCTGAGTTCCTCCTGCTTTGCCACGTAGCCCGTGACTTTTTTCTTAATCTCTCTCTGTCTGCCTCAACGCTCCCGCCGCGCTTTTTAGTTCGTCTGCTCTGCTCTGTACCCTGCTACTGTTACTTGCCTGCCTGAGTTCTTCTCTGTCCAGCTCCCTTTCCCTATTCTTGAATTCCTGTTCTTCCTGCACCCGCCGCTGTTCCCTGTGATCTCCGTCTCCCTCTGTCCAGCTCCCTGTCCCTAGGTTTTAATTCCTGCCTCTGCCCGCCGTAGCCCGTCTAGATTTTTCTCTCGGCCTCTCTCTCTGTCCGGCTCCCCCTCTCTGTGTTCTAATTCCACGTTCTCTGTCACGTAGACCGTGCTGTTTGTTTGTCCTCATCTCTCTCTGTCCAGCTCCTTGCTGCTATGTTTTATTTCTCCCCTTTAACGAGGGGCGACTGAATGTTGGGGTGGGGGCGGTTTTTTCCCACCAGTATTTTGAGGGAGCGCTCTTAAGTATTTTATTTCAGTCTCGCTTTGGATGCGCGTTTCCCTGGCAGTTCAGCAGCATCTCTTGGGCGGGGCAGCTGGGCGGACGTCCCTCCCGACTCCATAACACGCCAAAACCCCCCAGTCACGTTGCTGCTGTGTATTTTGGAGATAGATAATCTTATGGCGGGTGTGAACGGCTGTGTGAGTTAAATGAACGCAGAAGGAAAATGGAAAGCTTTCAGAGCCTAGACGCTCATATTAGATGTGCGTAAACACGCGCCCGCCTTCTCAGCACAAAGTGCATTACTGAGATTTATTCTTAATTTTTTACGTTACTCTTTCAAGTTTGACGCTTCGCTTCAGGCTTCATGGAGCCAGGCAGCAAGACGTGCGGCGGCAGGGCGAGGGCTGTAGCTGCTGCGGCGGATCTGTAAGCGGAGGTTCCGGTTCCGGTACAACTTTGCCCCGCAGCCTCACGGGGTTATCTCCCCGCAGCGGTGCCGTAAGGAAGGGATGAGACGTTTTCCAGCACCAGCCAGAGCGTTCAGTGTTACGCGAAGAATCTGTTCAAAATGGTATCGGTTAGTCTTAATACCGTTTTCAAGTGTTCCAGTCCCTCTAGCTTTTAAAGGAGGTGTTGTGTTTTGACGTGACCCGTTTGCCCAGAATCTTGCTGCGGCTCAATTTCCTTCCTATCCCTTGTGCTGACTGAGTTCCTCCATTTTCTTCTGTGCTATTTTATTCACGTGCTGAAATATAGTTTGGGATTTCTGTTTTTCAGATGTCTTCTCAGTGTCTCGTGATGCTCAAGAGATGCCCCCCGGCCCGGGTTTGCCTGCCGGTCGTTAAGCGTGGTGAAGGTAAGGGGCCATCCCTCTGCCTGGGGGCTCCCGGCTCTGTCTCCAGCGGGTGCCCCGCAGGTGCGGCCGCGAGGGCTGCCTGGTGGGGAGAGTCGGGGCCCCCAGGGACCGGGGCTGTTTGTCGCCCCGGGGAGCCCATCCCAGCGCGGGAGCGTGGCCGAGCAGAGCCCGAGAGAGATGTGACACTGTCCTCTGGCACGCTCCCGCTCCGCCGTGGGGCGGCCGCTAGCCTGTGGACAGGGGCTGGGGGGGCTGCAGCTGTTTGGGGGGCTGCCCCACCTTTTAGATTTTAGCAGAGCTCCCCCTTTTCTGGGGGGTGTGGGGGTGTGTGTGTGTGTACCTTTGTAAATGGCACTATTAAAGTAATGAGCTGCAGGTTGGAGTAGATTCCCTTGTTTAGTGCCCTTCTTGGGGGTGAATAAAATTGGGGGGGGGGGGGGGGGGTGGCGGTGTGATGATGTCATGCGGGGCGCCCCGGTGTCACTGGGGGAGCTGATAATGCGTCAGAGGAACAGGTGAGTGGGGGCGTCATGTAGGGGTTCCCCCCCAAAAAGGGGGGTTGCAGCCCCCAAATGCCTGAAAATTCAGGGGGGCTATTACAAAACCCTCTTATTTTAAAATCCCTTTATACATCTATCAATTAATATTACATGTCAATATATATAAAATAAGAACTTCTCTCTCCTATATTATATAACGTATTTCAGGATACAAAAATTCTACATCGAGATACAGGGTTTTAAAACACAAAAGTAACTCGACTGTCTAAATATCTAAATTAAACAATAAAGGAGTTTAAAATGAAGAAAAAGGACAGATGAAGGAATTCAAAGCAGAAGAAAGTCTGGCTAGAGCGAGCATCTACGCTTAGTGTGTGTTACATAGTCTAAGCAGATGTGTAATCTAAATAGAGGTTATATAGAGTGAAATAAGCCTAGGTATAACTGTAAGTAGATGTCTAAATAGAGAAGTCGAAAAAGATTGAAGTGTCAAAGGGTAAGTAAGCAGATAGCTAGCCTAAATAGGTGGTTTATATACGTGTTAATATGGAAGTCTGAACAGGTATGTGTAAATAGATATGCTGTGTAAGTGTAAATAGCCTAAGTAGGTGTAAGTGTAAATTTAATAGCTAAGTCTAAACAGGTGTTGTATGTAAATGTAAAATAGATAGTATATATAAACTATAGATGTAGTCTGTAAGGATGTGTAAGCAGACACACAAGTGCAAATGTCTATGCTATATAAGGTTTTAAAATGCAAAGAAACCATGTTGATAGAGATGTTTATAGAGAGGATTTAAAAATTGGACACACACCCCACCCCCACCCCCCAATCAACTGAAGACACAAAAGCGCTTTCAAATGCTGCCCCTTTCCCGTTCTCCCTCTCCCATCCCGATTTGGGGCCGATTCCCCCAGATGGGGACTTCCCCCTCTGGGGCTGCGCAGGCAGCCTGGGAGCTGCTGCCAGGGCAGACAAACACCCCAAAGCCCCCAAGTCTGGGTCTGCAATGGGGGGTGAAAAACCCCAAACAGGCAAAACACCCAAACAGGTTTGGGGGAAAGAAAACAATTGGGGGCTCCTGGGAAAGCCCACTCCTGCTGGGTTTGTGCAGCTGGAAAGGGGGGGGGGGGAAGCGGTGGGGGGGTGGGGTGGGGTGGAACCCCACTAACCATTCTCATGCACAAAACCAGGAGCAAAAATCACCGATTTCTTTGTTGTGGAAAGGGCCAAAGAGACCCAGAAGTGAACCGTTTGGAAAAGCAATCCCAACTTTGTTCCTTTGGCTTTTTTTGCTTTTCCATAAGGTAAAACCCCCAAAAACCCCAACAACAAAAAAAGCCAAGCCATCCAAACAGAAATCAGCACCACCAAACGACCGCCCCAAAAACCCCAAATTGGGGAAAATTTGGGGTGAAACAGCAGCAGTTTGAGGGGCATTGCTGGGGCTTATCCGGAATGGATTCTCCGGAGTGGGTCGGTTATCTGGAGCGGATCATCTGCTGCAGGTGAGCCCAGGTGAGTTGCCCGTTGTGGATTATCCTGGGGGGACCCCCCTGGTGTCAGTCATCCCCATGCATGTTCCCCATGGCGTGTCTGCCCAGACATGCCCCTGTCCGGCAGTGTCCGCCTCCTCCCCCGCCCTCCCTCTGCGTGTGTCTGTGCCCTCCCAGACGCTGTCCCCTGAGATGGCCCCCCTGCATGACTTTTTTTCCCCGGTGACATTCCTCCCCCCCGCTTCCCCTGGCCTCCTGTTCTGGGCTCGCTGAAGCCTCGTGCTTACGCAGGATGAGCAGTGGCGAGGCGCTGCCAAGCCAACGAAGCCCAAGGCTCAGCAGCGCACAACTCCTTTGCAGGGCAGCCGCTGGCATCTGGTCTGCCTGGCTGCCCTGTGCCCCGACGCACAGCTGCCCCCCTCACCCCGGGCAGCCTGCCTTCAGAAGGGCAGCTGTGTTCCCCTGATGGATTTTCTTCTTTAACCCTCCAGGACGTGTTGACTTGCTGCTCTCCCTGTCCCAGCCCTGATGCCGCAGGCCTACAGCAACTGATGGGGCTTACTCCGGGCGGGTGTGGGGGTGGGAAAGGGGACCTTTTTCCCCAGGTGGTTTGTGCTGCTTCTCCTCCCTCGGGCGTGGGGTGGGGGCGAGTGGGGCAGGCGGGAGGACAGTGCGCATGCGCAGTGGCGCCTTTGCTGCTCTCTGCCGCCACCGTGCGACCAAGGCGCGGTACTGCAGGCGGGCAGCCGCGCATGCGCAGTGACGCCCTTTTCTCCTCTCTACCGCCACCGTGCGGCCAAACCGCGGTACTGCAGGCGGACGGCCGCGCATGCGCAGTGGCGCCCTTTTTCTGCTCTCTGCCGCCACCGTGCGGCCAAACCGCGGTACTGCAGGCGGGCAGCCGCGCATGCGCAGTGGCGCCATTTTAGCTCTCTGCCGCCACCGTGCGACCAAGGCGCGGTACTGCAGGCGGGCAGCCGCGCATGCGCACTGGCCACCTGTTGTTTTCTGCGCGCTGCTTTCACCGAGCGACCGAACCCCGGGACTGCAGGCGGGAGCTCCGCTACCCTGGTAGAGATTTCCACCCGCCCCTTATCCGTTCGCGGCAGTCACCGGTCGATCAAAACCGGGTACGGCAGACGGGAAGCCGCCCGTTCCCGAGGGTGAAGTTTTCCTCTGGCCGCTGCTGTTGCCGTGCAAGCAGATGCTGGTACTGCAGGCGGGCGGCCGCGCATGCGCAGTGGCGCCCTTTTCTGCTCTCTGCCGCCACCGTGCGACCAACCCGCGGTACTGCAGGCGGGCAGCCGCGCATGCGCAGTGACGCCCTTTTCTGCTCTCTGCCGCCACCGTGCGACCAAACAGCGGTACTGCAGCCGGGCAGCCGCGCATGCGCAGTGGCGCCCTTTTCTGCTCTCTACCGCCACCGTGCGACCAAACAGCGGTACTGCAGGCGGGCAGCCGCGCATGCGCAGTGGCGCCCTTTTCTGCTCTCTGCCGCCACCGTGCGACCAAGGCGCGGTACTGCAGGCGGGCAGCCGCGCATGCGCAGTGGCGCCATTTTAGCTCTCTACCGCCACCGTGCGACCAAGGCGCGGTACTGCTGGCGGGGAGCCGCGCATGCGCAGTGGCGCCATTTTAGCTCTCTACCGCCACCGTGCGACCAAGGCGCGGTACTGCAGGCGGGCAGCCGCGCATGCGCAGTGGCGCCCTTTTCTGCTCTCTGCCGCCACCGTGCGGCCAAACCGCGGTACTGCAGCCAGCAGCCGTGCACGGGCTGTAGCGACACTTCGCCGCGCTCACTTCTCCACGCCACTTAGTGACACCCCCCCCCGCTACCTGGTGACGGCACCGTGGGGGCTGGAGCCGTGTACCACAGCCCTTAGCGACAGGTGTTGACCCCTTGCGATAGCCCGGTGAGGGTGGTGCTGATACTCCTCGCCACGCTCTTAGCAACGGGCCCCGCCCCCGGCGATGGGCGGGCAGGCGGTCTGATGGCTGACCCACCTGGCCCCACCCACCTTAGCGACAGGCCCCGCCCCCTGGCAACGGCCCGGGGGCGGTGCCGGCTCTCTCCCCTTACCGACAGGCCCCGCCCCCTGGCAACGGCCCGGGGGGCGGTGCCGGCTCTCTCCCCTTAGCGACAGGCCCCACCTCCTGGCAACGGCCTGGGGGGCGGTGCCGGCTCTCTCCCCTTAGCGACAGGCCCCGCCCCCTGGCAACGGCCCGGGGGCGGTGCCGGCTCTCTCCCCTTAGCGACAGGCCCCGCCCCCTGGCAACGGCCCGGGGGGCGGTGCCGGCTCTCTCCCCGTAGCGACAGGCCCCGCCCCCTGGCAACGGCCCGGGGGGCGGTGCCGGCTCTCTCCCCTTAGCGACAGGCCCCGCCCCCTGGCAACGGCCCGGGGGGCGGTGCCGGCTCTCTCCCCTCAGCGACAGGCCCAGCCCCCTGGCAACGGCCCGGGGGGCGGTGCCGGCTCTCTCCCCTTAGCGACAGGCCCAGCCCCCTGGCAACGGCCCGGGGGGCGGTGCCGGCTCTCTCCCCTTAGCGACAGGCCCCACCCCCTGGCAACGGCCCGGGGGGCGGTGCCGGCTCTCTCCCCTTAGCGACAGGCCCCGCCCCCTGGCAACGGCCCGGGGGGCGGTGCCGGCTCTCTCCCCTTAGCGACAGGCCCAGCCCCCTGGCAACGGCCCAGGGGGCGGTGCCGGCTCTCTCCCCTTAGCGACAGGCCCCGCCCCCTGGCAACGGCCCGGGGGGCGGTGCCGGCTCTCTCCCCTTAGCGACAGGCCCCGCCCCCTGGCAACGGCCCGGGGGGCGGTGCCGGCTCTCTCCCCTTAGCGACAGGCCCCGCCCCCTGGCAACGGCCCGGGGGGCGGTGCCGGCTCTCTCCCCTTAGCGACAGGCCCCGCCCCTGGCAACGGCCCGAGGGGCGGTGCCGGCTCTCTCCCCTTAGCGACAGGCCCCGCCCCCTGGCAACGGCCCGGGGGGCGGTGCCGGCTCTCTCCCCTTAGCGACAGGCCCAGCCCCCTGGCAACGGCCCGGGGGGCGGTGCCGGCTCTCTCCCCTTAGCGACAGGCCCAGCCCCCTGGCAACGGCCCGGGGGGCGGTGCCGGCTCTCTCCCCTCAGCGACAGGCCCAGCCCCCTGGCAACGGCCCGGGGGACGGTGCCGGCTCTCTCCCCTTAGCGACAGGCCCCGCCCCCTGGCAACGGCCCGGGGGGCGGTGCCGGCTCTCTCCCCTTAGCGACAGGCCCCGCCCCCTGGCAACGGCCCGGGGGGCGGTGCCGGCTCTCTCCCCTTAGCGACAGGCCCCGCCCCCTGGCAACGGCCCGGGGGGCGGTGCCGGCTCTCTCCCCTTAGCGACAGGCCCCGCCCCTGGCAACGGCCCGGGGGGCGGTGCCGGCTCTCTCCCCTTAGCGACAGGCCCCGCCCCCTGGCAACGGCCCGGGGGGCGGTGCCGGCTCTCTCCCCTTAGCGACAGGCCCCGCCCCCTGGCAACGGCCCGGGGGGCGGTGCCGGCTCTCTCCCCTTAGCGACAGGCCCAGCCCCCTGGCAACGGCCCGGGGGGCGGTGCCGGCTCTCTCCCCTTAGCGACAGGCCCCGCCCCCTGGCAACGGCCCGGGGGGCGGTGCCGGCTCTCTCCCCTTAGCGACAGGCCCCGCCCCCTGGCAACGGCCCGGGGGCGGTGCCGGCTCTCTCCCCTTACCGACAGGCCCAGCCCCCTGGCAACGGCCCGGGGGCGGTGCCGGCTCTCTCCCCTTACCGACAGGCCCAGCCCCCTGGCAACGGCCCGGGGGGCGGTGCCGGCTCTCTCCCCTTAGCGACAGGCCCCGCCCCCTGGCAACGGCCCGGGGGCGGTGCCGGCTCTCTCCCCTTACCGACAGGCCCAGCCCCCTGGCAACGGCCCGGGGGGCGGTGCCGGCTCTCTCCCCTTAGCGACAGGCCCCACCCCCTGGCAACGGCCCGGGGGGCGGTGCCGGCTCTCTCCCCTTAGCGACAGGCCCCACCCCCTGGCAACGGCCCGGGGGGCGGTGCCGGCTCTCTCCCCTTAGCGACAGGCCCCGCCCCCTGGCAACGGCCCAGGGGGCGGTGCCGGCTCTCTCCCCTTAGCGACAGGCCCCGCCCCCTGGCAACGGCCCGGGGGGCGGTGCCGGCTCTCTCCCCTTAGCGACAGGCCCCGCCCCCTGGCAACGGCCCGGGGGGCGGTGCCGGCTCTCTCCCCTTAGCGACAGGCCCCGCCCCCTGGCAACGGCCCAGGGGGCGGTGCCGGCTCTCTCCCCTTAGCGACAGGCCCCGCCCCCCGGCAACGGCCCGAGCCTGTGTTTGCTCCGCTCGGGGGGGGGGCTCGGTTTGGGTGTTTTCTCTCCCCCCCCCTCCCGCGCCGGGAGCTCCAGGCGGCTCCCGTACGGCTCCCGGGGCCTTCCCCCCTCGGGGGGCTCGGCCCGCCCCTTTCGCGGGGCGCTGTGGGAAGGGCGGGGGCGGGGCCCGGGGGTCGAAGAGCCCCAGCCGGGGCTCGGGCAGCTCTCGCTGCCCCCGGGCTCCTCTGGCGCCGGGGCTCCCGTGTTCCCTCGGGCGGTCGCAGCTCTGGGGCTGTCTCAGCCCCCCGGGCAGGCGTGCTCTGGCGTTTAGAGAAGCGGAGGCGTTGCCTGAGGTAAGGCTTCCAGAGCTTGGCGCTCTTTGGCAGCAGCTGTACTAGAAAGGTCCCTTGTGGCCTGCTTTGCTTTTTTTCTCCCGGGATGCTGTTTTGGGCGCTGAGGGGGCGGTGAGGCGGTTTAGTGGTATGGTGTTCTGTTTGGGGTTTGGTTTTTGCTTTGCTGGTTTTCTTCCCCCTTGTGAGATCATTTTATTCGCTTATCATTTCACATTATCATTTACCCCGCGCCATTTCCGTCCCCTCTGGGCAGCAGCGGATCCGCCGCTCGAGGGCGAGGAGCTGGGCCGACAACGGGCCGCTGCAGACTCTGGTCAGGGTACGAGGCTGCTCCCTGGGGAGCCGGCGCAGGGGGCGCGGAGGTACGCGCGGGCACTTGTCGGTGCCCCTGACCGGTGAAGGGGAGGTTAAATTGTTAGAGTGCAAATAAACACATATTATTTAGGGAGGAGTCGTGACTCAATTTAATCGCAGCTATTACTGAACAAACCAGGCAGTCATTATTCCTAATCTGTAATTAAAAAAAATAAAGGCAGTCCTTTTTTATGCCATAAATAGAGTTGCGAGTCATTAATAGCTCAATCTAAATGCAGCCGTTATTAAATCAACTGCAGGCATTAATGACTCCTGATCAGAAACAAAATAAGGAAATTTTAGAATCTAGAATGAAAATCGACCCGGAAAGCTAAATTGGGAGCGGGTAGTACTGAAATTGTAACAGGGCTGTTAGAAAGTTCGGAGGCAGCGACAGCTCCTGCTTCCAACCCAAGCAGTAAACGAAGCTTTGGGTTCTTAAATGAAGAGAAATAAAGGTGAGCTGTTAAACAGTGGCTGGGGTCAAGCGTAGCTATTAAGAAAATTTGCAGGTACGGGTGATTCCTGACCAGAACTAACAATTCCAGAAGATTTAGATTTAAAAATTACAAAGCTAATGGAGTGCCACAACCGCCCGGATGTAACCGCAGCCGCTTTGGGGGAATGCCCCAGCCCCCCCAGCCACCGCTATTAATTACTGCCAAGGAGAGCGAGAGTGAAAGTAGAAGCGGTGCAGGTGAAATGCGAGCAGTACGCTTTTCCTAAGTCATCCCTTCGTGTCAGGAGAGGAAAGCAAATGGAAAGAAGATGTTTGCAGGGGGTCTGTGCTGGGTTACCTGCGCGTCTCTTCCGTGCATCCTTGAGGAGACATTTAGCTCCTGTTGGGCGCTCGCAGGTGGGGACAGGGCGAGCTGGAGGCAGGATCGGTGCCGGCACTGGTAAAGGGACGGGCGACGAGCTGAGAGAAGAGGGGGCAAGGGCTGAAAAAGGGTCTCCAGTTCTGCAGGGAAGGCAGCGGGATGTGACTCGGCAACCGCTCTGACGAGTGCAGGGTCATTCGCTGCGATGAAGTCAGGGTCTGTGGCTGGCCCGGAGAGGCAGCAGAAATCCCAAACTCTTTGCGGGGGTACCGGCCAGATTAGGGCAACACCTGAACAGTAAAACCATTTAGGGGAAGCAGAGCTGGGCTGCACCGCGTGGCCAACCTCCCTCTTCTCCGTGAGTCCCAAAGGGGCAGCTCCAAGAATGTGCTGAGAATTAATGTCTTGCGCTAAAAATGAGACGCAAGTAGCACCCACCCGTGAATTTTATTTTCTCTCTCGCTCTGCGGCTCCTGCCTGCTTGTCTCTCCTCAGTGCGCACCTGCACCTGTGCTCGGATGGGGCAGCTGAGGGAAGGTGCTGCCATCTCCCCGGCCCCGGCGGACCGCCCCTCAGCTGTGTCCTCTGTCAGGGAGCGTCGTCATCTCTCCTGCCCCCCAGAGCGTGTCCTGTAGTGCCAGACGCGCGGGCTTTTCCCTGCACGCGCATACGGGAAGGGAAGGGAAGGGAAGCACAGTGAGAGCTGGGCTTGTCAAAGCGTAATGGGGGTGGTGGGAAGCGTAGCTAGAACCGGAGAGCTACAGCACAAAAGCGAAGCGGACGGGACACAAAAGTAAAATGGTGCACAGGAATGCTGAGGAGAGAACTCCCGCAGCACACAGGAAATCAGTGTCAGAATCTATTTTCTTCTGACTGCCGAATTAAAAATAATGGCACGCTTTGCAACGCTAAGCTCACTCTAATCGTCTGAACTGTTTCTTTCCAACCCCCCACTGCCCCCAGCACACCGTTCAGCCTCCTCAGCCTGAAATGCCTTGTTTTTCTTCTTTTTTTTTTTTTTAATGACAGGGCAACTTCTGTTCCCGAGGTGGTGCCTACAGTACAGCTATCTCTTCGAAGGCAGTTTGGTTTAGGTCAGAGAATGTTTAGCCTGGACTGAATCAGCCTCTGTTTCTATTTCTGGAAATCGTCGGTCCTGTGCATCAAGCCCGGAAAAAAGGAAATATGAACCAAAGGACCTGGGGCCTGCAGGGCTAGGAAAATATTTGAGAAGAGGTTCAGCGGGGAAATGACTGTTTGTCTGTGGGGCGTCCAGGCAAGCAACCCAGCTGCTAGAAAGCGGCGCTGTCCCCAGGGTGGCCTCGGCGGTCCCGTCGGAGTCGGGGGAACAAGGACAAGGCAGGGTGAAGCATCTGGCCTGCCGTGTGGACCGTGACTGTACAAAGCACGTGTGATGCACTGCAAGTTTACCTGTTTAAACTGTGAGTTAAAGAAGGTGTGCAGTTGCTTTGTAAACAGCCGACGCTCTAAAGCTACACCCATCTAATTGCTAGCTGTATTAAATCTATCGTATTGCTGTTTCTGCATTAAAAAAGAAAAAACCAACACACCTATGTAAGCACGTCTAAGTACAATGGAAAACCACTGTTTAACGCGTGGCATGTGCGGGTGGTTTTTTTGGGGCGGGGGGGTGGGGTGTATGACAAAAACCTGCGAGAGACACACGCACACACGCACATGTCATGTTTAGCGCTCACCTAAACCCAAAAAAGAAAATCCACTCTTTATTTTGCAGCATTAGCATTAGCTTCCAGCGCACAGCCTGAGCGCGCACCTCTGCTCTCACCATCTGCTCCCTCTTCAACCGTGCGTGGCTGTCATCAGCTTGCACAGGCTTTGCTCGTGCAAGTTTCCGCGACGGCTTACGAGAAGGCAGGCAAACAGACCCAGCAAGACGCGTAGTGCCTTCCTCTATGGGCTCCGTCCAGCCTTTGTTAAAATGAGCAGAAAAGACATCTGCTGCTGCCTTTGCCCTGACTGACTCTTACAGAGAGCATCTGACTTGACCTGCAGCAAAGCCATGCCCCAGGCAGCAGCACGTATTGGCGCGGACCGCGGTTTCACCCACCTGCTTTACTGCGCCGGTCCTTTCCCACGGCCGATGCCGCAGATGTGGCGCGGCCCACCCCCAAACCTCTTTACGAGGGTTCCCTGGGCTCTGCAAGTCGCCTGCTGGACGTGTTGCTGATTCAGGCACGGGCAAAGTCAGCTTCTTCGCTGGCCTCGGGCCAGGGCAGCCCCGTACCTGAGGGAAACTGAGAATATCTCCAGCGAGATCTCACCGGGAGGCTGGGACCTCGTCAGTAGGGGAGAAGGCCAAGCGACTGACACTGAAAGGGATCTCTTTGCTAGGCTGTAGATCGTAAAGTTAAAAAAGAAAACAAACCTGCCTTTTTTAAAATGCCCCCCTTTGAGTCTGCCACGTTTGATACAGATTTTTTAAATTGCAGGGTCTATCTCCTACAGGCCTCATGCAAAGGGAAGCGAGTACCTCTGGCTCTCAGGACAAGGGGGTCCCTCAGGAGCCCAGGTGCTCACGCCAGCCGGCATCTGGCACAGCACAGGGCAGGAGCTTTGGCAGTAGTACGTGAGCTGAGAATGAGAGTCCGGCAGCGCCGCACGCTTCTCCTGTGAGCCGCCGAGGCTCGCGCGCTGTGCCTTCCGCAAATAAAAGGCCAGAAGAGTCAGCATTTCTGCTAGTTCCAGCCTCATCCGCACCCTCGTCGGTGTAGCTGTAAGCAAGCGTCCCGTAGCGACTGGGAGCGTGGCAGCTGGGCTTCCTGCGCTGCCTTAGGTTGTGCCCTTGGAGAGACCCTTCTCCGAGCCCCGTGAGCCCCGGGGTGGGTGGGCTGCGGTGCCGTTCAACGCTGAATAGGCACGAAGGCCTGTAAACAAAATGTATTTATATCGCACCCGTACCCGGCAGCCAACCGCCGCTTTATTTACGTATCCTGCACCTCCTGCCGACGCTTTTAAACTTAGCCGATATTGCCGCAGTTTTCACTGACGGGGCAGGGGACTGCCACGCTGCAAGGGCAGTGTCTGGGTGTCTGCCACGGACACAGACGTCCTCAGCTGGGTAGGGACAGGGTGAGAGCTGGAACAACTCTGCTGACATGTACGGGCCGTCCCAGGGCAAGGCTCCTGGGTCTGGGGGCTGAAAGGCGAGCCGCGCTGGGTGGTTGGTGTGGGAGTTGTGGAGCAAGTAGGGGGGAAAAAAAGCAACAGGAAAAAACCATCCAAATGTTTCACAGCAGGTAGAAAGCTTGGCAGAAAGCAAACTGAATGCTGTAAAGACAAAAGCCGAAAGCCGGCTATGGACTGGACGAAAAGAGTCAGTGCCACGGAAGGAGGTTATTTCTTCCACTGACCGTAGGAGGCTTTTCTGTGAGAAAACACAACACCTCTTCTTTCGGCTACGGCGCGGTACCGCAGCAGTAACGGGCCAGAGCGTGCGAGCGCCTCTGGCAGTATCGGTAACGGCCGGGGCACGGCCGAACGGCCAGCCCACCTTCCGCACAAGGAGAACACCGTTCCCCTGGAACGCCACGCAGACCCAGGACGGGTACGGCGGAGGCCGAGCCCAGGCGCCCCCATTGCCAAGGACCACCTTGGCCTCGCAGCGTCTCACGCTGCGGGGTGTTTTGCAGGCCGTGGCTAAGCTCAGGCCCCCTGCTCGTGGCTGCCCCCGGTCCCCCGGCGCCGGTCGGGCCCCAGCCCCCAGCGCGGTGCGGCGCAGGGCAGCGGCCCAGCAGGGCGGCCCCACGGGCCCCAGCCCGCACCCCCCCCCCCGTGCCTGCGGGCAGGGCCCCGCGGCCGCCGGCCCCTTCCTCCTCTGCTCGCTCCCGTCGCGGACGGCTCGGTACGTGTCACGAGCGGCAGCCCCGTTCAGCCGCTCCCGGAGGGCGCGCGGCTCTGCCCGGCCGTGACCGGGGCCCGCAGGGGTCTCTCGCTCGCCCGCTCGCCCCGAAAGGAGCCGGCCCCGAGCCGGCGCGTCCCGCCCCGCCCGGCCCTCGGCGCCCTCGCGAGCTGAGCGCGGCCCGGCCAGCAGGGGGCGCTGGCGCTCACCGGCTGGGCGCGGGGGCGGTCCGGCGCGGGGGCGGGGCCGGTGGGGGCCGGTCCTTCCGGCCGCCCTCTAAGGGCCGCCCCGCGGGGCCCGGGCTTCCGGTGGCGCGTGCGCGGCGGAGCGGAGGTGGGAGAGGTGCGTGGGGCGGCCGGGTCGCGAGGGGTCTCTTTGCGGTGCCGGGGCCCCTCTGCGGCCCGGCGTGGGAAGCCCGTGGCCGGCGGAGACTGCTCGGAGCTGGGCGGGGAGCGCCGCGGCAGTCCGGCCGCAGGCAGCCATCCCCTGCGGTGGCCGGCATCCCCTCGGGACTCCTGGAGGCCTGGCGGCTCCCGATCCTCGTCTGCGGCAGCCGCCTGAGAGAGCAGCGCGGCCGTAGCCGGGGGCCGGAGAGCGCTGGTGGGTGAGTTCGGGCAGCGGTGGGGGCTCCGTGTGGGCCGGGGGTGGGGGGGGCTCCGTGCGGGCCCGACCCTGGGCCGGGCGGGGGGGGCCTCCGTCGCCGGCCCGGGCCGGGCTCGGTGCCGGGCGGGGGGAGCTCCGTCGCGCCGGCCCCGGGGCCGGGCGGGGGAGGGGGGGGCTGGCTCCTCCGTGCCGGCCCCGGGGCCGGGCGGGGGAGGGGGGGGCTGGCTCCTCCGTGCCGGGCCCGGGGCCGGGCGGGGGAGGGGGGGGCTGGCTCCTCCGTGCCGGCCCCGGGGCCGGGCGGGGGAGGGGGGGGCTGGCACCTCCGTGCCGGGCCCGGGGCCGGGCGGGGGAGGGGGGGGCTGGCTCCTCCGTGCCGGGCCCGGGGCCGGGCGGGGGAGGGGGGGGCTGGCACCTCCGTGCCGGGCCCGGGGCCGGGCGGGGGAGGGGGGGGCTGGCTCCTCCGTGCCGGGCCCGGGGCCGGGCGGGGGAGGGGGGGGCTGGCTCCTCCGTGCCGGGCCCGGGGCCGGGCGGGGGAGGGGGGGGCTGGCTCCTCCGTGCCGGGCCCGGGGCCGGGCGGGGGAGGGGGGGGCTGGCTCCTCCGTGCCGGGCCCGGGGCCGGGCGGGGGAGGGGGGGGCTGGCTCCTCCGTGCCGGGCCCGGGGCCGGGCGGGGGAGGGGGGGGCTGGCTCCTCCGTGCCGGGCCCGGGGCCGGGCGGGGGAGGGGGGGGCTGGCTCCTCCGTGCCGGGCCCGGGGCCGGGCGGGGGAGGGGGGGGCTGGCTCCTCCGTGCCGGGCCCGGGGCCGGGCGGGGGGGGGCTCCGTGACCGGCCCGGGCCCGTGCTCGTGCCGGGGGGGGGCTCCGTGCCGAGCCCGGGCCCCGCAGAGAAGCCCTGGTCGGGCATCGTTCGCTTTTGCACAATGTAGGGCTTTCCCCGTTTATTTTCTGTGTACTGTGTTTTGGGCCACCTGAAACCCTTTGGCCGGGGAGGTTTGGTGCGGGGAGATGGCAGGTCTGGAGCCTGAAAGATCTCGGGTGGGGGGCGGGGGAGGTATTTTTGCCTTAAAACTCTGGGCCCACCTCGTGTGTCATGTCGTGAGTCTCGTGACTGTGGCAAATGGCTCAGTCGGGCGTTTTCTGAAAATGTATTCATCCCATGCAGATGTCATCGGGATACAGATCATCTGCATCTTCATGCTCTGACAAGACAAGATGCTGAGACAGGGATGAGCTCCAGAAGGACTGCTGAAAAGAAGAAAAAACCGCACTCCACAAAGTCATGGGGTTTATTTTTGCGTTTGGGGGGGCGGGGTGGCTTTAACAAAAGAGTGCAGTGTTGGCTGGCAGCAGCCTGCAGGGCATTTTTGCTGCCTGATCTCTCCTTTTCTTCTCTTCCACTCCTCTTTCAGGGCTGTAATTGTCATTTGGATAGTTTTAGAAGAGCAGTTAAGTTCCTCGCCTGTGTCAATGTGCTGATAATACCAGGAAGGTGAACGCTTGAACCGGTCGGGCGGGTGGGAATAACTTGGCTGCAGGTAGAACTTCTGAGGGAAGACCAGCAAAACCAGGAAGCAAATAGCAAGTTCCCCAAAAATGTGCGGGTGTCAAACACGTAAGCGTTTCATTGCCGAATGTTTTTGGGAATATGTTCCAAATGGCTATTTTTGGTAAACATAAATTTTCAGGAGATTCAGGGTTGTGTGTGGCAAAACATGTCCCTCTGTTTTTGTGTCCTGCCGCACAAACGGCGGGCGGCAGGGCTCTTGTTCCCCGCTCTCGATATTGCCCCAGCAGGGCTGCGATATTTAGACCTAAGTGGGGATGGGTTTAGGAGTGGAAGGAGAGAGAACGCCTGTGTTCTGTAAGGGCTGTGAATGCTGACCCTTTGTCTCCGTCTGCCGCTTTTCCTGTGCGGGTGATGAAGCTGTTTTACTTTTCTCTGTTGTTCCTGGTCTAAATAGCTGCAAGGCTGTCGCCGCTGTGGGTGTGCAATTTGTGTTGCTGTGTTTCTGTGGAGTCCTAGCCACGGCTCGCTTCTAGTGTGGCCAAGGGTCAAGGTAGGGCTTTCAGCTTAAAGCTTCAGAAGCGCTGCGCGCTGAGATGGGTGTAGGTGAAACTGCTGTTGCGCCTGCAGCTGTGCTCTCAGGGATGCTGGGCGGCTCCGCATCAGACCGGCGAGGTGCGCGTGGACCTCCGTCGGGCTGCGCCCTGGGTGCGCGAGCGTGCCGTGTGTTTGCTGTTCCGGCTTGTACGTGCGAGGGCTTAACGTTTGATTTAACGCATTTCCTTTAACGGCAGGCTGTAGTTGGGCTCTAGATGGTATTCCTACGGGGGCGCAAGAGCTGTGGAATGGTTAAGCTGTTGCTGTGCCTCCAGGTGACTTGTTCAGTAACACTGTTTTTCCAGGTGCAGATGGATGAGTCGTGCAGGGCAACGGAGGAGAGCCCAGGGGAGCGCTGTAAGAAGGTGAGTCTGTGTAGTACTGGAGGGAAGATGTGACTGATGGCTATAGGGCTCCATTATGGGTTTTACTCTTTTTTTTTTTTGTGATCTGAGGGCGCTAAGCGATGAGCCGAGCGTGATCTGGGCCCTGGAGGTGAGTCAGGCAAGGTGACGGGTGCTTGGTGGGCTGGAGTAGGTGTTCTTTTTCAGGTTATTCAGGTTTTTTTTTCCCTTGTCTTCACTTTCCCATCCCAATTTGGGGCCGATTCCCTCAAACGGGGACTTCCCCCTGTGGGGCTGCTTATGCAGCCTGGGAGCTGCTGCCTGGGCACAAAAATACCTCAAACCCCCTGACTCTGGGTCTGCAATGGGGGGTGAAAATACAGGAAGAATTCTGGTGGAAAGAAAACAACTTGGGGCTTCTGGGAAAGCCAACTCAGCTGGATTTGTGCAGCTGGAAAGGAAAAAAAGGGTGGTGGTGGGGAAGGAACAACCACCTAAAAGCACCCACCAACCATTCTCATGCACAAAACCGAAAGTGAAAATGACCATTTTTTGTAGGGTAAAAGCACAAAAAGTCCCCACAGAACTCAGTAGTTTGGAAAAGCAACCCCAATTATTACATTATGTAAAGAAGGCAGGGGAAAAAAAAAACCAAAACAAAACCCTATCACAACCCTGATGCCACATGCCTACAAGCAGTTCCTGGGGCTTATTCTGCGGGGGTGGGGGACCCAACCTTGTTCCCCAGGTTTGCTGTGCTGCTTCTCCTCCCTCGGGCATGGGGGGGGCGGGCAGTGGCATGGACAGTAGCAAGCACCAGATTTTTTTAAGCAGTCGAGAGGAAAGGACTGAAATGCTCGAGACGCTTTGCTGTTTGGTGCAGAGGCAATGAACGGTGCTGCCGGGGCTGCGAGGGGGAAAGGTGCAGAGGAATAGAAGCTCTGTGGATGCAGCCAAGTTACGGTTTCTGGATGGTATTAATCGAGAAGAGTAATTCAGATAATGCTGCTGCCCAGCGACCAGAGTTGGGTACTGAGCCCGGGAGCCGCGCACGCGCGGTGGCGTCCCTGTGATCCCCATTGCTCTCTCCGCAGGTGACAGCCCTGCGATGCTGCGGTGCCTGCGAGGTGATGCCGCCGTGCTCGTTGCTGCTTCCTGGTAAGGAAAGGCCTCCTCCGCTCCTGCTGCAGCGTGGTGGTGTGTCGGACACGATTCCCTGTGTCGGGTGAGGCCTAGGGCTGCCGGTGAGGTGAGCGAGCCCCTTTGGTGGGTGCAGGGGTGTCTCCTTGTGTGCCTGCACTACTGGGGCTGGTGGGATGGGAAGCTTCAAACGACCTGCCGAGGCAGGCTTCTGGTATGCTAAAGGCGAGCGGGTGAGGGCAGCCCCAGGAGTTACCCGGGAGCTGATAGAAGGGAAGAGGGAAAGGAGGAGGAGGATGATGACATTTTCCCCCTGCCCAGGGTGCAGAAGATAGCCGACTCCCCAGCTCACCAGAGCTCCCCCTCAGCCTCCCCTGGCCCCACTTGCCCCGTGCTCCTGCCCCCAGCTCCGGCACGAGCGAGCTAGGCTACGTGCCTAGGAAGCCTCATCTCGTAAGAGCTGTGAGACACCCTTGTATTCTCTTCAGGTGGAGGATGGCCTAGAGTCTGGAGCTGCAGAAGAGGCAGGGCGGAGAGGAGGGGAAAGAAGCATCTGAACGGCTAAATTGTGCCAGCAGCGCTGAGAGCGAGAGTCGCGGTGAGTCCTGGGCCACTGGGGCCCCGTTGCCTCTCTTGTGCATCCTGGGCCCTCCCTGTCTCTCCCCTGGCCCCCTCTCTTTCCTTACCTGCTGCAAAATTTTTTTTAGTTTTTTTTTTTGCACCCCCCCCCCGCCCCTTCTTTCTCCATCTCGCTCTGAGTGGCTCCCTGCCTCCCCGTCTTTTTGGTCCTCCCTCTCTCTGTCCTGTAGCCTGTGGCTACTTGTTCTTTCTCTGCCTCTCTCTGCCTGGCTCTGGCTCCGTTTTTATTTTTTCATTCCTCCTGCTCTGTCCTGTAGCCTGTCGGTATTGTGTCTTTCTCTGGCTCTCTTGGTCTGACTCCCTGTGTTACCGAAAAACGCGGTAAAATCGGAAATATCTATTCAACACCAATCTAGTATTAAAGAGCAGGCGTTCTTTATTCACGGCGCCAGATGCACGGGGGATCGCTCCTCCTGGCGTGCGTACCTCACACACCTTTCCCGTAGAATTTGTAGATCAAAATTTTACATACTCATATATAGTCGTTATTGTCCTGTCTACTGATCGGTACAAACTTGCTCGTTCCGTATGTAAATCGCTGCGCAGGCTCGGTGGTGGTCCGTGAGTCGGTGGTCGCAATCTCCCCCTGCCAGAATTGCCTTTTACCTTCTTGGCTCTTAATCTTGGCAGTCTTGGCTAGTTTTCTCAGTCCGCTACACGAAACCGCGTTTTGTCATCCGTTTCTGACAGAAGCACGTTGTCTGTTGTTCTGCTGACATTAACGATCGCCTAGGGACTAAAATGCAGATCGACAGATGCGCTGATTCGTACGCTCCGTGTTCCCGTAATGGAACACCGTCTCTGGTTGGTTGATTTCATCGCTTTGGTTACATTTCCCCCCTTTGGAAGTTTTGAAATAATCATTTTCTCAATACTTCCATCTTAGATCAATAATATTCCACTATGTCAGTTCAGTGTTTGGTTCATCTTCTCAAAATTTTCACTTGATTGTGGTCTCTAGGGCATATGCAGGTTCCATTTTATACCCAAAATTTTATTAATTTGTTGAACTACCTCTGCAAAAAAATGTGGTCCTCTCTCAGAGGACATTCCTGTTGGCACTCTAAATCTTGGTATTATTTCTTTCAGCAACATCTTAACTACTACTCTAGCTTTGTTGGTGCAGCACGAGAAAGCTTCTGGCCAACTAGAAAACTTGTCCATCAGCACTAACAAATACTGCTATATCTATTTTGTCTGGGTAACTCAGAAAACTTAATTTGCTAATAATTTCCGGGAGAATTTTTTGTTTTGTTACTCCTAAAGGTGGTTTCCTTTGGTTCAGGGGATTATTTCTAGGACAGATTGGACACTTAGCTACCATGGGTTTAACTGTTCTTGTCATGCCTACACACGCTACAGATGCTTTTAAACTCAAAACCGTAGCATCTACACCCTAATGTGTTTGCTCATGCTTTTCTTTTGCAAGTTCTGTCATAACTTGTGGGGTTGTTATTATTATTACTTGTTTTTCTGGTGTTACCTACCATCTCTGTGTTTTGTGATGCTTCCAATTGTTCTGCTAATTGCTCATCCAATTTATTATAATAATCTCGGTTTCAACTTTGGAATTCCGATCTGTTTTACTGGTACTAGTGCAAGGATACCTTGCTCTGCAGTCCTCTTTGCAGCTTTATCTGTCAATCGTTTGCTTATGTTTACAGCCGTCTGGCCGAATTGATGAGCTTTGCAACGCTTTACCGCCACTTCTTTTGGTTTCTGCACGTCTTCCGGAAGTTGGAGAATGTCTTCTTTATGCTGTATCAATGATTCTTGGGCTGATGGCAGTCCTTTTTCCTTCCCAGTAGCTCCATGATCGTGGATCACACCAAATGCATGTTTGGAATCAGTCTAGATATTTATCCTTCGTCCTTCTGCCATTCGCAGAGCTCGCTTCAACGCTACCAATACTGCTTTCTGTGCTGAGGTGTTCGCAGGCAGCGCCCCTGACTCCATTCCCTCGGCGGTGATAACGACAGCATATCCGGCCATTCTCTTCTCGCCCAGAGCTGCTTCCATCTGTAAACAACTCCAGATCAGGATTTTCCCAGAGGTTTGTGTCTCAGGCCTGGTCTGCTGGAATAGACTTGTTCAATAGTTAGCAAGCGATCGTGTTCGAAATTGTCCGTAAGGTTTTCTGTTGTTAAAAACATAGCAGGATTCAGTATAGCAGTAGTCTTCGATTCCACATGGTCTTGTTCTAACAGAACAACTTGATATTTCAACATTCTGCTAAGGGATAGCCAACGACCCCCCTTTTGTTCTAAAACAGTCACCGCTATGTGCGGGACACATACTGTCATCTCTTGTCCCATTGTTAACTTTGGGGCTTCCTGGATCGGCAGCGCTGCTGTTGCCACTGCCCGTAAACATCCAGGCCATCTTTTACTCACGTGGTCGAGTTGTTTGGAGAAGTAGCCCACGGGTCTCTTCCAGGTTCCCAGTCGCTGTGTCAGCACTCCAAGGGCTAAATGTTGTCTTTCGTGGACAAACAACTCAAAAGGTTTAGCGAAATCGGGTAGGCCTAATGCAGGGGCCATCACTGAGGCTCTTTTCAGTTCTTTGAATGCCGTTTGGCATCCGGGCGTCCAGGTTAAATATTTATCCTTTGATTCTTTCAGTGCCTCATATAATGGTTTTACGTACAGTCTGTAGTTCAGAATCCAGAGCTGACGCTATTTCACTATTTTCAGAAAAGCTCTCAGTTCCTTCGGGCCGCAAGGTTCGGGAATTTGACAAATAGTTTCTTTCTTTTCACTTTCTAATTGTCTTTGTCTTTGAGATATTTCGAATCCTAAATAAATGGCTGTTGCTTCTCCTATTTGGGTTTTGTTTCTGGAAACTCCGCATCTTCCTTGGCCCAGAAAATTTAAAAATTTCAAAACATTATTCTTTACTTTCTGCCACTATCAGAATGTCGTCTGCATTCTGTAACAGTATGCCTCTCCCTGGGTTCTGTTTTTTCTATACATTTCTATATTTCTAATTTTTTTTCTTGCCAGCTGAGTCCCAAATATCGTAGGACTAATTTTAAATCCTTGTGGAAGTACGGTCCATGTTAGCTGTGTCTTTCATTCTGTGGTGGGGCTTTCCCATTCCAAAGCAAATAGGCTTTGACTTTTTATGCCTGGAGGTATGCAAAAGAAGGCATCCTTCAAATCTAGTACAGTAAACCATTTATGCTCCTCCTTTAAAAGAGGTCAGTAAAGTGTATGGATTAGCTACTACCGGATGTAGATCTTGGACCACCTGAGATATAGCCCTTAAATCGTGAACCAGCTAATACTCTTTGCCTCTAGATTTCTTTACTGGCGGCACAGGAGTACTATATTCTGATTCACATTCTATTAAGAGCTCATATTCTGAAAAAAATTTATAATTAACTTCTCTAATCCTTTTCGAGCCTCTCGCTTAATACGGTATTGTTTTTGTCTTACCGGCTTGGCTCCAGGCTTTAAGGTTACTTTTACCGGCTCTGCCCGCTTAGGTCGCTCCGGAGCTCCGCTCGCTCAAACCAAAGGAATTACTACGTTTTCCACTTCTTCGGGAACCTGTTCCTCCCTGGAGGAATCCTGTAACATAAACGCTCTCGCCTCTGTGGCTTTTGATTCTGTTCTGGTATTAGTAATTTAATCTCTCCATCTTTAAAAGTTACTTGAGCATCTAATTTACTTAATAGATCTCATCATAACAGAGGCAGTGGACATTCAGGCATATACAGAAACTGGTGAGTTGCCCATTGCTTCTCCAATTTAAACTTTAATGGCTCTAAGAAAGGCTAATTTTTCTTTGCCCTGTCGCACTAACAACACCTACTGGTTTATGATCAACTTTCTCTTTACGTGTATTCAATACCAAAGAAGTGGCTCCCGTATCTACCAAAAATTCTATTTCTTCATTCCCTAGCTTCAGTGTAACCAGGTGTTCAGCTAGGGTTGATTCCTCTGGTCTCCTTCATGCCAAGCTACTTCAAGCATTTTACCCAGATCTCTGGATTCAGGTTCTTCTAGTTTCTGAAGGTTTTTTTACTCCCCCCCCCCCACCCCCCCCAATCTGGGGCTGATTGTCTTATGAATATAGAGACCAACTGAATTGCTTTTTCTGTGTTTTTCTGGGTTCAAATGAGTATATTTTCTGGTGGTCACCTTCAGCCTTTCCATAAAGGCTGAAGGGGGGGACTCCTTTAATTCTTGTCTCACTTAATAAATGGGTCAAAATTTATGGCTTTTGGCATTGCATGTCTTACTCCAAATAAAATCTGTCTCTGACATCTAGTCAACATTCCCCTGGGTCCTGGCTGATTAGGGTCCCACTCGGGATTTGTAGATGGAAAATTCTTATTCGTTGTTCTCTGTAAATTCCTGTTAGCATGTGCTCCCTGCACCTGCCTTCTGGCTGTATTCAATACTATTTTCTTGTCAGTTCCATCAAGTGAAGTATCCAGTATCACAAGTAGAGCAACACTTCAAGTTCTCACCACATTTTCCTCTTTTCAGAAACATTGCCGTAGAATCCTGTGGACATATCTCACGCTGTTTCTGCCACTCTGGATGATTCCACAGTGTAAAGAACAAATCAACATATGCCACTTCTTCCCATTTGCCTTCCCTTTTTACAAAACAACATTAATTGCAAGATGGTATGATATTGCAATGTCTCCTGTTCTGGCCATTCGTGCCCACCTTCCAATTGATACGTTGGGCACCAATGATTGCAATATTCAATTAATGGTTTCCGAGTTAGTGGGTCATCACCCCCGATGTCTTTCCAGTGCTTCAAAGTACATCCCAAAGGTGTTCTCTGTGGGATAGGTTTCTTACTCAGAAATGCTCCCATCTCCCAGTCGACTAGCAGTTGTGATAGTGCACTATCACAAATAGTAGTCAGAGGGACTCCAACCCCCGTTAGAGGTCTCACTGGGATCTGTAGCCCCCTGCTAGATATCCCTGGAGACTTCAACCCCCTGTTGAAGACCCCCCTACCCTCGGGTCCCGCTCCACAGGCTTTCGCCTAGCAGAGACTTACCAACCGAGGTACCTCTTGGCCCCAACCCTGCGTGGCTTTTGCCGCGCCTTACGGGCAGGCCTGTGGGACTCAAACCCACTATCCTGTCCTATGTGGGAAGCTAACGCCACATATTATTCTACCTAAGTTTCTTCGTAAACGAATGCCTTGTTTACTTCAGTCCAGGGGATCTTTCTCAGAATTCTCTGGCCTGGGGATCGGAAGCTCTCCCCAAGAATTCCTTGGGGCTGGCTGCAGGTCCCACGGTCCTGCGGATCCGTCGAGATTCAAAAGCAGGTTCCCATCTGGGGTGCCAAAACTGTTACCAAAAAACACGGTAAAATCGGAAATATCTATTCAACACCAATCTAGTATTAAAGAGCAGGCGTTCTTTATTCACGGCGCCAGATGCACGGGGGATCGCTCCTCCTGGCGTGCGTACCTCACACACCTTTCCCGTAGAATTTGTAGATCAAAATTTTACGTATTCATACATATTCATTATCGTCCTGTCTACTGATCGGTACAAACTTGCTCGTTCCGTATGTAAATCGCTGCGCAGGCTCGGTGGTGGTCCGTGAGTCGGTGGTCGCAATCTCCCCCTGCCAGAATTGCCTTTTACCTTCTTGGCTCTTAATCTTGGCAGTCTTGGCTAGTTTTCTCAGTCCGCTACACGAAACTGCGTTTTGTCATCCGTTTCTGACAGAAGCACGTTGTCTGTTGTTCTGCTGACATTAACGATCGCCTAGGGACTAAAATGCAGATCGACAGATGCGCTGATTCGTACGCTCCGTGTTCCCGTAATGGAACACCGTCTCTGGTTGGTTGATTTCATCGCTTTGGTTACACCTGTTCCTGTTGTTCAGTTTCTTCTTTTTTGGCTTTGTGTGATTCTCTCTGTGATTCTGTTTTTCTCTGCCTCGCTTTTCCCAGCTCCCCGTCCCTCACTTTGAATACCCGTTATCCTTCACCAGCTCACTCTCCCTTGGTTGCCATCCCCGTTTCTGAGTTCCTCCTGCTTTGCCACGTAGCCCGTGACTTTTTTCTTAATCTCTCTCTGTCTGCCTCAACGCTCCCGCCGCGCTTTTTAGTTCGTCTGCTCTGCTCTGTACCCTGCTACTGTTACTTGCCTGCCTGAGTTCTTCTCTGTCCAGCTCCCTTTCCCTATTCTTGAATTCCTGTTCTTCCTGCACCCGCCGCTGTTCCCTGTGATCTCTGTCTCTCTCTGTCCAGCTCCCTGTCCCTAGGTTTTAATTCCTGCCTCTGCCCGCCGTAGCCCGTCTAGATTTTTCTCTCGGCCTCTCTCTCTGTCCAGCTCCCCCTCTCTGTGTTCTAATTCCACGTTCTCTGTCACGTAGACCCGTGCTATTTGTTTGTCCTCATCTCTCTCTGTCCAGCTCCTTGCTGCTATGTTTTATTTCTTCCCTCTCTGTCTGTCTTTGTAGCCCATTGCCGTTGTGTGGTTTTTTTTTTTTTTTTTCCTACTTGTTTCTTCATGTGTCTCTGTCTGCCTCCCAGTGCCTGATCTTTAATTCCTCCTTCCCTGTAGGCCGCTGTTCCTTTTTTCCATTCTACATTGTGTTCTCTTTGGTCTCCTGTTCTTATTCATCGATTCCCTCCTCGCCGCCCTGTGGCTTGTCCCCATTTTATTGTTGCGCCTCTCTCCCTCTCTCTGGCTTCTTGCCCCTGTTTTGAAAATTCCTCCCTCTCTTCTCTCTTCCCTGTTGGCCGTGTGATCTTCAGCCTTTCTCCATCTCTTTCTGCCCAGCTCTCTGTGTCTATTCATTAATTCTTCCCTCTCTGCCCTGTAGCCTGTAGCTTTTGTCCTTTCTCCATCTTGCTGTCTCTGGCTTCCCCATGACCCTGTTTTAGAATTGTTTCTCTCTCCTTTCTGTACGCATTGCGATTCCTTTTGCTCCCCATCTCCCTTTGTTTTGGGTGTTTTTTTTTGTTGTTGTTTCTCTGGCTCCCTGTCCCTAATTCTTAATTCTCTGCCTTCTCGTGCTCTGTACCACGTAGCCCCATGGTTTGTTTTGTGGTGTTCCCTCCCCGGCCCCTTCCCTCCGTTGTTGGCTGTCTCGGCTCCCTGTCCCCGTGGCTTCATTCTTCCCTTTCTGCCCTGTTCTTGTCGCTTGTCTTGTCTGTCTCCATCGCGCTCGGTCCAGCTTCCTGCCCCTATTCTTCTTTCCTCCCTCGCTGTCGTGCTGCCTGCCCCAGGTTCTTTGTGCGTCTCCAGCCTGCTCCTCTTCCTTCTTTGTTGGTCTGTGTCCTGCTCTTCCCCCCTCTTTCTGCTGCCTCTCTTCCCCTCTCTCTGCTGCTTGTATCTCCACCTCCGTCAGGCTCCCTGTCCTTCTCTGGCCGTCCTGTTCCCTGCCTCGTGCCTTCTCACTACACGCACACACGCCCCCCCGCCCCCGTCCAGCTGGCTGCCGCTCTTCTCTTCTCTCTTCCTAATGTCCTGTGCCCTGCTCCTCACCTTTGGTGGCCTCCCCCTCTGCCCAGCAGCCTGTCGCTCCAGGAGCCGGGCGACGGACGGTCCCTTTCCTGCCAAACGCGGACAAGCGCGTGCCGTGGTTTAGCCCCAGCTGGCAACTCTGCACCAGGGAGCTGCTTGCTCGCTCCACCCTCAGTGGGCTGGGGGAGAGAGCTGGAAGGGTAAAAGTGAGAAAAATCATGGGCTGAGATCAAGACTGTTTAATAGGTAAAGCAAAAGCTGTGCGTGGAAGCAAAGCAAGGAATTAATTCACTCCTCCTTTTCGGCGGGCAGGTGTTGAGCCACCTCTGGGAAAGCAGGGCTCTGTCATGTGTCATGGTTACTTAGGGAGAGAAATGCCGTAGCCCCCCCCCCCCCAAGGACTCCCCCTTCTTCCCCCAGCTGCGTGTGCTGAGCATGATGTCAAATGGTATGGAATATCCCTTTGGTCAGTTAGCTGGGAAAGCTTTCCCAGCTGTCCCAGCCTACTTGCTGGTGGGGCACTGAGAGAACCAGAAGAGGCCCTGACTGTGGAAGCAGTGCTCAGCAAGAACCAAAACATCTCTACATTATTAACGGTGTTTTGAGCATAAATCCAAAACGTATCCCTTCCTAGCTACTGTGGAGAAAATGAGCACTATCCCAGCCACCACCAGCTCCGTGCGGCTGCGGCAACGGCGGCCGAGGTGGCCTTGGGGCAGGGGGAGCGTTGGGGACCCTGAGCCACGAATCGCTCCTGGGACTTGTTACGTGCGCGCCTGCACCAACACCTGCCCTCTCCTTTGGCCTGAGGGCTGCGTTTGCGCTCCCTTGGCGTGGGGCAAGGGGCTGTGATGGAGCCCGGGGAGGAGGTGGTGCACTGTGGGGGTGAGGGGAGGGGGCCCCCCGTTGCTGCTGCGCCTCAGCTGTGGGCGGGGTCTGGCTGGAGGAGCCCCAGGTGCGGGCAGTGGGGCTGGCGGTGCCGGCTCCTCCCTGGAAAAGGGGTGGTGCCCTGCTCCGGGGGGCCAGTGCGAGCCGAGGGCGGAGCGGAGCGGAGCTGTGGCCGAGCGTCAGCGGGCTGCGAGTGTAGCGAGGGAGGAGGTGAGCGGGGGCTGGGTGGGGGGCCGCTGCGTGCCGGGTCAAGCCCCGAGGAGGGCTGCGGCGGGGCAGCGGCGGGTCGGAGCGGGCGGTGGGGAGAGCGAGGCTGTGCTGAGGGCTCGGTGGGGCTTCCGGGTGCATCGGCGGGAGGGGCGGTGCCCCGCAGGGTGAGAGAGCGGGGAGGGCGGGCTCGCGGCGTGGCGGGAGCTGTGGTGGTGCGTGTGGCGGCTGGGCGGGCGGCCGTGTTGTGGCGCAGAGCATGGCGGGAGCTGTAGTCCTTGTGGCGCGCGGCTCCCGGGCGGCCGTGTTGTGGCGCAGAGCATGGCGGGAGCTGTAGTCCTTGTGGCGGGGGGCTGCCGGGCGGCCGTGTTGTGGCGCAGAGCATGCCGGGAGCTGTAGTCCTTGTGGCGGGGGGCTGCCGGGCGGCCATGTTGTGGCGCAGAGCATGCCGGGAGCTGTAGTCCTTGTGGCGGGGGGCTGCCGGGCTGCCGTGCGGCCGTAGAGCATGCCGGGAGCTGTAGTCCTTGCGGCGGGGGGCTGCCGGGCGGCCGTGTTGTGGCGCAGAGCATGCCGGGAGCTGTAGTCCTGGCGCAGTGGCTGCCGGCCCTGTCACGTGGCTCGCCGGGGCGCGGCGGGAGGCGCGGTGTTCCGGCGCTCGGGTGCCGGGCGGCCGTGCCGCGTACGGTAGGCGCGGTGTATTTTTGGGGTTGGATTCGTGTTGATTTCTGGGGGCTTCCAGGTGCGGCCGCTCCCCGAGAAGCGGTGAGTTCCCCGGGAGCTGACAGAAGGGAAGAGGGAAAGGAGGAGGACCTTTTCCCCCTGCCCAGGGCGCAGATGATGGCCGCCGCCTCCCCGGCTCACCGGAGCTCCCGCTCAGCCTCCCCTGGCCCCCCCCTTGCCCCGTGCGCCTGCCCCCAGCCCCGGCACCTCCCCGTAAGCGTGCTGCGTAGCCCTTGGCCGCCCCCAGGCCCTGTCGTGAAGGCAGCGAGCCGGCCCTCGAGCGCACTGGATTCCCCCTCGGCGCAGGGGCCCTTAGCAGTAGCGCGGGGAAGGGGCGGTGTGTCCAGAAGCCCCTGCGCAAGGAGGGGCTTTGGCCAGGGTCGATCGACGGTAATGACGGTCGCTGTTTCTTCTTTCCCTCTCCCAGAGACCGTGCTGAGGACGTGGTTGTCTGTCCTTCCCCCGGGGATGCCGTTGACTGCGGCCGTCTCAGGCTTGCGTGGCTTCTCTCTGCCCGGTGTTGCCATCCTCGCAGCGCGGGGGCGAAAAGGGACACACAGAGCCCTTCCCGGCTGTGGACAGGAGCTGCCTCGGCTGAAGCTGGAGACGCCAACGAAAGGTAAAGCAGAAGAAACTGAAGGCGCTCTGGCTGCCAGCTGCCTTCCTGCCGCAGGCAAGAGAGAGCCTGTCCCTGCAGGTGAGGGAGGGAGGATCCCCCTTCGTAGCCCGCAGCGGGCCAGGCCACCAACGTGCACCGCAGGGTCTGTACGCGTAACCGGGAGTTGGGTACGGGCGTGTAGTGCACGAGCGAGCTAGGCTACGTGCCTAGGAAGCCTCATCTCGTAAGAGCGGTAAGACACCCATGTATCCTCTTTAGGTGGAGGACGGCCTAGAGTCTGGAGCTGCAGAAGAGGCAGGGCGGAGAGGAGGGGAAAGAAGCATCTGAACGGCTAAATTGTGCCAGCAGCGCTGAGAGCGAGAGTCGCGGTGAGTCCTGGGCCACTGGGGCCCCGTTGCCTCTCTTGTGCGTCCTGGGCCCTCCCTGTCTCTCCCCCCTGGCCCCCTCTCTTTCCTTACCTGCTGCAAAATTTCTTTTTTTTTTTTTTTTGGCGCCCCCCCGCCCCTTCTTTCTCCATCTCGCTCTGAGTGGCTCCCTGCCTCCCCGTCTTTTCAGGCCTCCCTCTCTCTGTCCTGTAGCCTGTGGCTACTTGTTCTTTCTCCGCCTCTCTCTGCCTGGCTCTGGCTCCGTTTTTATTTTTTTATTCCTCCTGCTCTGTTCTGTAGCCTGTCGGTATTTTGTCTTTCTCTGGCCCTCTTGGTCTGACTCCGTGTGTTACCGAAAAACGCGGTAAAATCGGAAACAACTCCTCAACGCCGATTTAGTATTAAAGAGCAGGCGTTCTTTGTTCACGGCGCCAGATGCACGGGGGATCGCTTCTCCTGGCGTGCGTACCTCACACACCTTTCCCGTAGAATTTGTAGATCAAAATTTTACGTATTCATACATATTCATTATCGTCCTGTCTACTGATCGGTACAAACTTGCTCGTTCCGTATGTAAATCGCTGCGCAGGCTCGGTGGTGGTCCGTGAGTCGGTGGTCGCAATCTCCCCCTGCCAGAATTGCCTTTTACCTTCTTGGCTCTTAATCTTGGCAGTCTTGGCTAGTTTTCTCAGTGCGCTACACGAAACCGCGTTTTGTCATCCGTTTCTGACAGAAGCACGTTGTCTGTTGTTCTGCTGACATTAACGATCGCCTAGGGACTAAAATGCAGATCGACAGATGCGCTGATTCGTACGCTCCGTGTTCCCGTAATGGAACACCGTCTCTGGTTGGTTGATTTCATCGCTTTGGTTACATTTCCCCCCTTTGGAAGTTTTGAAATAATCATTTTCTCAATACTTCCATCTTAGATCAATAATATTCCACTATGTCAGTTCAGTGTTTGGTTCATCTTCTCAAAGTTTTCACTTGATTGTGGTCTCTAGGGCATATGCAGGTTCCATTTTATACCCAAAATTTTATTAATTTGTTGAACTACCTCTGCAAAAAAATGTGGTCCTCTCTCAGAGGACATTCCTGTTGGCACTCTAAATCTTGGTATTATTTCTTTCAGCAACATCTTAACTACTACTCTAGCTTTGTTGGTGCAGCACGAGAAAGCTTCTGGCCAACTAGAAAACTTGTCCATCAGCACTAACAAATACTGCTATATCTATTTTGTCTGGGTAACTCAGAAAACTTAATTTGCTAATAATTTCCGGGAGAATTTTTTGTTTTGTTACTCCTAAAGGTGGTTTCCTTTGGTTCAGGGGATTATTTCTAGGACAGATTGGACACTTAGCTACCATGGGTTTAACTGTTCTTGTCATGCCTACACACGCTACAGATGCTTTTAAACTCAAAACCGTAGCATCTACACCCTAATGTGTTTGCTCATGCTTTTCTTTTGCAAGTTCTGTCATAACTTGTGGGGTTGTTATTATTATTACTTGTTTTTCTGGTGTTACCTACCATCTCTGTGTTTTGTGATGCTTCCAATTGTTCTGCTAATTGCTCATCCAATTTATTATAATAATCTCGGTTTCAACTTTGGAATTCCGATCTGTTTTACTGGTACTAGTGCAAGGATACCTTGCTCTGCAGTCCTCTTTGCAGCTTTATCTGTCAATCGTTTGCTTATGTTTACAGCCGTCTGGCCGAATCGATGAGCTTTGCAACGCTTTACCGCCACTTCTTTTGGTTTCTGCACGTCTTCCGGAAGTTGGAGAATGTCTTCTTTATGCTGTATCAATGATTCTTGGGCTGATGGCAGTCCTTTTTCCTTCCCAGTAGCTCCATGATCGTGGATCACACCAAATGCATGTTTGGAATCAGTCTAGATATTTATCCTTCGTCCTTCTGCCATTCGCAGAGCTCGCTTCAACGCTACCAATGCTGCTTTCTGTGCTGAGGTGTTCGCAGGCAGCGCCCCTGACTCCATTCCCTCGGCGGTGATAACGACAGCATATCCGGCCATTCTCTTCTCGCCCAGAGCTGCTTCCATCTGTAAACAACTCCAGATCAGGATTTTCCCAGAGGTTTGTGTCTCAGGCCTGGTCTGCTGGAATAGACTTGTTCAATAGTTAGCAAGCGATCGTGTTCGAAATTGTCCGTAAGGTTTTCTGTTGTTAAAAACATAGCAGGATTCAGTATAGCAGTAGTCTTCGATTCCACATGGTCTTGTTCTAACAGAACAACTTGATATTTCAACATTCTGCTAAGGGATAGCCAACGACCCCCCTTTTGTTCTAAAACAGTCACCGCTATGTGCGGGACACATACTGTCATCTCTTGTCCCATTGTTAACTTTGGGGCTTCCTGGATCGGCAGCGCTGCTGTTGCCACTGCCCGTAAACATCCAGGCCATCTTTTACTCACGTGGTCGAGTTGTTTGGAGAAGTAGCCCACGGGTCTCTTCCAGGTTCCCAGTCGCTGTGTCAGCACTCCAAGGGCTAAATGTTGTCTTTCGTGGACAAACAACTCAAAAGGTTTAGCGAAATCGGGTAGGCCTAATGCAGGGGCCATCACTGAGGCTCTTTTCAGTTCTTTGAATGCCGTTTGGCATCCGGGCGTCCAGGTTAAATATTTATCCTTTGATTCTTTCAGTGCCTCATATAATGGTTTTACATACAGTCTGTAGTTCAGAATCCAGAGCTGACGCTATTTCACTATTTTCAGAAAAGCTCTCAGTTCCTTCGGGCCGCAAGGTTCGGGAATTTGACAAATAGTTTCTTTCTTTTCACTTTCTAATTGTCTTTGTCTTTGAGATATTTCGAATCCTAAATAAATGGCTGTTGCTTCTCCTATTTGGGTTTTGTTTCTGGAAACTCCGCATCTTCCTTGGCCCAGAAAATTTAAAAATTTCAAAACATTATTCTTTACTTTCTGCCACTATCAGAATGTCGTCTGCATTCTGTAACAATATGCCTCTCCCTGGGTTCTGTTTTTTCTAGACATTTCTATATTTCTAATTTTTTTTCTTGCCAGCTGAGTCCCAAATATCGTAGGACTAATTTTAAATCCTTGTGGAAGTACGGTCCATGTTAGCTGTGTCTTTCATTCTGTGGTGGGGCTTTCCCATTCCAAAGCAAATAGGCTTTGACTTTTTATGCCTGGAGGTATGCAAAAGAAGGCATCCTTCAAATCTAGTACAGTAAACCATTTATGCTCCTCCTTTAAAAGAGGTCAGTAAAGTGTATGGATTAGCTACTACCGGATGTAGATCTTGGACCACCTGAGATATAGCCCTTAAATCGTGAACCAGCTAATACTCTTTGCCTCTAGATTTCTTTACTGGCGGCACAGGAGTACTATATTCTGATTCACATTCTACTAAGAGCTCATATTCTGAAAAAAATTTATAATTAACTTCTCTAATCCTTTTCGAGCCTCTCGCTTAATACGGTATTGTTTTTGCCTTACCGGCTTGGCTCCAGGCTTTAAGGTTACTTTTACCGGCTCTGCCCGCTTAGGTCGCTCCGGAGCTCCGCTCGCTCAAACCAAAGGAATTACTACGTTTTCCACTTCTTCGGGAACCTGTTCCTCCCTGGAGGAATCCTGTAACATAAACGCTCTCGCCTCTGTGGCTTTTGATTCTGTTCTGGTATTAGTAATTTAATCTCTCCATCTTTAAAAGTTACTTGAGCATCTAATTTACTTAATAGATCTCATCATAACAGAGGCAGTGGACATTCAGGCATATACAGAAACTGGTGAGTTGCCCATTGCTTCTCCAATTTAAACTTTAATGGCTCTAAGAAAGGCTAATTTTTCTTTGCCCTGTCACACTAACAACACCTACTGGTTTATGATCAACTTTCTCTTTACGTGTATTCAATACCAAAGAAGTGGCTCCCGTATCTACCAAAAATTCTATTTCTTCATTCCCTAGCTTCAGTGTAACCAGGTGTTCAGCTAGGGTTGATTCCTCTGGTCTCCTTCATGCCAAGCTACTTCAAGCATTTTACCCAGATCTCTGGATTCAGGTTCTTCTAGTTTCTGAAGGTTTTTTTACTCCCCCCCCCCACCCCCCCCAATCTGGGGCTGATTGTCTTATGAATATAGAGACCAACTGAATTGCTTTTTCTGTTTTTTTCTGGGTTCAAATGAGTATATTTTCTGGTGGTCACCTTCAGCCTTTCCATAAAGGCTGAAGGGGGGGACTCCTTTAATTCTTGTCTCACTTAATAAATGGGTCAAAATTTATGGCTTTTGGCATTGCATGTCTTACTCCAAATAAAATCTGTCTCTGACATCTAGTCAACATTCCCCTGGGTCCTGGCTGATTAGGGTCCCACTCGGGATTTGTAGATGGAAAATTCTTATTCGTTGTTCTCTGTAAATTCCTGTTAGCATGTGCTCCCTGCACCTGCCTTCTGGCTGTATTCAATACTATTTTCTTGTCAGTTCCATCAAGTGAAGTATCCAGTATCACAAGTAGAGCAACACTTCAAGTTCTCACCACATTTTCCTCTTTTCAGAAACATTGCTGTAGAATCCTGTGGACATATCTCACGCTGTTTCTGCCACGCTGGATGATTCCACAGTGTAAAGAACAAATCAACATATGCCACTTCTTCCCATTTGCCTTCCCTTTTTACAAAACAACATTAATTGCAAGATGGTATGATATTGCAATGTCTCCTGTTCTGGCCATTCGTGCCCACCTTCCAATTGATACGTTGGGCACCAATGATTGCAATATTCAATTAATGGTTTCCGAGTTAGTGGGTCATCACCCCCGATGTCTTTCCAGTGCTTCAAAGTACATCCCAAAGGTGTTCTCTGTGGGATAGGTTTCTTACTCAGAAATGCTCCCATCTCCCAGTCGACTAGCAGTTGTGATAGTGCACTATCACAAATAGTAGTCAGAGGGACTCCAACCCCCGTTAGAGGTCTCACTGGGAATCCGCCACTGGGATCTGTAGCCCCCTGCTAGATATCCCTGGAGACTTCAACCCCCTGTTGAAGACCCCCCTACCCTCGGGTCCCGCTCCACAGGCTTTCGCCTAGCAGAGACTTACCAACCGAGGTACCTCTTGGCCCCAACCCTGCGTGGCTTTCGCCGCGCCTTACGGGCAGGCCTGTGGGACTCAAACCCACTATCCTGTCCTATGTGGGAAGCTAACGCCACATATTATTCTACCTAAGTTTCTTCTTAAACGAATGCCTTGTTTACTTCAGTCCAGGGGATCTTTCTCAGAATTCTCTGGCCTGGGGATCGGAAGCTCTCCCCAAGAATTCCTTGGGGCTGGCTGCAGGTCCCACGGTCCTGCGGATCCGTCGAGATTCAAAAGCAGGTTCCCATCTGGGGTGCCAAAACTGTTACCAAAAAACACGGTAAAATCGGAAATATCTATTCAACACCAATCTAGTATTAAAGAGCAGGCGTTCTTTATTCACGGCGCCAGATGCACGGGGGATCGCTCCTCCTGGCGTGCGTACCTCACACACCTTTCCCGTAGAATTTGTAGATCAAAATTTTACGTATTCATACATATTCATTATCGTCCTGTCTACTGATCGGTACAAACTTGCTCGTTCCGTATGTAAATCACTGCGCAGGCTCGGTGGTGGTCCGTGAGTCGGTGGTCGCGATCTCCCCCTGCCAGAATTGCCTTTTACCTTCTTGGCTCTTAATCTTGGCAGTCTTGGCTAGTTTTCTCAGTGCGCTACACGAAACCGCGTTTTGTCATCCTTTTCTGACAGAAGCACGTTGTCTGTTGTTCTGCTGACATTAACGATCGCCTAGGGACTAAAATGCAGATCGACAGATGCGCTGATTCGTACGCTCCGTGTTCCCGTAATGGAACACCGTCTCTGGTTGGTTGATTTCATCGCTTTGGTTACACCTGTTCCTGTTGTTCAGTTTCTTCTTTTTTGGCTTTGTGTGATTCTCTCTGTGATTCTGTTTTTCTCTGCCTCGCTTTTCCCAGCTCCCCGTCCCTCACTTTGAATACCCGTTATCCTTCACCAGCTCACTCTCCCTTGGTTGCCATCCCCGTTTCTGAGTTCCTCCTGCTTTGCCACGTAGCCCGTGACTTTTTTCTTAATCTCTCTCTGTCTGCCTCAACGCTCCCGCCGCGCTTTTTAGTTCGTCTGCTCTGCTCTGTACCCTGCTACTGTTACTTGCCTGCCTGAGTTCTTCTCTGTCCAGCTCCCTTTCCCTATTCTTGAATTCCTGTTCTTCCTGCACCCGCCGCTGTTCCCTGTGATCTCTGTCTCTCTCTGTCCAGCTCCCTGTCCCTAGGTTTTAATTCCTGCCTCTGCCCGCCGTAGCCCGTCTAGATTTTTCTCTCGGCCTCTCTCTCTGTCCAGCTCCCCCTCTCTGTGTTCTAATTCCACGTTCTCTGTCACGTAGACCCGTGCTATTTGTTTGTCCTCATCTCTCTCTGTCCAGCTCCTTGCTGCTATGTTTTATTTCTTCCCTCTCTGTCTGTCTTTGTAGCCCATTGCCGTTGTGTGGTTTTTTTTTTTTTTTTTCCTACTTGTTTCTTCATGTGTCTCTGTCTGCCTCCCAGTGCCTGATCTTTAATTCCTCCTTCCCTGTAGGCCGCTGTTCCTTTTTTCCATTCTACATTGTGTTCTCTTTGGTCTCCTGTTCTTATTCATCGATTCCCTCCTCGCCGCCCTGTGGCTTGTCCCCATTTTATTGTTGCGCCTCTCTCCCTCTCTCTGGCTTCTTGCCCCTGTTTTGAAAATTCCTCCCTCTCTTCTCTCTTCCCTGTTGGCCGTGTGATCTTCAGCCTTTCTCCATCTCTTTCTGCCCAGCTCTCTGTGTCTATTCATTAATTCTTCCCTCTCTGCCCTGTAGCCTGTAGCTTTTGTCCTTTCTCCATCTTGCTGTCTCTGGCTTCCCCATGACCCTGTTTTAGAATTGTTTCTCTCTCCTTTCTGTACGCATTGCGATTCCTTTTGCTCCCCATCTCCCTTTGTTTTGGGTGTTTTTTTTTGTTGTTGTTTCTCTGGCTCCCTGTCCCTAATTCTTAATTCTCTGCCTTCTCGTGCTCTGTACCACGTAGCCCCATGGTTTGTTTTGTGGTGTTCCCTCCCCGGCTCCTTCCCTCCGTTGTTGGCTGTCTCGGCTCCCTGTCCCCGTGGCTTCATTCTTCCCTTTCTGCCCTGTTCTTGTCGCTTGTCTTGTCTGTCTCCATCGCGCTCGGTCCAGCTTCCTGCCCCTATTCTTCTTTCCTCCCTCGCTGTCGTGCTGCCTGCCCCAGGTTCTTTGTGCGTCTCCAGCCTGCTCCTCTTCCTTCTTTGTTGGTCTGTGTCCTGCTCTTCCCCCCTCTTTCTGCTGCCTCTCTTCCCCTCTCTCTGCTGCTTGTATCTCCACCTCCGTCAGGCTCCCTGTCCTTCTCTGGCCGTCCTGTTCCCTGCCTCGTGCCTTCTCACTACACGCACACACGCCCCCCCGCCCCCGTCCAGCTGGCTGCCGCTCTTCTCTTCTCTCTTCCTAATGTCCTGTGCCCTGCTCCTCACCTTTGGTGGCCTCCCCCTCTGCCCAGCAGCCTGTCGCTCCAGGAGCCGGGCGACGGACGGTCCCTTTCCTGCCAAACGCGGACAAGCGCGTGCCGTGGTTTAGCCCCAGCTGGCAACTCTGCACCAGGGAGCTGCTTGCTCGCTCCACCCTCAGTGGGCTGGGGGAGAGAGCTGGAAGGGTAAAAGTGAGAAAAATCATGGGCTGAGATCAAGACTGTTTAATAGGTAAAGCAAAAGCTGTGCGTGGAAGCAAAGCAAGGAATTAATTCACTCCTCCTTTTCGGCGGGCAGGTGTTGAGCCACCTCTGGGAAAGCAGGGCTCTGTCATGTGTCATGGTTACTTAGGGAGAGAAATGCCGTAGCCCCCCCCCCCCCAAGGACTCCCCCTTCTTCCCCCAGCTGCGTGTGCTGAGCATGATGTCAAATGGTATGGAATATCCCTTTGGTCAGTTAGCTGGGAAAGCTTTCCCAGCTGTCCCAGCCTACTTGCTGGTGGGGCACTGAGAGAACCAGAAGAGGCCCTGACTGTGGAAGCAGTGCTCAGCAAGAACCAAAACATCTCTACATTATTAACGGTGTTTTGAGCATAAATCCAAAACGTATCCCTTCCTAGCTACTGTGGAGAAAATGAGCACTATCCCAGCCACCACCAGCTCCGTGCGGCTGCGGCAACGGCGGCCGAGGTGGCCTTGGGGCAGGGGGAGCGTTGGGGACCCTGAGCCACGAATCGCTCCTGGGACTTGTTACGTGCGCGCCTGCACCAACACCTGCCCTCTCCTTTGGCCTGAGGGCTGCGTTTGCGCTCCCTTGGCGTGGGGCAAGGGGCTGTGATGGAGCCCGGGGAGGAGGTGGTGCACTGTGGGGGTGAGGGGAGGGGGCCCCCCGTTGCTGCTGCGCCTCAGCTGTGGGCGGGGTCTGGCTGGAGGAGCCCCAGGTGCGGGCAGTGGGGCTGGCGGTGCCGGCTCCTCCCTGGAAAAGGGGTGGTGCCCTGCTCCGGGGGGCCAGTGTGAGCCGAGGGCGGAGCGGAGCGGAGCTGTGGCCGAGCGTCAGCGGGCTGCGAGTGTAGCGAGGGAGGAGGTGAGCGGGGGCTGGGTGGGGGGCCGCTGCGTGCCGGGTCAAGCCCCGAGGAGGGCTGCGGCGGGGCAGCGGCGGGTCGGAGCGGGCGGTGGGGAGAGCGAGGCTGTGCTGAGGGCTCGGTGGGGCTTCCGGGTGCATCGGCGGGAGGGGCGGTGCCCCGCAGGGTGAGAGAGCGGGGAGGGCGGGCTCGCGGCGTGGCGGGAGCTGTGGTGGTGCGTGTGGCGGCTGGGCGGGCGGCCGTGTTGTGGCGCAGAGCATGGCGGGAGCTGTAGTCCTTGTGGCGCGCGGCTCCCGGGCGGCCGTGTTGTGGCGCAGAGCATGGCGGGAGCTGTAGTCCTTGTGGCGGGGGGCTGCCGGGCGGCCGTGTTGTGGCGCAGAGCATGCCGGGAGCTGTAGTCCTTGTGGCGGGGGGCTGCCGGGCGGCCATGTTGTGGCGCAGAGCATGCCGGGAGCTGTAGTCCTTGTGGCGGGGGGCTGCCGGGCTGCCGTGCGGCCGTAGAGCATGCCGGGAGCTGTAGTCCTTGCGGCGGGGGGCTGCCGGGCGGCCGTGTTGTGGCGCAGAGCATGCCGGGAGCTGTAGTCCTGGCGCAGTGGCTGCCGGCCCTGTCACGTGGCTCGCCGGGGCGCGGCGGGAGGCGCGGTGTTCCGGCGCTCGGGTGCCGGGCGGCCGTGCCGCGTACGGTAGGCGCGGTGTATTTTTGGGGTTGGATTCGTGTTGATTTCTGGGGGCTTCCAGGTGCGGCCGCTCCCCGAGAAGCGGTGAGTTCCCCGGGAGCTGACAGAAGGGAAGAGGGAAAGGAGGAGGACCTTTTCCCCCTGCCCAGGGCGCAGATGATGGCCGCCGCCTCCCCGGCTCACCGGAGCTCCCGCTCAGCCTCCCCTGGCCCCCCCCTTGCCCCGTGCGCCTGCCCCCAGCCCCGGCACCTCCCCGTAAGCGTGCTGCGTAGCCCTTGGCCGCCCCCAGGCCCTGTCGTGAAGGCAGCGAGCCGGCCCTCGAGCGCACTGGATTCCCCCTCGGCGCAGGGGCCCTTAGCAGTAGCGCGGGGAAGGGGCGGTGTGTCCAGAAGCCCCTGCGCAAGGAGGGGCTTTGGCCAGGGTCGATCGACGGTAATGACGGTCGCTGTTTCTTCTTTCCCTCTCCCAGAGACCGTGCTGAGGACGTGGTTGTCTGTCCTTCCCCCGGGGATGCCGTTGACTGCGGCCGTCTCAGGCTTGCGTGGCTTCTCTCTGCCCGGTGTTGCCATCCTCGCAGCGCGGGGGCGAAAAGGGACACACAGAGCCCTTCCCGGCTGTGGACAGGAGCTGCCTCGGCTGAAGCTGGAGACGCCAACGAAAGGTAAAGCAGAAGAAACTGAAGGCGCTCTGGCTGCCAGCTGCCTTCCTGCCGCAGGCAAGAGAGAGCCTGTCCCTGCAGGTGAGGGAGGGAGGATCCCCCTTCGTAGCCCGCAGCGGGCCAGGCCACCAACGTGCACCGCAGGGTCTGTACGCGTAACCGGGAGTTGGGTACGGGCGTGTAGTGCACGAGCGAGCTAGGCTACGTGCCTAGGAAGCCTCATCTCGTAAGAGCGGTAAGACACCCATGTATCCTCTTTAGGTGGAGGACGGCCTAGAGTCTGGAGCTGCAGAAGAGGCAGGGCGGAGAGGAGGGGAAAGAAGCATCTGAACGGCTAAATTGTGCCAGCAGCGCTGAGAGCGAGAGTCGCGGTGAGTCCTGGGCCACTGGGGCCCCGTTGCCTCTCTTGTGCGTCCTGGGCCCTCCCTGTCTCTCCCCCCTGGCCCCCTCTCTTTCCTTACCTGCTGCAAAATTTCTTTTTTTTTTTTTTTTGGCGCCCCCCCGCCCCTTCTTTCTCCATCTCGCTCTGAGTGGCTCCCTGCCTCCCCGTCTTTTCAGGCCTCCCTCTCTCTGTCCTGTAGCCTGTGGCTACTTGTTCTTTCTCCGCCTCTCTCTGCCTGGCTCTGGCTCCGTTTTTATTTTTTTATTCCTCCTGCTCTGTTCTGTAGCCTGTCGGTATTTTGTCTTTCTCTGGCCCTCTTGGTCTGACTCCGTGTGTTACCGAAAAACGCGGTAAAATCGGAAACAACTCCTCAACGCCGATTTAGTATTAAAGAGCAGGCGTTCTTTGTTCACGGCGCCAGATGCACGGGGGATCGCTTCTCCTGGCGTGCGTACCTCACACACCTTTCCCGTAGAATTTGTAGATCAAAATTTTACGTATTCATACATATTCATTATCGTCCTGTCTACTGATCGGTACAAACTTGCTCGTTCCGTATGTAAATCGCTGCGCAGGCTCGGTGGTGGTCCGTGAGTCGGTGGTCGCAATCTCCCCCTGCCAGAATTGCCTTTTACCTTCTTGGCTCTTAATCTTGGCAGTCTTGGCTAGTTTTCTCAGTGCGCTACACGAAACCGCGTTTTGTCATCCGTTTCTGACAGAAGCACGTTGTCTGTTGTTCTGCTGACATTAACGATCGCCTAGGGACTAAAATGCAGATCGACAGATGCGCTGATTCGTACGCTCCGTGTTCCCGTAATGGAACACCGTCTCTGGTTGGTTGATTTCATCGCTTTGGTTACATTTCCCCCCTTTGGAAGTTTTGAAATAATCATTTTCTCAATACTTCCATCTTAGATCAATAATATTCCACTATGTCAGTTCAGTGTTTGGTTCATCTTCTCAAAGTTTTCACTTGATTGTGGTCTCTAGGGCATATGCAGGTTCCATTTTATACCCAAAATTTTATTAATTTGTTGAACTACCTCTGCAAAAAAATGTGGTCCTCTCTCAGAGGACATTCCTGTTGGCACTCTAAATCTTGGTATTATTTCTTTCAGCAACATCTTAACTACTACTCTAGCTTTGTTGGTGCAGCACGAGAAAGCTTCTGGCCAACTAGAAAACTTGTCCATCAGCACTAACAAATACTGCTATATCTATTTTGTCTGGGTAACTCAGAAAACTTAATTTGCTAATAATTTCCGGGAGAATTTTTTGTTTTGTTACTCCTAAAGGTGGTTTCCTTTGGTTCAGGGGATTATTTCTAGGACAGATTGGACACTTAGCTACCATGGGTTTAACTGTTCTTGTCATGCCTACACACGCTACAGATGCTTTTAAACTCAAAACCGTAGCATCTACACCCTAATGTGTTTGCTCATGCTTTTCTTTTGCAAGTTCTGTCATAACTTGTGGGGTTGTTATTATTATTACTTGTTTTTCTGGTGTTACCTACCATCTCTGTGTTTTGTGATGCTTCCAATTGTTCTGCTAATTGCTCATCCAATTTATTATAATAATCTCGGTTTCAACTTTGGAATTCCGATCTGTTTTACTGGTACTAGTGCAAGGATACCTTGCTCTGCAGTCCTCTTTGCAGCTTTATCTGTCAATCGTTTGCTTATGTTTACAGCCGTCTGGCCGAATCGATGAGCTTTGCAACGCTTTACCGCCACTTCTTTTGGTTTCTGCACGTCTTCCGGAAGTTGGAGAATGTCTTCTTTATGCTGTATCAATGATTCTTGGGCTGATGGCAGTCCTTTTTCCTTCCCAGTAGCTCCATGATCGTGGATCACACCAAATGCATGTTTGGAATCAGTCTAGATATTTATCCTTCGTCCTTCTGCCATTCGCAGAGCTCGCTTCAACGCTACCAATGCTGCTTTCTGTGCTGAGGTGTTCGCAGGCAGCGCCCCTGACTCCATTCCCTCGGCGGTGATAACGACAGCATATCCGGCCATTCTCTTCTCGCCCAGAGCTGCTTCCATCTGTAAACAACTCCAGATCAGGATTTTCCCAGAGGTTTGTGTCTCAGGCCTGGTCTGCTGGAATAGACTTGTTCAATAGTTAGCAAGCGATCGTGTTCGAAATTGTCCGTAAGGTTTTCTGTTGTTAAAAACATAGCAGGATTCAGTATAGCAGTAGTCTTCGATTCCACATGGTCTTGTTCTAACAGAACAACTTGATATTTCAACATTCTGCTAAGGGATAGCCAACGACCCCCCTTTTGTTCTAAAACAGTCACCGCTATGTGCGGGACACATACTGTCATCTCTTGTCCCATTGTTAACTTTGGGGCTTCCTGGATCGGCAGCGCTGCTGTTGCCACTGCCCGTAAACATCCAGGCCATCTTTTACTCACGTGGTCGAGTTGTTTGGAGAAGTAGCCCACGGGTCTCTTCCAGGTTCCCAGTCGCTGTGTCAGCACTCCAAGGGCTAAATGTTGTCTTTCGTGGACAAACAACTCAAAAGGTTTAGCGAAATCGGGTAGGCCTAATGCAGGGGCCATCACTGAGGCTCTTTTCAGTTCTTTGAATGCCGTTTGGCATCCGGGCGTCCAGGTTAAATATTTATCCTTTGATTCTTTCAGTGCCTCATATAATGGTTTTACATACAGTCTGTAGTTCAGAATCCAGAGCTGACGCTATTTCACTATTTTCAGAAAAGCTCTCAGTTCCTTCGGGCCGCAAGGTTCGGGAATTTGACAAATAGTTTCTTTCTTTTCACTTTCTAATTGTCTTTGTCTTTGAGATATTTCGAATCCTAAATAAATGGCTGTTGCTTCTCCTATTTGGGTTTTGTTTCTGGAAACTCCGCATCTTCCTTGGCCCAGAAAATTTAAAAATTTCAAAACATTATTCTTTACTTTCTGCCACTATCAGAATGTCGTCTGCATTCTGTAACAATATGCCTCTCCCTGGGTTCTGTTTTTTCTAGACATTTCTATATTTCTAATTTTTTTTCTTGCCAGCTGAGTCCCAAATATCGTAGGACTAATTTTAAATCCTTGTGGAAGTACGGTCCATGTTAGCTGTGTCTTTCATTCTGTGGTGGGGCTTTCCCATTCCAAAGCAAATAGGCTTTGACTTTTTATGCCTGGAGGTATGCAAAAGAAGGCATCCTTCAAATCTAGTACAGTAAACCATTTATGCTCCTCCTTTAAAAGAGGTCAGTAAAGTGTATGGATTAGCTACTACCGGATGTAGATCTTGGACCACCTGAGATATAGCCCTTAAATCGTGAACCAGCTAATACTCTTTGCCTCTAGATTTCTTTACTGGCGGCACAGGAGTACTATATTCTGATTCACATTCTACTAAGAGCTCATATTCTGAAAAAAATTTATAATTAACTTCTCTAATCCTTTTCGAGCCTCTCGCTTAATACGGTATTGTTTTTGCCTTACCGGCTTGGCTCCAGGCTTTAAGGTTACTTTTACCGGCTCTGCCCGCTTAGGTCGCTCCGGAGCTCCGCTCGCTCAAACCAAAGGAATTACTACGTTTTCCACTTCTTCGGGAACCTGTTCCTCCCTGGAGGAATCCTGTAACATAAACGCTCTCGCCTCTGTGGCTTTTGATTCTGTTCTGGTATTAGTAATTTAATCTCTCCATCTTTAAAAGTTACTTGAGCATCTAATTTACTTAATAGATCTCATCATAACAGAGGCAGTGGACATTCAGGCATATACAGAAACTGGTGAGTTGCCCATTGCTTCTCCAATTTAAACTTTAATGGCTCTAAGAAAGGCTAATTTTTCTTTGCCCTGTCACACTAACAACACCTACTGGTTTATGATCAACTTTCTCTTTACGTGTATTCAATACCAAAGAAGTGGCTCCCGTATCTACCAAAAATTCTATTTCTTCATTCCCTAGCTTCAGTGTAACCAGGTGTTCAGCTAGGGTTGATTCCTCTGGTCTCCTTCATGCCAAGCTACTTCAAGCATTTTACCCAGATCTCTGGATTCAGGTTCTTCTAGTTTCTGAAGGTTTTTTTACTCCCCCCCCCCACCCCCCCCAATCTGGGGCTGATTGTCTTATGAATATAGAGACCAACTGAATTGCTTTTTCTGTTTTTTTCTGGGTTCAAATGAGTATATTTTCTGGTGGTCACCTTCAGCCTTTCCATAAAGGCTGAAGGGGGGGACTCCTTTAATTCTTGTCTCACTTAATAAATGGGTCAAAATTTATGGCTTTTGGCATTGCATGTCTTACTCCAAATAAAATCTGTCTCTGACATCTAGTCAACATTCCCCTGGGTCCTGGCTGATTAGGGTCCCACTCGGGATTTGTAGATGGAAAATTCTTATTCGTTGTTCTCTGTAAATTCCTGTTAGCATGTGCTCCCTGCACCTGCCTTCTGGCTGTATTCAATACTATTTTCTTGTCAGTTCCATCAAGTGAAGTATCCAGTATCACAAGTAGAGCAACACTTCAAGTTCTCACCACATTTTCCTCTTTTCAGAAACATTGCTGTAGAATCCTGTGGACATATCTCACGCTGTTTCTGCCACGCTGGATGATTCCACAGTGTAAAGAACAAATCAACATATGCCACTTCTTCCCATTTGCCTTCCCTTTTTACAAAACAACATTAATTGCAAGATGGTATGATATTGCAATGTCTCCTGTTCTGGCCATTCGTGCCCACCTTCCAATTGATACGTTGGGCACCAATGATTGCAATATTCAATTAATGGTTTCCGAGTTAGTGGGTCATCACCCCCGATGTCTTTCCAGTGCTTCAAAGTACATCCCAAAGGTGTTCTCTGTGGGATAGGTTTCTTACTCAGAAATGCTCCCATCTCCCAGTCGACTAGCAGTTGTGATAGTGCACTATCACAAATAGTAGTCAGAGGGACTCCAACCCCCGTTAGAGGTCTCACTGGGAATCCGCCACTGGGATCTGTAGCCCCCTGCTAGATATCCCTGGAGACTTCAACCCCCTGTTGAAGACCCCCCTACCCTCGGGTCCCGCTCCACAGGCTTTCGCCTAGCAGAGACTTACCAACCGAGGTACCTCTTGGCCCCAACCCTGCGTGGCTTTCGCCGCGCCTTACGGGCAGGCCTGTGGGACTCAAACCCACTATCCTGTCCTATGTGGGAAGCTAACGCCACATATTATTCTACCTAAGTTTCTTCTTAAACGAATGCCTTGTTTACTTCAGTCCAGGGGATCTTTCTCAGAATTCTCTGGCCTGGGGATCGGAAGCTCTCCCCAAGAATTCCTTGGGGCTGGCTGCAGGTCCCACGGTCCTGCGGATCCGTCGAGATTCAAAAGCAGGTTCCCATCTGGGGTGCCAAAACTGTTACCAAAAAACACGGTAAAATCGGAAATATCTATTCAACACCAATCTAGTATTAAAGAGCAGGCGTTCTTTATTCACGGCGCCAGATGCACGGGGGATCGCTCCTCCTGGCGTGCGTACCTCACACACCTTTCCCGTAGAATTTGTAGATCAAAATTTTACGTATTCATACATATTCATTATCGTCCTGTCTACTGATCGGTACAAACTTGCTCGTTCCGTATGTAAATCACTGCGCAGGCTCGGTGGTGGTCCGTGAGTCGGTGGTCGCGATCTCCCCCTGCCAGAATTGCCTTTTACCTTCTTGGCTCTTAATCTTGGCAGTCTTGGCTAGTTTTCTCAGTGCGCTACACGAAACCGCGTTTTGTCATCCTTTTCTGACAGAAGCACGTTGTCTGTTGTTCTGCTGACATTAACGATCGCCTAGGGACTAAAATGCAGATCGACAGATGCGCTGATTCGTACGCTCCGTGTTCCCGTAATGGAACACCGTCTCTGGTTGGTTGATTTCATCGCTTTGGTTACACCTGTTCCTGTTGTTCAGTTTCTTCTTTTTTGGCTTTGTGTGATTCTCTCTGTGATTCTGTTTTTCTCTGCCTCGCTTTTCCCAGCTCCCCGTCCCTCACTTTGAATACCCGTTATCCTTCACCAGCTCACTCTCCCTTGGTTGCCATCCCCGTTTCTGAGTTCCTCCTGCTTTGCCACGTAGCCCGTGACTTTTTTCTTAATCTCTCTCTGTCTGCCTCAACGCTCCCGCCGCGCTTTTTAGTTCGTCTGCTCTGCTCTGTACCCTGCTACTGTTACTTGCCTGCCTGAGTTCTTCTCTGTCCAGCTCCCTTTCCCTATTCTTGAATTCCTGTTCTTCCTGCACCCGCCGCTGTTCCCTGTGATCTCTGTCTCTCTCTGTCCAGCTCCCTGTCCCTAGGTTTTAATTCCTGCCTCTGCCCGCCGTAGCCCGTCTAGATTTTTCTCTCGGCCTCTCTCTCTGTCCAGCTCCCCCTCTCTGTGTTCTAATTCCACGTTCTCTGTCACGTAGACCCGTGCTATTTGTTTGTCCTCATCTCTCTCTGTCCAGCTCCTTGCTGCTATGTTTTATTTCTTCCCTCTCTGTCTGTCTTTGTAGCCCATTGCCGTTGTGTGGTTTTTTTTTTTTTTTTTCCTACTTGTTTCTTCATGTGTCTCTGTCTGCCTCCCAGTGCCTGATCTTTAATTCCTCCTTCCCTGTAGGCCGCTGTTCCTTTTTTCCATTCTACATTGTGTTCTCTTTGGTCTCCTGTTCTTATTCATCGATTCCCTCCTCGCCGCCCTGTGGCTTGTCCCCATTTTATTGTTGCGCCTCTCTCCCTCTCTCTGGCTTCTTGCCCCTGTTTTGAAAATTCCTCCCTCTCTTCTCTCTTCCCTGTTGGCCGTGTGATCTTCAGCCTTTCTCCATCTCTTTCTGCCCAGCTCTCTGTGTCTATTCATTAATTCTTCCCTCTCTGCCCTGTAGCCTGTAGCTTTTGTCCTTTCTCCATCTTGCTGTCTCTGGCTTCCCCATGACCCTGTTTTAGAATTGTTTCTCTCTCCTTTCTGTACGCATTGCGATTCCTTTTGCTCCCCATCTCCCTTTGTTTTGGGTGTTTTTTTTTGTTGTTGTTTCTCTGGCTCCCTGTCCCTAATTCTTAATTCTCTGCCTTCTCGTGCTCTGTACCACGTAGCCCCATGGTTTGTTTTGTGGTGTTCCCTCCCCGGCTCCTTCCCTCCGTTGTTGGCTGTCTCGGCTCCCTGTCCCCGTGGCTTCATTCTTCCCTTTCTGCCCTGTTCTTGTCGCTTGTCTTGTCTGTCTCCATCGCGCTCGGTCCAGCTTCCTGCCCCTATTCTTCTTTCCTCCCTCGCTGTCGTGCTGCCTGCCCCAGGTTCTTTGTGCGTCTCCAGCCTGCTCCTCTTCCTTCTTTGTTGGTCTGTGTCCTGCTCTTCCCCCCTCTTTCTGCTGCCTCTCTTCCCCTCTCTCTGCTGCTTGTATCTCCACCTCCGTCAGGCTCCCTGTCCTTCTCTGGCCGTCCTGTTCCCTGCCTCGTGCCTTCTCACTACACGCACACACGCCCCCCCGCCCCCGTCCAGCTGGCTGCCGCTCTTCTCTTCTCTCTTCCTAATGTCCTGTGCCCTGCTCCTCACCTTTGGTGGCCTCCCCCTCTGCCCAGCAGCCTGTCGCTCCAGGAGCCGGGCGACGGACGGTCCCTTTCCTGCCAAACGCGGACAAGCGCGTGCCGTGGTTTAGCCCCAGCTGGCAACTCTGCACCAGGGAGCTGCTTGCTCGCTCCACCCTCAGTGGGCTGGGGGAGAGAGCTGGAAGGGTAAAAGTGAGAAAAATCATGGGCTGAGATCAAGACTGTTTAATAGGTAAAGCAAAAGCTGTGCGTGGAAGCAAAGCAAGGAATTAATTCACTCCTCCTTTTCGGCGGGCAGGTGTTGAGCCACCTCTGGGAAAGCAGGGCTCTGTCATGTGTCATGGTTACTTAGGGAGAGAAATGCCGTAGCCCCCCCCCCCCCAAGGACTCCCCCTTCTTCCCCCAGCTGCGTGTGCTGAGCATGATGTCAAATGGTATGGAATATCCCTTTGGTCAGTTAGCTGGGAAAGCTTTCCCAGCTGTCCCAGCCTACTTGCTGGTGGGGCACTGAGAGAACCAGAAGAGGCCCTGACTGTGGAAGCAGTGCTCAGCAAGAACCAAAACATCTCTACATTATTAACGGTGTTTTGAGCATAAATCCAAAACGTATCCCTTCCTAGCTACTGTGGAGAAAATGAGCACTATCCCAGCCACCACCAGCTCCGTGCGGCTGCGGCAACGGCGGCCGAGGTGGCCTTGGGGCAGGGGGAGCGTTGGGGACCCTGAGCCACGAATCGCTCCTGGGACTTGTTACGTGCGCGCCTGCACCAACACCTGCCCTCTCCTTTGGCCTGAGGGCTGCGTTTGCGCTCCCTTGGCGTGGGGCAAGGGGCTGTGATGGAGCCCAGGGAGGAGGTGGTGCACTGTGGGGGTGAGGGGAGGGGGCCCCCCGTTGCTGCTGCGCCTCAGCTGTGGGCGGGGTCTGGCTGGAGGAGCCCCAGGTGCGGGCAGTGGGGCTGGCGGTGCCGGCTCCTCCCTGGAAAAGGGGTGGTGCCCTGCTCCGGGGGGCCAGTGTGAGCCGAGGGCGGAGCGGAGCGGAGCTGTGGCCGAGCGTCAGCGGGCTGCGAGTGTAGCGAGGGAGGAGGTGAGCGGGGGCTGGGTGGGGGCCGCTGCGTGCCGGGTCAAGCCCCGAGGAGGGCTGCGGCGGGGCAGCGGCGGGTCGGAGCGGGCGGTGGGGAGAGCGAGGCTGTGCTGAGGGCTCGGTGGGGCTTCCGGGTGCATCGGCGGGAGGGGCGGTGCCCCGCAGGGTGAGAGAGCGGGGAGGGCGGGCTCGCGGCGTGGCGGGAGCTGTGGTGGTGCGTGTGGCGGCTGGGCGGGCGGCCGTGTTGTGGCGCAGAGCATGGCGGGAGCTGTAGTCCTTGTGGCGGGGGGCTGCCGGGCGGCCATGTTGTGGCGCAGAGCGTGCCGGGAGCTGTAGTCCTTGTGGCGCGCGGCTCCCGGGCGGCCGTGTTGTGGCGCAGAGCATGGCGGGAGCTGTAGTCCTTGTGGCGGGGGGCTGCCGGGCGGCCGTGTTGTGGCGCAGAGCATGGCGGGAGCTGTAGTCCTTGTGGCGGGGGGCTGCCGGGCGGCCGTGTTGTGGCGCAGAGCATGCCGGGAGCTGTAGTCCTGGCGCAGTGGCTGCCGGCCCTGTCACGTGGCTCGCCGGGGCGCGGCGGGAGGCGCGGTGTTCCGGCGCTCGGGTGCCGGGCGGCCGTGCCGCGTACGGTAGGCGCGGTGTATTTTTGGGGTTGGATTCGTGTTGATTTCTGGGGGCTTCCAGGTGCGGCCGCTCCCCGAGAAGCGGTGAGTTCCCCGGGAGCTGACAGAAGGGAAGAGGGAAAGGAGGAGGACCTTTTCCCCCTGCCCAGGGCGCAGATGATGGCCGCCGCCTCCCCGGCTCACCGGAGCTCCCGCTCAGCCTCCCCTGGCCCCCCCCTTGCCCCGTGCGCCTGCCCCCAGCCCCGGCACCTCCCCGTAAGCGTGCTGCGTAGCCCTTGGCCGCCCCCAGGCCCTGTCGTGAAGGCAGCGAGCCGGCCCTCGAGCGCACTGGATTCCCCCTCGGCGCAGGGGCCCTTAGCAGTAGCGCGGGGAAGGGGCGGTGTGTCCAGAAGCCCCTGCGCAAGGAGGGGCTTTGGCCAGGGTCGATCGACGGTAATGACGGTCGCTGTTTCTTCTTTCCCTCTCCCAGAGACCGTGCTGAGGACGTGGTTGTCTGTCCTTCCCCCGGGGATGCCGTTGACTGCGGCCGTCTCAGGCTTGCGTGGCTTCTCTCTGCCCGGTGTTGCCATCCTCGCAGCGCGGGGGCGAAAAGGGACACACAGAGCCCTTCCCGGCTGTGGACAGGAGCTGCCTCGGCTGAAGCTGGAGACGCCAACGAAAGGTAAAGCAGAAGAAACTGAAGGCGCTCTGGCTGCCAGCTGCCTTCCTGCCGCAGGCAAGAGAGAGCCTGTCCCTGCAGGTGAGGGAGGGAGGATCCCCCTTCGTAGCCCGCAGCGGGCCAGGCCACCAACGTGCACCGCAGGGTCTGTACGCGTAACCGGGAGTTGGGTACGGGCGTGTAGTGCACGAGCGAGCTAGGCTACGTGCCTAGGAAGCCTCATCTCGTAAGAGCGGTAAGACACCCATGTATCCTCTTTAGGTGGAGGACGGCCTAGAGTCTGGAGCTGCAGAAGAGGCAGGGCGGAGAGGAGGGGAAAGAAGCATCTGAACGGCTAAATTGTGCCAGCAGCGCTGAGAGCGAGAGTCGCGGTGAGTCCTGGGCCACTGGGGCCCCGTTGCCTCTCTTGTGCGTCCTGGGCCCTCCCTGTCTCTCCCCCCTGGCCCCCTCTCTTTCCTTACCTGCTGCAAAATTTCTTTTTTTTTTTTTTTTGGCGCCCCCCCGCCCCTTCTTTCTCCATCTCGCTCTGAGTGGCTCCCTGCCTCCCCGTCTTTTCAGGCCTCCCTCTCTCTGTCCTGTAGCCTGTGGCTACTTGTTCTTTCTCCGCCTCTCTCTGCCTGGCTCTGGCTCCGTTTTTATTTTTTTATTCCTCCTGCTCTGTTCTGTAGCCTGTCGGTATTTTGTCTTTCTCTGGCCCTCTTGGTCTGACTCCGTGTGTTACCGAAAAACGCGGTAAAATCGGAAACAACTCCTCAACGCCGATTTAGTATTAAAGAGCAGGCGTTCTTTGTTCACGGCGCCAGATGCACGGGGGATCGCTTCTCCTGGCGTGCGTACCTCACACACCTTTCCCGTAGAATTTGTAGATCAAAATTTTACGTATTCATACATATTCATTATCGTCCTGTCTACTGATCGGTACAAACTTGCTCGTTCCGTATGTAAATCGCTGCGCAGGCTCGGTGGTGGTCCGTGAGTCGGTGGTCGCAATCTCCCCCTGCCAGAATTGCCTTTTACCTTCTTGGCTCTTAATCTTGGCAGTCTTGGCTAGTTTTCTCAGTGCGCTACACGAAACCGCGTTTTGTCATCCGTTTCTGACAGAAGCACGTTGTCTGTTGTTCTGCTGACATTAACGATCGCCTAGGGACTAAAATGCAGATCGACAGATGCGCTGATTCGTACGCTCCGTGTTCCCGTAATGGAACACCGTCTCTGGTTGGTTGATTTCATCGCTTTGGTTACATTTCCCCCCTTTGGAAGTTTTGAAATAATCATTTTCTCAATACTTCCATCTTAGATCAATAATATTCCACTATGTCAGTTCAGTGTTTGGTTCATCTTCTCAAAGTTTTCACTTGATTGTGGTCTCTAGGGCATATGCAGGTTCCATTTTATACCCAAAATTTTATTAATTTGTTGAACTACCTCTGCAAAAAAATGTGGTCCTCTCTCAGAGGACATTCCTGTTGGCACTCTAAATCTTGGTATTATTTCTTTCAGCAACATCTTAACTACTACTCTAGCTTTGTTGGTGCAGCACGAGAAAGCTTCTGGCCAACTAGAAAACTTGTCCATCAGCACTAACAAATACTGCTATATCTATTTTGTCTGGGTAACTCAGAAAACTTAATTTGCTAATAATTTCCGGGAGAATTTTTTGTTTTGTTACTCCTAAAGGTGGTTTCCTTTGGTTCAGGGGATTATTTCTAGGACAGATTGGACACTTAGCTACCATGGGTTTAACTGTTCTTGTCATGCCTACACACGCTACAGATGCTTTTAAACTCAAAACCGTAGCATCTACACCCTAATGTGTTTGCTCATGCTTTTCTTTTGCAAGTTCTGTCATAACTTGTGGGGTTGTTATTATTATTACTTGTTTTTCTGGTGTTACCTACCATCTCTGTGTTTTGTGATGCTTCCAATTGTTCTGCTAATTGCTCATCCAATTTATTATAATAATCTCGGTTTCAACTTTGGAATTCCGATCTGTTTTACTGGTACTAGTGCAAGGATACCTTGCTCTGCAGTCCTCTTTGCAGCTTTATCTGTCAATCGTTTGCTTATGTTTACAGCCGTCTGGCCGAATCGATGAGCTTTGCAACGCTTTACCGCCACTTCTTTTGGTTTCTGCACGTCTTCCGGAAGTTGGAGAATGTCTTCTTTATGCTGTATCAATGATTCTTGGGCTGATGGCAGTCCTTTTTCCTTCCCAGTAGCTCCATGATCGTGGATCACACCAAATGCATGTTTGGAATCAGTCTAGATATTTATCCTTCGTCCTTCTGCCATTCGCAGAGCTCGCTTCAACGCTACCAATGCTGCTTTCTGTGCTGAGGTGTTCGCAGGCAGCGCCCCTGACTCCATTCCCTCGGCGGTGATAACGACAGCATATCCGGCCATTCTCTTCTCGCCCAGAGCTGCTTCCATCTGTAAACAACTCCAGATCAGGATTTTCCCAGAGGTTTGTGTCTCAGGCCTGGTCTGCTGGAATAGACTTGTTCAATAGTTAGCAAGCGATCGTGTTCGAAATTGTCCGTAAGGTTTTCTGTTGTTAAAAACATAGCAGGATTCAGTATAGCAGTAGTCTTCGATTCCACATGGTCTTGTTCTAACAGAACAACTTGATATTTCAACATTCTGCTAAGGGATAGCCAACGACCCCCCTTTTGTTCTAAAACAGTCACCGCTATGTGCGGGACACATACTGTCATCTCTTGTCCCATTGTTAACTTTGGGGCTTCCTGGATCGGCAGCGCTGCTGTTGCCACTGCCCGTAAACATCCAGGCCATCTTTTACTCACGTGGTCGAGTTGTTTGGAGAAGTAGCCCACGGGTCTCTTCCAGGTTCCCAGTCGCTGTGTCAGCACTCCAAGGGCTAAATGTTGTCTTTCGTGGACAAACAACTCAAAAGGTTTAGCGAAATCGGGTAGGCCTAATGCAGGGGCCATCACTGAGGCTCTTTTCAGTTCTTTGAATGCCGTTTGGCATCCGGGCGTCCAGGTTAAATATTTATCCTTTGATTCTTTCAGTGCCTCATATAATGGTTTTACATACAGTCTGTAGTTCAGAATCCAGAGCTGACGCTATTTCACTATTTTCAGAAAAGCTCTCAGTTCCTTCGGGCCGCAAGGTTCGGGAATTTGACAAATAGTTTCTTTCTTTTCACTTTCTAATTGTCTTTGTCTTTGAGATATTTCGAATCCTAAATAAATGGCTGTTGCTTCTCCTATTTGGGTTTTGTTTCTGGAAACTCCGCATCTTCCTTGGCCCAGAAAATTTAAAAATTTCAAAACATTATTCTTTACTTTCTGCCACTATCAGAATGTCGTCTGCATTCTGTAACAATATGCCTCTCCCTGGCTTCTGTTTTTTCTAGACATTTCTATATTTCTAATTTTTTTTCTTGCCAGCTGAGTCCCAAATATCGTAGGACTAATTTTAAATCCTTGTGGAAGTACGGTCCATGTTAGCTGTGTCTTTCATTCTGTGGTGGGGCTTTCCCATTCCAAAGCAAATAGGCTTTGACTTTTTATGCCTGGAGGTATGCAAAAGAAGGCATCCTTCAAATCTAGTACAGTAAACCATTTATGCTCCTCCTTTAAAAGAGGTCAGTAAAGTGTATGGATTAGCTACTACCGGATGTAGATCTTGGACCACCTGAGATATAGCCCTTAAATCGTGAACCAGCTAATACTCTTTGCCTCTAGATTTCTTTACTGGCGGCACAGGAGTACTATATTCTGATTCACATTCTATTAAGAGCTCATATTCTGAAAAAAATTTATAATTAACTTCTCTAATCCTTTTCGAGCCTCTCGCTTAATACGGTATTGTTTTTGTCTTACCGGCTTGGCTCCAGGCTTTAAGGTTACTTTTACCGGCTCTGCCCGCTTAGGTCGCTCCGGAGCTCCGCTCGCTCAAACCAAAGGAATTACTACGTTTTCCACTTCTTCGGGAACCTGTTCCTCCCTGGAGGAATCCTGTAACATAAACGCTCTCGCCTCTGTGGCTTTTGATTCTGTTCTGGTATTAGTAATTTAATCTCTCCATCTTTAAAAGTTACTTGAGCATCTAATTTACTTAATAGATCTCATCATAACAGAGGCAGTGGACATTCAGGCATATACAGAAACTGGTGAGTTGCCCATTGCTTCTCCAATTTAAACTTTAATGGCTCTAAGAAAGGCTAATTTTTCTTTGCCCTGTCGCACTAACAACACCTACTGGTTTATGATCAACTTTCTCTTTACGTGTATTCAATACCAAAGAAGTGGCTCCCGTATCTACCAAAAATTCTATTTCTTCATTCCCTAGCTTCAGTGTAACCAGGTGTTCAGCTAGGGTTGATTCCTCTGGTCTCCTTCATGCCAAGCTACTTCAAGCATTTTACCCAGATCTCTGGATTCAGGTTCTTCTAGTTTCTGAAGGTTTTTTTACTCCCCCCCCCCACCCCCCCCAATCTGGGGCTGATTGTCTTATGAATATAGAGACCAACTGAATTGCTTTTTCTGTGTTTTTCTGGGTTCAAATGAGTATATTTTCTGGTGGTCACCTTCAGTCTTTCCATAAAGGCTGAAGGGGACTCCTTTAATTCTTGTCTCACTTAATAAATGGGTCAAAATTTATGGCTTTTGGCATTGCATGTCTTACTCCAAATAAAATCTGTCTCTGACATCTAGTCAACATTCCCCTGGGTCCTGGCTGATTAGGGTCCCACTCGGGATTTGTAGATGGAAAATTCTTATTCGTTGTTCTCTGTAAATTCCTGTTAGCATGTGCTCCCTGCACCTGCCTTCTGGCTGTATTCAATACTATTTTCTTGTCAGTTCCATCAAGTGAAGTATCCAGTATCACAAGTAGAGCAACACTTCAAGTTCTCACCACATTTTCCTCTTTTCAGAAACATTGCTGTAGAATCCTGTGGACATATCTCACGCTGTTTCTGCCACGCTGGATGATTCCACAGTGTAAAGAACAAATCAACATATGCCACTTCTTCCCATTTGCCTTCCCTTTTTACAAAACAACATTAATTGCAAGATGGTATGATATTGCAATGTCTCCTGTTCTGGCCATTCGTGCCCACCTTCCAATTGATACGTTGGGCACCAATGATTGCAATATTCAATTAATGGTTTCCGAGTTAGTGGGTCATCACCCCCGATGTCTTTCCAGTGCTTCAAAGTACATCCCAAAGGTGTTCTCTGTGGGATAGGTTTCTTACTCAGAAATGCTCCCATCTCCCAGTCGACTAGCAGTTGTGATAGTGCACTATCACAAATAGTAGTCAGAGGGACTCCAACCCCCGTTAGAGGTCTCACTGGGAATCCGCCACTGGGATCTGTAGCCCCCTGCTAGATATCCCTGGAGACTTCAACCCCCTGTTGAAGACCCCCCTACCCTCGGGTCCCGCTCCACAGGCTTTCGCCTAGCAGAGACTTACCAACCGAGGTACCTCTTGGCCCCAACCCTGCGTGGCTTTCGCCGCGCCTTACGGGCAGGCCTGTGGGACTCAAACCCACTATCCTGTCCTATGTGGGAAGCTAACGCCACATATTATTCTACCTAAGTTTCTTCTTAAACGAATGCCTTGTTTACTTCAGTCCAGGGGATCTTTCTCAGAATTCTCTGGCCTGGGGATCGGAAGCTCTCCCCAAGAATTCCTTGGGGCTGGCTGCAGGTCCCACGGTCCTGCGGATCCGTCGAGATTCAAAAGCAGGTTCCCATCTGGGGTGCCAAAACTGTTACCAAAAAACACGGTAAAATCGGAAATATCTATTCAACACCAATCTAGTATTAAAGAGCAGGCGTTCTTTATTCACGGCGCCAGATGCACGGGGGATCGCTCCTCCTGGCGTGCGTACCTCACACACCTTTCCCGTAGAATTTGTAGATCAAAATTTTACGTATTCATACATATTCATTATCGTCCTGTCTACTGATCGGTACAAACTTGCTCGTTCCGTATGTAAATCACTGCGCAGGCTCGGTGGTGGTCCGTGAGTCGGTGGTCGCGATCTCCCCCTGCCAGAATTGCCTTTTACCTTCTTGGCTCTTAATCTTGGCAGTCTTGGCTAGTTTTCTCAGTGCGCTACACGAAACCGCGTTTTGTCATCCTTTTCTGACAGAAGCACGTTGTCTGTTGTTCTGCTGACATTAACGATCGCCTAGGGACTAAAATGCAGATCGACAGATGCGCTGATTCGTACGCTCCGTGTTCCCGTAATGGAACACCGTCTCTGGTTGGTTGATTTCATCGCTTTGGTTACACCTGTTCCTGTTGTTCAGTTTCTTCTTTTTTGGCTTTGTGTGATTCTCTCTGTGATTCTGTTTTTCTCTGCCTCGCTTTTCCCAGCTCCCCGTCCCTCACTTTGAATACCCGTTATCCTTCACCAGCTCACTCTCCCTTGGTTGCCATCCCCGTTTCTGAGTTCCTCCTGCTTTGCCACGTAGCCCGTGACTTTTTTCTTAATCTCTCTCTGTCTGCCTCAACGCTCCCGCCGCGCTTTTTAGTTCGTCTGCTCTGCTCTGTACCCTGCTACTGTTACTTGCCTGCCTGAGTTCTTCTCTGTCCAGCTCCCTTTCCCTATTCTTGAATTCCTGTTCTTCCTGCACCCGCCGCTGTTCCCTGTGATCTCTGTCTCTCTCTGTCCAGCTCCCTGTCCCTAGGTTTTAATTCCTGCCTCTGCCCGCCGTAGCCCGTCTAGATTTTTCTCTCGGCCTCTCTCTCTGTCCAGCTCCCCCTCTCTGTGTTCTAATTCCACGTTCTCTGTCACGTAGACCCGTGCTATTTGTTTGTCCTCATCTCTCTCTGTCCAGCTCCTTGCTGCTATGTTTTATTTCTTCCCTCTCTGTCTGTCTTTGTAGCCCATTGCCGTTGTGTGTTTTTTTTTTTTTTTTTTCCTACTTGTTTCTTCATGTGTCTCTGTCTGCCTCCCAGTGCCTGATCTTTAATTCCTCCTTCCCTGTAGGCCGCTGTTCCTTTTTTCCATTCTACATTGTGTTCTCTTTGGTCTCCTGTTCTTATTCATCGATTCCCTCCTCGCCGCCCTGTGGCTTGTCCCCATTTTATTGTTGCGCCTCTCTCCCTCTCTCTGGCTTCTTGCCCCTGTTTTGAAAATTCCTCCCTCTCTTCTCTCTTCCCTGTTGGCCGTGTGATCTTCAGCCTTTCTCCATCTCTTTCTGCCCAGCTCTCTGTGTCTATTCATTAATTCTTCCCTCTCTGCCCTGTAGCCTGTAGCTTTTGTCCTTTCTCCATCTTGCTGTCTCTGGCTTCCCCATGACCCTGTTTTAGAATTGTTTCTCTCTCCTTTCTGTACGCATTGCGATTCCTTTTGCTCCCCATCTCCCTTTGTTTTGGGTGTTTTTTTTTGTTGTTGTTTCTCTGGCTCCCTGTCCCTAATTCTTAATTCTCTGCCTTCTCGTGCTCTGTACCACGTAGCCCCATGGTTTGTTTTGTGGTGTTCCCTCCCCGGCCCCTTCCCTCCGTTGTTGGCTGTCTCGGCTCCCTGTCCCCGTGGCTTCATTCTTCCCTTTCTGCCCTGTTCTTGTCGCTTGTCTTGTCTGTCTCCATCGCGCTCGGTCCAGCTTCCTGCCCCTATTCTTCTTTCCTCCCTCGCTGTCGTGCTGCCTGCCCCAGGTTCTTTGTGCGTCTCCAGCCTGCTCCTCTTCCTTCTTTGTTGGTCTGTGTCCTGCTCTTCCCCCCTCTTTCTGCTGCCTCTCTTCCCCTCTCTCTGCTGCTTGTATCTCCACCTCCGTCAGGCTCCCTGTCCTTCTCTGGCCGTCCTGTTCCCTGCCTCGTGCCTTCTCACTACACGCACACACGCCCCCCCGCCCCCGTCCAGCTGGCTGCCGCTCTTCTCTTCTCTCTTCCTAATGTCCTGTGCCCTGCTCCTCACCTTTGGTGGCCTCCCCCTCTGCCCAGCAGCCTGTCGCTCCAGGAGCCGGGCGACGGACGGTCCCTTTCCTGCCAAACGCGGACAAGCGCGTGCCGTGGTTTAGCCCCAGCTGGCAACTCTGCACCAGGGAGCTGCTTGCTCGCTCCACCCTCAGTGGGCTGGGGGAGAGAGCTGGAAGGGTAAAAGTGAGAAAAATCATGGGCTGAGATCAAGACTGTTTAATAGGTAAAGCAAAAGCTGTGCGTGGAAGCAAAGCAAGGAATTAATTCACTCCTCCTTTTCGGCGGGCAGGTGTTGAGCCACCTCTGGGAAAGCAGGGCTCTGTCATGTGTCATGGTTACTTAGGGAGAGAAATGCCGTAGCCCCCCCCCCCCCCAAGGACTCCCCCTTCTTCCCCCAGCTGCGTGTGCTGAGCATGATGTCAAATGGTATGGAATATCCCTTTGGTCAGTTAGCTGGGAAAGCTTTCCCAGCTGTCCCAGCCTACTTGCTGGTGGGGCACTGAGAGAACCAGAAGAGGCCCTGACTGTGGAAGCAGTGCTCAGCAAGAACCAAAACATCTCTACATTATTAACGGTGTTTTGAGCATAAATCCAAAACGTATCCCTTCCTAGCTACTGTGGAGAAAATGAGCACTATCCCAGCCACCACCAGCTCCGTGCGGCTGCGGCAACGGCGGCCGAGGTGGCCTTGGGGCAGGGGGAGCGTTGGGGACCCTGAGCCACGAATCGCTCCTGGGACTTGTTACGTGCGCGCCTGCACAAACAGCTGCCCTCTCCTTTGGCCTGAGGGCTGCGTTTGCGCTCCCTTGGCGTGGGGCAAGGGGCTGTGATGGAGCCCGGGGGAGGAGGTGGTGCACTGTGGGGGTGAGGGGAGGGGGCCCCCCGTTGCTGCTGCGCCTCAGCTGTGGGCGGGGTCTGGCTGGAGGAGCCCCAGGTGCGGGCAGTGGGGCTGGCGGTGCCGGCTCCTCCCTGGAAAAGGGGTGGTGCCCTGCTCCGGGGGGCCAGTGCGAGCCGAGGGCGGGGCGGAGCGGAGCTGTGGCCGAGCGTCAGCGGGCTGCGAGTGTAGCGAGGGAGGAGGTGAGCGGGGGCTGGGTGGGGGCCGCTGCGTGCCGGGTCAAGCCCCGAGGAGGGCTGCGGCGGGGCAGCGGCGGGTCGGAGCGGGCGGTGGGGAGAGCGAGGCTGTGCTGAGGGCTCGGTGGGGCTTCCGGGTGCATCGGCGGGAGGGGCGGTGCCCCGCAGGGTGAGAGAGCGGGGAGGGCGGGCTCGCGGCGTGGCGGGAGCTGTGGTGGTGCGTGTGGCGGCTGGGCGGGCGGCCGTGTTGTGGCGCAGAGCGTGCCGGGAGCTGTAGTCCTTGTGGCGCGCGGCTCCCGGGCGGCCATGTTGTGGCGCAGAGCATGGCGGGAGCTGTAGTCCTTGTGGCGGGGGGCTGCCGGGCGGCCGTGTTGTGGCGCAGAGCATGCCGGGAGCTGTAGTCCTTGCGGCGGGGGGCTGCCGGGCGGCCGTGTTGTGGCGCAGAGCATGGCGGGAGCTGTAGTCCTGGCGCAGTGGCTGCCGGCCCTGTCACGTGGCTCGCCGGGGCGCGGCGGGAGGCGCGGTGTTCCGGCGCTCGGGTGCCGGGCGGCCGTGCCGCGTACGGTAGGCGCGGTGTATTTTTGGGGTTGGATTCGTGTTGATTTCTGGGGGCTTCCAGGTGCGGCCGCTCCCCGAGAAGCGGTGAGTTCCCCGGGAGCTGACAGAAGGGAAGAGGGAAAGGAGGAGGACCTTTTCCCCCTGCCCAGGGCGCAGATGATGGCCGCCGCCTCCCCGGCTCACCGGAGCTCCCGCTCAGCCTCCCCTGGCCCCCCCCTTGCCCCGTGCGCCTGCCCCCAGTCCCGGCACCTCCCCTGAAGCGTGCTGCGTAGCCCTTGGCCGCCCCCAGGCCCTGTCGTGAAGGCAGCGAGCCGGCCCTCGAGCGCACTGGATTCCCCCTCGGCGCAGGGGCCCTTAGCAGTAGCGCGGGGAAGGGGCGGTGTGTCCAGAAGCCCCTGCGCAAGGAGGGGCTTTGGCCAGGGTCGATCGACGGTAATGACGGTCGCTGTTTCTTCTTTCCCTCTCCCAGAGACCGTGCTGAGGACGTGGTTGTCTGTCCTTCCCCCGGGGATGCCGTTGACTGCGGCCGTCTCAGGCTTGCGTGGCTTCTCTCTGCCCGGCGTTGCCATCCTCGCAGCGCGGGGGCGAAAAGGGACACACAGAGCCCTTCCCGGCTGTGGACAGGAGCTGCCTCGGCTGAAGCTGGAGACGCCAACGAAAGGTAAAGCAGAAGAAACTGAAGGCGCTCTGGCTGCCAGCTGCCTTCCTGCCGCAGGCAAGAGAGAGCCTGTCCCTGCAGGTGAGGGAGGGAGGATCCCCCTTCGTAGCCCGCAGCGGGCCAGGCCACCAACGTGCACCGCAGGGTCTGTACGCGTAACCGGGAGTTGGGTACGGGCGTGTAGTGCACGAGCGAGCTAGGCTACGTGCCTAGGAAGCCTCATCTCGTAAGAGCGGTAAGACACCCGTGTATCCTCTTTAGGTGGAGGACGGCCTAGAGTCTGGAGCTGCAGAAGAGGCAGGGCGGAGAGGAGGGGAAAGAAGCATCTGAACGGCTAAATTGTGCCAGCAGCGCTGAGAGCGAGAGTCGCGGTGAGTCCTGGGCCACTGGGGCCCCGTTGCCTCTCTTGTGCGTCCTGGGCCCTCCCTGTCTCTCCCCCCTGGCCCCCTCTCTTTCCTTACCTGCTGCAAAATTATTTTTAGGTTTTTTTTTTTGCGTCCCCCCGCCCCTTCTTTCTCCATCTCGCTCTGAGTGGCTCCCTGCCTCCCCGTCTTTTTGGTCCTCCCTCTCTCTGTCCTGTAGCCTGTGGCTACTTGTTCTTTCTCCGCCTCTCTCTGCCTGGCTCTGGCTCAGTTTTTTATTTTATATTTATGGAGAGAGCATCGGGCGTCCTCCTGTCTTTGCAGGGCTGACCCTGAGGAAGTGTGGTCCGTCGGTCGATAGCATGAATATATATATATTTTGTGGGTGCACAAATCCTTTTCAGAGTGTCAGAGGGTAAGGGTTTTGTTCTGTTCAGCGTAAACATTGTTCTGTTTGGTGTATTTGTCGAAGATGAGAGTTTAGTGGGGGAGGTAGTCAGCTCTCTGGCTGGTTTGAGGTGGGCTATACGTGTTTGTCGGTCACCTCTCACCTGCCAGTTGTTTTGAACTAGTTTTATCTGGTTTTCCTTGGGAGTCACAAGGGGTTTGGGGCTCCCCGGTGGCGGGTGCTGTGGCCAAAAGAGAGAGCAGGGTCACAGAGTGCCTCATATATGGGGCTGGCCTCGGCCATCTCCTGCACAAACTTCTGGTATGTAGCGATCGGGATTTGATTTCCTGAAGGAGAGGATGATGGAGCTCATCATAAGAGCATAATCATTTTCTCTTCCTTTGGCAGTACGGGCACCCGAGGGCCAGCCTGCTTTTGAGGAACAGCATGAGGATGTCGGTGTCGATGCTCAGCAGTGGAAGGAAGCTTCTTTTGGAGGCCAAGAAGATGAAGTGGAGTACTTATTTGTTGTGTTTGATTTTCATTGCGGGGATGGGGAGGGGTGGGACATGGAAAACGCGGTCCCAGGCAGGGGAGGTGTCTATGATGTGGGAGGCCGTGAGAGAGATCATGGACGCTGCTGGACAGGCGTTAGAACCCGTTGCTCAGGTTGGACGGACCCGGCAGAACCACTGCACCATCTTAAGTAACGCCTGCTCACATACTGAGATTTTGGTAGTTGCCCCCACATCCCCGTTGGCTTTTCCTCGTCGAGCTTGTATTTTGGCAAGAAGCGTCTCTCGTTAAGCGTTTGGGTCTAAGGGGTGTCCACGAGGCTACGTGGTGCCCATCCCCATGAGATTTTGTGACCATCAAGTGATATTCAGCATCCGTCTTATGCCCGTCTCCTGTAACTACTCTGCAGTTTTCACTTAAGGCTTGATAGCGCAGCGTTAGCTGAGGGCGGCATTTCCCGCGCTGGCCCCGCCATGCCGACGGCGTTTCCCCTGCCGGCCGCTGTCCGTTCCCTGTAACTGTGACTCTTGTCCTGGCAGAACCTTTGCCAAAGCCACCTTTGTGCTCCACAGCAGTCTGTTTTCTGTCTCGAGTATGTTTCTTTTCGGTATCGGCTACCCCAAAGCTGTGTACCGTTGGCTCAGGTCTCTCCGTGAGCTTCTGTGAGTAGAGAGAGCCTTCCTCTGTTTTTATCGATGCGTCTCCTGGGGTGGTTTTTTGTTGTCCTTTACAATTTAGTTTTGTCCCAGCTACTGAGGTGTTAATTTAGCTGCTTTGTACCGTTCCCGATACGCTTGTATATTTCCACGTTTCTTTTCATGTTTTTTGTCCTTTGAGACTGATTCAGTTCTGTTAAGGGACTGAGCAAGAGAGAGCGTTGAGGTGACTCCGAATGGTTGATGGTTTTACAGTAAATGATTTACTTTATAACCAGAGATAATTTTTGAGAAGGGGCTCTTAAAAGATTTCATTCTGCTTTGCCATTCTGCTGGCGTAGATGAGCCCCAGCCTTTCTTCGGGAGGCTCATTCTGCTCCTGGGCTTCTCTGGTACTGTTCCTTGAGTTGGTTGCAGGTTTTGAGCTGTCTAAGCTCTTTGGGTAGGTGTGTTTTGACATTTAGAGAGGGGGAGGTTTCTGGCTGAGGTAAGAGAGCAGTCAAAGTTGAGCAGCAGATATATATTAGGAAGTATACTTGTACGAGCTTTTGTTTTTCCTCGGGTCAGTAAGTTTGTGTTGGGTGTTCAGGGGTAGCAAGATGGTCTAATAGTGTGTTTTGGATTGTTTGGTTTTGTGGGGGTGTTATGGTTTTGTCTGGGGTTTTTTTGGTGTTTTGTTTTTGTGTGTGGTAGGTTTTTTGTTTGGTTGGTTTTGCAGGAATTTTATGACTTGGCCGAGGGTAGAAGCGTATATTTTTCCCACCAGTTTTGCCTGTGTGTTGTGCAAGCTGTTGACGTTATCTCTCAATAGGACTGATGCTGAGATGCTGCGGTAGGGGTTAGGGTGAGCGTGTTGTACGCGTCTGTATGTGGAGCTCTAGCCTTCCTTCAGAAAGCAGCAGGGACGTAACGCATAGTGTGTGTCGGGGTACGGAACTGCTCGTCGCCTTTCCCGATCGCCCGCAGAGTACCACGTTGTCCCGAGAACCTTTGCAGCTTGCGGCAGGTCTCTCGTAGATTATAAGCATCGGGGCTTCTGTTATTTTGTGGGCCTGTAGAGAGCACGGAGCCTGCGGGAAGCCGGAAGGTGGGAGGTGCTCGCAGAGCGCGGGGCGGAGGTGGGAAGGGCAGCTCCCGAGGAGCGGCTGACAGAGGGGCTTTAGGGGTGCAAATACAGGGCGGGAGCTGTCGGGAAGGAGTGAGGTTCCTTCCCTGACAGTTCAGGAGGAGAGGAGGGGTTTTTGAAGTCTTGGTACCGGGGGATGGTTGGGAAAGGGGTGTTCAAGTGTTAGCTAATGGTCGCGTTCTGTGTGCAAGCAGCCTCCGGTAGCCCAGTCTCCTTCCCCGTATGTGTCAGCGCGGCCGCTCGAGCGTGCTGTCTGCCGAGAGGTTCTCCACGCGGCTGTTCACGGAGTCGCTCAGGAGTGAGTTACCTACAAAGGGAGAGTGTGTCACTACACCAGCCACGCCCGTTTGCTTCCCGTACTGCTTTTGGTGTTTGCCCTATCGGTGTAATTTTTGTGTGTTGCGTGGTTTGACTTTTTCTTGCACTTTAAGTCATAGGTCTAGGGTTAAGCAGGACAGTCGAGCGAGGCGTGGCAGCAAAGGCGAGCAGATGGCGTCGTGTGCTGTGACGGGGCGGGCTGTGCGGTCACTCGTCTGGGATTTCTGCCTTTGGGGTCTCTGTGTTGCCAAACAAGTCAGTCAAAACGATTTGTTAGTTTGTTTTGCGTGGTGAGCTCTTGCTTTTGGAAAGCAGTGTCTAATATCTGTGTGCCTCTCCGTATTTCCCCAGAAGTGGGCCCGGCATTGAAGGTGACAGTTCCCAGCCATCGGGGACGGACCGAGTATGCGAGCAGGTGCCTGACGCGGCCACTGACCCGGGAGGCACGGATCGGGAGGTGAGGGAGCCGTGTTGGCATGGTAGGGGAAAGGATGAGTCTGGAATGTGGCTGTTGGTGGAGATGCACGGCAGGGAGCCGGACACGGGAGGGAGGGGGCGAACAGAGCATTGTGAGAAGGTAGGTCAGCACGTGACAACGGAGGGGTCGTGCAGTGCGAGCACCTATGTGACTAGTTAACGAAGGGACTCACAAAACTACATGCAAAGCGGGATGTCTGCCCCCAGCTCGTCGGGCAAGGTGAGCGATGAACAGGAAACTGTAGCAGCGGTTATTTTTGAGGTGTGGAATTGTTTGTGAGCGGGCGGCCGCTTCCAGGCGCAGCGGTCACCTTGTCTCTCTGGTTCTCTAGGCGCCGTAGGTGGCGGCGGCCACGACATCCAGCCTCATTAGAGCGTGGGCGAGCGGAAGTTCACGGCGCTTCCGAGGAGGCTGTCGTTGCGGAAGTGGCCGGCGCTGAGTGGTGCGACGCTGAGTGATGGCACCGCACGTTTGGAGATGAAGAGTGTCCGTGTGACCGCAGCCCCATCCTACGTAGCCTGTGTGGCCTTTTTAAAGGATGGCTTTTGAGCCCCCGGATTTGGAAGCGAAGCTGAGGGGCCGATGCGGTCTTTGTGCAGGTGGCCGGTCGGTTGCGGGAAGCGCAGGGGGGGCAGGCAGGGGTTGTCAAATCAGTGGAGGGGACCGTTCAGAGACCGGACACGTTTGGGCCGAGAGAGGTTGTGTTGTCCTTTCTGCAAAACAGAAGCATCTGCCAGACAGGGGAGTTCCTGCCTGTGCTTGTGCTGTTGTGTGGATTTTGTAGTCTGTCTTTGTTCCTTCCTGTACTCGGGTCTCGATGTGTCTGTTCTCCGTGCTGAGCAGGCACCTAGGTAGCAATATTGAGGGTTTTGCAAGCCCTGGCTCATCGGCATAATGGTAACCGAGAGCTTCCTTTCTCGCATTTTAAGTCTACTGCATAGATTTGTCTTGTGTCTTAAATATTAGACCTTTATAGAAGGTCATCTTTTTGCGGCGGTGATTAAGGCGGCCTCAGTACTGCTGCTGAAGAGCAGTCTGAATACGCAGGGCCCTTTTCTGGGACCTGTTCCCTGCACCTGAACGTTCTGAGGTCTTTAAGAGCGGCTCGTCGCTCGTGCATCGTCCTAGTTGTGGGTATATGGTTTTTTCGCAGGTGGTGATGGTACGTGACATCTCCGCGGATGCTATAGCTGCTTCCTCGCTGCCCTGCAGATCTTCTCGCCCGGTGGCATCTCTGGGCCGGAAGTCCGTGGTCTCGGTGAGAATTTTCTGAGGTGCCGCGATCACGTCGCTTGTAGTATTTGTGAGCAGTGTCGGTCCGTGCACGTCGATGCCTGTGTCAGAGCTGCTCCTCCGCCTGGGGGTGTAGCAATGGTAGAGCGGGGGAAAGAACAGCAATAAGAGTATATGGTTAACGTTAATGTGCGTAGACTGTTTTGGCAACGCCCGTACAACCCTCGTTGGAGCGAGTGGCCGTTGGCAGCGGGCGAGGACGGTAATTTCCGGGGCGTTTTGTGGGTGCCGAGGGGATGACCGTAGCCGTCTGGGAGAGGCAGCTAGAGTGCTAGCTGAGCAGAGGGCATCTCTCAGCTGTTCAAGCTTGTACGTGCGTGGGGCTTAACATTTGATTGAAGGTATTTCCTTTAATGGCATGCAGTAGTTGGGCTCTAGATGGTATTCCTACGTGGAAGCAAGACCTGTGGAATGGTTAAGCTGTTGCTGTGCGTCCAGGTGACTTGTTCTATCATGCTGTTCTTGCAGAGGATGAAGATGGAGCTGTGCAGGGTGATAGAGCAGAGCTGAGTAGAGCACACTAAGGCGGCGGGTCCGTGTGCAGGATTAAAGGGAAGATGCGACTGAAGGCTATTTGAGGAGCATTTCAGGTGAGCTGGGTCGCAGTGAGGAGGCTCATGGGGCTGGTGACTTTGTTCTCTTTGCTCTCAGGAGCACAGCGCTATCCCTAGGGGCTGGCAAGGTTCTAATTGTGGGGCCGGCGCCCATCGGGTGCCTCATTTTTTGCGTTACAGTTTAAAGTGTGGGTCACTCTGGTGTTTGAGGAGTTTCTGGGCAGTTGTTGTCTGCGGCGTCGTTCCCAGATGCATGAACAGCTCTGCTCTGTTGCTGTCCATTTTCAGGGAGCGTGATTTCTTTCCTGCATCCTTACAGTCTTAGGTCTTGTAGCTGGGCTTCTTGTGCCTCCTCCCTCTCAGTTTTGAGAGGAACTTCTTGTCACGGGCCCTGACGCTCTTCTAATCTTTTTGGATCGCGTTAGGGCCTCCTTGCGTCACTGTCAGGGTTCCGCAGGTCTTGTTGCTGGACGAGCTCTTCCGTCCAGTTGTCTCTCTGTTTGCCGAGAGCGTTCTCTCGTCTCGGAGGCGCGCAGTTTGTAGCGTTTCTCATAGCGTTGGTGTGTGCGTTTGAGTTTGTCTCGGACCGCCTTGCTGGCCCTGTAGAGTCGGGTAGGTGGCACAGCGATGAGAGGTTAGGGTTCATCTGTTGCTGTGCCAAGGCTGTTGGGGGAAAGGTTGTACCGTCATCTCGGATTGAGTGGCCCTCCTCAGCGGGCGAGGACCGTAATCACCGTGACATTTTGTGGGCTCGGAGGCCGTGACCGTAGCTGTCTGGGAGAGGCGGCTAGAGTTCAGCTGAGCAGATTACCTCTGCAGGGTGTTCAAGCTTGTACGTGCGTAGGGCTTCATGTTTGAAGTCATATGTTTGTTTTGATGGCAGGTTATAGTCGGTCTTCAGGAACCGTTAAGGTACTGCTGTGCAACCAGGCGACTTGTTTGGTATTGGTTTTGGAGATGCCGAGGGACGAGTCGTGCAGGGCGACGGAGGGGAACTGAGGGGACCGATGTAAGCGGGTGAGGTGGTGCGTGGTGTATATAGAGGGAAGATGTGACCGATGGCTCTATGACTCCGTTGCTCCTTGCGTTTGTCTTTTGGTTTGGGTTTGAAGTAGCGTAGCAATGAGCAAAGGAGGCAAGTCGAGCAAGGCGAGTGGTGATTGGTGGGCTGAAGTAGCAGCTCTTTTCTGAGGTGTTGTGTTGCTGGGGAAGTTATAAGCAATGCGTGTTGTTTGGGTGTTACGGACGGCGGGCGAGCTGGACACGGCACCTGGAAGTGGCGTAGCGTAGGCTGGGAGGGAGGCTGTCGAGGGAAAGGGGTGCGAGACGGGGATCGGTGCGGGCAGGCTGTGGCATCGGGCAGCATCTCGGGAGGTGCCTTTTCGCTTGGCTTTTTGCAGGTGCCGCTGGCAGGCTCGGAGCGGTGCTGCCGCGTGCCTATGAGAGGTCTGAGAAGGTGGGGCAGCGGCCAGCATCTGAGACCAGAGAATGCTGTGGTCCGTCGTCGAGCTCTTCAGTTTTGTAGGTAACACGTGGGCCGTCTTTGGAACGGCGTATGAGCATTAGAAGCGAGCTGGGTAGTAATGAGGAAGTCACGGGGCGGTGATTTCTCACGAGCGTAACGGTAGTTTACTGTGTGTTGATACATTTGGTGCCACAAGCGATGACGGAAGCGGGGTGTGATGCTGGAACCTGTGCAGAGCAGGTGAGCCGATGGGCATGTTCCTTTTGATGAGGGGGGTGCTCTGGAAGAGAGCTGTGTTGACCCGTGTGATACTTATTGCTGGCTCTGGTGTTTTTTGGGGTGTTTTTTTTTGTTGGTTTTTTTTTTCACGTGATGAAGAGGCACCTGGCCACTGCGAGAATATCCTGGTTAGCTGGTGTGTTTCTTGTTGTGAAAGGATTCATAATCTGGCCCATCTGAAAGCCCCACAGTGTGACTTTTGTTAGGAAGAGATCTTGAAAAATTGAGATATTTCTTATTCAGTGAGGTTGCATTCTATGAACTTGCCATCAGAGTGCATCTTAGAGACAATGTCTTTGTCAGTAGAACTCATCAGCACAAGACTTGCGAAGTACTGCTTTTTTTTCTAAGATGAAAAAATCAATGGTCCTTGCGGAGATCCAAGCACAGCACATACTCCAAATGTTGATGGCATTGGTAGTGCTTGGGTTCTCAGTTGTAACAGTCGAGATCCCATAAAAATACGGTTCCCCTGCATGCTTCGGTACAGCCAAACGCATTAGCATATCTGCCGGTCCTTCTTGGTAGCCCCATGTATTGCAACACTGGGGATTTGATTTGCGTGGGTTTTTGTTGTGGTATTTTTTTTCCCCAAAAGAATTAAAACCGTATCGGGGATCTCTTAACTCACCGATTCTTCTGTCATAAATGAAAGTTTAAAAAAAGCTAACAGCGTCTGATTTACGACGTGACTTGCGCTGTTTCAGCTGTAACTGCCGAGCAGATGTAGCGTACGATTTGTTAGGTGTAATTAAGCAGGTAGGTATTTGTTGTAAATATTTAACGAGGGGCGACTGAATGTTGGGGTGGGGGCGGTTTTTTCCCGCCGGTATTTTGAGGGAGCGCTCTTAAGTATTTTATTTCAGTCTCGCTTTGGATGCGCGTTTCCCTGGCAGTTCAGCAGCATCTCTCGGGCGGGGCAGCTGGGCGGACGTCCCTCCCGACTCCATAACACGCCAAAACCCCCCAGTCACGTTGCTGCTGTGTATTTTGGAGATAGATAATCTTATGGCGGGTGTGAACGGCTGTGCGAGTTAAATGAACGCAGAAGGAAAATGGAAAGCTTTCAGAGCCTAGACGCTCATATTGGATGTGCGTAAACACGCGCCCGCCTTCTCAGCACAAAGTGCATTACTGAGATTTATTCTTAATTTTTTACGTTACTCTTTCAAGTTTGACGCTTCGCTTCAGGCTTCATGGAGCCAGGCAGCAAGACGTGCGGCGGCAGGGCGAGGGCTGTAGCTGCTGCGGCGGATCTGTAAGCGGAGGTTCCGGTTCCGGTACAACTTTGCCCCGCAGCCTCACGGGGTTATCTCCCCGCAGCGGTGCCGTAAGGAAGGGATGAGACGTTTTCCAGCACCAGCCAGAGCGTTCAGTGTTACGCGAAGAATCTGTTCAAAATGGTATCGGTTAGTCTTAATACCGTTTTCAAGTGTTCCAGTCCCTCTAGCTTTTAAAGGAGGTGTTGTGTTTTGACGTGACCCGTTTGCCCAGAATCTTGCTGCGGCTCAATTTCCTTCCTATCCCTTGTGCTGACTGAGTTCCTCCATTTTCTTCTGTGCTATTTTATTCACGTGCTGAAATATAGTTTGGGATTTCTGTTTTTCAGATGTCTTCTCAGTGTCTCGTGATGCTCAAGAGATGCCCCCCGGCCCGGGTTTGCCTGCCGGTCGTTAAGCGTGGTGAAGGTAAGGGGCCGTCCCTCTGCCTGGGGGCTCCCGGCTCTGTCTCCAGCGGGTGCCCCGCAGGTGCGGCCGCGAGGGCTGCCTGGTGGGGAGAGTCGGGGCCCCCAGGGGCCGGGGCTGTTTGTCGCCCCGGGGAGCCCGTCCCAGCGCGGGAACATGTCCGAGCAGAGCCCGAGAGAGACGTGACACCGTCCTCTGGCACGCTCCCGCTCCGCCATGGGGCGGCCGCTAGCCTGCGGACAGGGGCTGGGGGGGCTGCAGCTGTTTGGGGGGCTGCCCCACCTTTTAGATTTTAGCAGAGCTCCCCCTTTTCTGGGGGGTGTGGGGGTGTGTGTGTGTGTACCTTTGTAAATGGCACTATTAAAGTAATGAGCTGCAGGTTGGAGTAGATTCCCTTGTTTAGTGCCCTTCTTGGGGGTGAATAAAATTGGGGGGGGGGGGGGGGGGGGCGGTGTGATGATGTCATGCGGGGCGCCCCGGTGTCACTGGGGGAGCTGATAATGCGTCAGAGGAACAGGTGAGTGGGGGCGTCATGTAGGGGTTCCCCCCCAAAAAGGGGGGTTGCAGCCCCCAAATGCCTGAAAATTGAGGGGGGCTATTACAAAAACCTCTTATTTTATATATATTGACATGTCATATTAATTGATAGATGTATAAAGGGATTTTAAAATAAGAACTTCTCTCTCCTATATTATATAACGGATTTCAGGATACAAAAATTCTACATTGAGATACAGGGTTTTAAACCACAAAAGTAACTCGACTGTCTAAATATCTAAATTAAAAAATAAAGGAGTTTAAAATGAAGAAAAAGGATAGATGAAGGAATTCAAAGCAGAAGAAAGTCTGGCTAGAGCGAGCATCTACGCTTAGTGTGTGTTACATAGTCTAAGCAGATGTGTAATCTAAATAGAGGTTATATAGAGTGAAATAAGCCTAGGTATAACTGTAAGTAGATGTCTAAATAGAGAAGTCGAAAAAGATTGAAGTGTCAAAGGGTAAGTAAGCAGATAGCTAGCCTAAATAGGTGGTTTATATACGTGTTAATATGGAAGTCTGAACAGGTATGTGTAAATAGATATGCTGTGTAAGTGTAAATAGCCTAAGTAGGTGTAAGTGTAAATTTAATAGCTAAGTCTAAACAGGTGTTGTATGTAAATGTAAAATAGATAGTATATATAAAATATAGATGTACTCTGTAAGGATGTGTAAGTAGACACACAAGTGCAAATGTCTATGCTATATAAGGTTTTAAAATGCAAAGAAACCATGTTGACAGAGATGTTTATAGAGAGGATTTAAAAATTGGACACACACCCCACCCCCACCCCCCAATCAACTGAAGACACAAAAGCGCTTTCAAATGCTGCCCCTTTCCCGTTCTCCTTCTCCCATCCCGATTTGGGGCCGATTCCCCCAGATGGGGACTTCCCCCTCTGGGGCTGCGCAGGCAGCCTGGGAGCTGCTGCCAGGGCAGACAAACACCCCAAAGCCCCCAAGTCTGGGTCTGCAATGGGGGGTGAAAAACCCCAAACAGGCAAAACACCCAAACAGGTTTGGGGGAAAGAAAACAATTGGGGGCTCCTGGGAAAGCCCACTCCTGCTGGGTTTGTGCAGCTGGAAAGGAAGGGGGGGGGAAAAAAAGCGGTGGGGGGTTGGATGGGTTGGAACCCCACTAACCATTCTCATGCACAAAACCAGGAGCAAAAATCACCGATTTCTTTGTTGTGGAAAGGGCCAAAGAGACCCAGAAGTGAACCGTTTGGAAAAGCAATCCCAACTTTGTTCCTTTGGCTTTTTTTGCTTTTCCATAAGGTAAAACCCCCAAAACCCCCAACAACAAAAAAAGCCAAGCCATCCAAACAGAAATCACCACCACCAAACGACCGCCCCAAAAACCCCAAATTGGGGAAAATTTGGGGTGAAACAGCAGCAGTTTGAGGGGCATTGCTGGGGCTTATCCGGAATGGATTCTCCGGAGTGGGTCGGTTATCTGGAGCGGATCATCTGCTGCAGGTAAGCCCAGGTGAGTTGCCCGTTGTGGATTATCCTGGGGGGACCCCCCTGGTGTCAGTCATCCCCATGCATGTTCCCCATGGCGTGTCTGCCCAGACATGCCCCTGTCCGGCAGTGTCCGCCTCCTCCCCCGCCCTCCCTCTGCGTGTGTCTGTGCCCTCCCAGACGCTGTCCCCTGAGATGGCCCCCCTGCATGACTTTTTTTCCCCGGTGACATTCCTCCCCCCCGCTTCCCCTGGCCTCCTGTTCTGTGCTCGCTGAAGCCTCGTGCTTACGCAGGATGAGCAGCGGCGAGGCGAGGCGCTGCCAAGCCAACGAAGCCCAAGGCTCAGCAGCGCACAACTCCTTTGCAGGGCAGCCGCTGGCATCTGGTCTGCCTGGCTGCCCTGTGCCCCGACGCACGGCTGCCCCCCTCACCCCGGGCAGCCTGCCTTCAGAAGGGCAGCTGTGTTCCCCTGATGGATTTTCTTCTTTAACCCTCCAGGACCTGTTGACTTGCTGCTCTCCCTGTCCCAGCCCTGATGCCGCAGGCCTACAGCAACTGATGGGGCTTACTCCGGGGGGGGTGTGGGGGTGGGAAAGGGGACCTTTTTCCCCAGGTGGTTTGTGCTGCTTCTCCTCCCTCGGGCGTGGGGTGGGGGCGAGTGGGGCAGGCGGGAGGACAGTGCGCATGCGCAGTGGCGCCTTTTCTGCTCTCTACCGCCACCGTGCGGCCAAGGCGCGGTACTGCAGGCGGACGGCCGCGCATGCGCAGTGGCGCCATTTTAGCTCTCTGCCGCCACCGTGCGACCAAACAGCGGTACTGCAGGCGGGCAGCCGCGCATGCGCAGTGGCGCCCTTTTCTGCTCTCTACCGCCACCGTGCGACCAAGGCGCGGTACTGCAGGCGGACGGCCGCGCATGCGCAGTGGCGCCATTTTAGCTCTCTGCCGCCACCGTGCGACCAAGGCGCGGTACTGCAGGCGGGCAGCCGCGCATGCGCACTGGCCACCTGTTGTTTTCTGCGCGCTGCTTTCACCGAGCGACCGAACCCCGGGACTGCAGGCGGGAGCTCCGCTACCCTGGTAGAGATTTCCACCCGCCCCTTATCCGTTCGCGGCAGTCACCGGTCGATCAAAACCGGGTACGGCAGACGGGAAGCCGCCCGTTCCCGAGGGTGAAGTTTTCCTCTGGCCGCTGCTGTTGCCGTGCAAGCAGATGCTGGTACTGCAGGCGGGCGGCCGCGCATGCGCAGTGGCGCCCTTTTCTGCTCTCTACCGCCACCGTGCGACCAAACCGCGGTACTGCAGCCGGGCAGCCGCGCATGCGCAGTGACGCCCTTTTCTGCTCTCTACCGCCACCGTGCGACCAAGGCGCGGTACTGCAGGCGGGCAGCCGCGCATGCGCAGTGGCGCCATTTTAGCTCTCTACCGCCACCGTGCGACCAAACCGCGGTACTGCAGGCGGGCAGCCGCGCATGCGCAGTGGCGCCCTTTTCTGCTCTCTGCCGCCACCGTGCGACCAAGGCGCGGTACTGCAGGCGGGCAGCCGCGCATGCGCAGTGGCGCCATTTTAGCTCTCTACCGCCACCGTGCGACCAAGGCGCGGTACTGCTGGCGGGGAGCCGCGCATGCGCAGTGGCGCCATTTTCTGCTCTCTGCCGCCACCGTGCGACCAAACCGCGGTACTGCAGCCAGCAGCCGTGCACGGGCTGTAGCGACACTTCGCCGCGCTCACTTCTCCACGCCACTTAGTGACACCCCCCCCCCCGCTACCTGGTGACGGCACCGTGGGGGCTGGAGCCGTGTACCACAGCCCTTAGCGACAGGTGTTGACCCCTTGCGATAGCCCGGTGAGGGTGGTGCTGATACTCCTCGCCACGCTCTTAGCAACGGGCCCCGCCCCCGGCGATGGGCGGGCAGGCGGTCTGATGGCTGACCCACCTGGCCCCACCCACCTTAGCGACAGGCCCCGCCCCCTGGCAACGGCCCGGGGGGCGGTGCCGGCTCTCTCCCCTTAGCGACAGGCCCCGCCCCCTGGCAACGGCCCGGGGGGCGCTGCCGGCTCTCTCCCCTTAGCGACAGGCCCCACCCCCTGGCAACGGCCCGGGGGGCGCTGCCGGCTCTCTCCCCTTAGCGACAGGCCCCGCCCCCTGGCAACGGCCCGGGGGCGGTGCCGGCTCTCTCCCCTTAGCGACAGGCCCCGCCCCCTGGCAACGGCCCGGGGGGCGGTGCCGGCTCTCTCCCCTTAGCGACAGGCCCCGCCCCCTGGCAACGGCCCGGGGGGCGGTGCCGGCTCTCTCCCCTTAGCGACAGGCCCCACCCCCTGGCAACGGCCCGGGGGGCGCTGCCGGCTCTCTCCCCTTAGCGACAGGCCCCACCCCCTGGCAACGGCCCGGGGGGCGGTGCCGGCTCTCTCCCCTTAGCGACAGGCCCCGCCCCCTGGCAACGGCCCGGGGGGCGCTGCCGGCTCTCTCCCCTTAGCGACAGGCCCCGCCCCCTGGCAACGGCCCGGGGGGCGCTGCCGGCTCTCTCCCCTTAGCGACAGGCCCCGCCCCCTGGCAACGGCCCGGGGGGCGCTGCCGGCTCTCTCCCCTTAGCGACAGGCCCCACCCCCTGGCAACGGCCCGGGGGGCGGTGCCGGCTCTCTCCCCTTAGCGACAGGCCCAGCCCCCTGGCAACGGCCCGGGGGGCGCTGCCGGCTCTCTCCCCTTAGCGACAGGCCCCGCCCCCTGGCAACGGCCCGGGGGGCGGTGCCGGCTCTCTCCCCTTAGCGACAGGCCCAGCCCCCTGGCAACGGCCCGGGGGGCGGTGCCGTCTCTCTCCCCTTAGCGACAGGCCCCGCCCCCTGGCAACGGCCCGGGGGGCGGTGCCGGCTCTCTCCCCTTAGCGACAGGCCCAGCCCCCTGGCAACGGCCCGGGGGGCGCTGCCGGCTCTCTCCCCTTAGCGACAGGCCCCGCCCCCTGGCAACGGCCCGGGGGGCGGTGCCGGCTCTCTCCCCTTAGCGACAGGCCCAGCCCCCTGGCAACGGCCCGGGGGGCGGTGCCGTCTCTCTCCCCTTAGCGACAGGCCCAGCCCCCTGGCAACGGCCCGGGGGGCGGTGCCGGCTCTCTCCCCTTAGCGACAGGCCCCACCCCCGGCAACGGCCCGGGGGGCGGTGCCGGCTCTCTCCCCTTAGCGACAGGCCCCACCCCCTGGCAACGGCCCGGGGGGCGGTGCCGGCTCTCTCCCCTTAGCGACAGGCCCCACCCCCTGGCAACGGCCCGGGGGGCGCTGCCGGCTCTCTCCCCTTAGCGACAGGCCCCGCCCCCTGGCAACGGCCCGGGGGGCGGTGCCGTCTCTCTCCCCTTAGCGACAGGCCCAGCCCCCTGGCAACGGCCCGGGGGGCGGTGCCGGCTCTCTCCCCTTAGCGACAGGCCCCACCCCCTGGCAACGGCCCGGGGGGCGGTGCCGGCTCTCTCCCCTTAGCGACAGGCCCCACCCCCTGGCAACGGCCCGGGGGGCGGTGCCGGCTCTCTCCCCTTAGCGACAGGCCCAGCCCCCTGGCAACGGCCCGGGGGGCGGTGCCGGCTCTCTCCCCTTAGCGACAGGCCCCACCCCCTGGCAACGGCCCGGGGGGCGGTGCCGGCTCTCTCCCCTTAGCGACAGGCCCAGCCCCCTGGCAACGGCCCGGGGGGCGGTGCCGGCTCTCTCCCCTTAGCGACAGGCCCCACCCCCTGGCAACGGCCCGGGGGGCGGTGCCGGCTCTCTCCCCTTAGCGACAGGCCCCGCCCCCCGGCAACGGCCCGAGCCTGTGTTTGCTCCGCTCGGGGGGGGGGCTCGGTTTGGGTGTTTTCTCTCCCCCCCCCCTCCCGCGCCGGGAGCTCCAGGCGGCTCCCGTACGGCTCCCGGGGCCTTCCCCCCTCGGGGGGCTCGGCCCGCCCCTTTCGCGGGGCGCTGTGGGAAGGGCGGGGGCGGGGCCCGGGGGTCGAAGAGCCCCAGCCGGGGCTCGGGCAGCTCTCGCTGCCCCCGGGCTCCTCTGGCGCCGGGGCTCCCGTGTTCCCTCGGGCGGTCGCAGCTCTGGGGCTGTCTCAGCCCCCCGGGCAGGCGTGCTCTGGCGCTTAGAGAAGCGGAGGCGTTGCCTGAGGTAAGGCTTCCAGAGCTTGGCGCTCTTTGGCAGCAGCTGTACTAGAAAGGTCCCTTGTGGCCTGCTTTGCTTTTTTCCTCCCGGGATGCTGTTTTGGGCGCTGAGGGGGCGGTGAGGCGGTTTAGTGGTATGGTGTTCTGTTTGGGGTTTGGTTTTTGCTTTGCTGGTTTTCTTCCCCCTTGTGAGATCATTTTATTCGTTTATCATTTCACATTATCATTTACCCCGCGCCGTTTCCGTCCCCTCTGGGCAGCAGCGGATCCGCCGCTCGAGGGCGAGGAGCTGGGCCGACAACGGGCCGCTGCAGACTCTGGTCAGGGTACGAGGCTGCTCCCTGGGGAGCCGGCGCAGGGGGCGCGGAGGTACGCGCGGGCACTTGTCGGTGCCCCTGACCGGTGAAGGGGAGGTTAAATTGTTAGAGTGCAAATAAACACATATTATTTAGGGAGGAGTCGTGACTCAATTTAATCGCAGCTATTACTGAACAAACCAGGCAGTCATTATTCCTAATCTGTAATTAAAAAAAATATAAAGGCAGCCCTTTTTTATGCCATAAATAGAGTTGCGAGTCATTAATAGCTCAATCTAAATGCAGCCGTTATTAAATCAACTGCAGGCATTAATGACTCCTGATCAGAAACAAAATAAGGAAATTTTAGAATCTAGAATGAAAATCGACCCGGAAAGCTAAATTGGGAGCGGGTAGTACTGAAATTGTAACAGGGCTGTTAGAAAGTTCGGAGGCAGCGACAGCTCCTGCTTCCAACCCAAGCAGTAAACGAAGCTTTGGGTTCTTAAATGAAGAGAAATAAAGGTGAGCTGTTAAACAGTGGCTGGGTTCAAGCGTAGCTATTAAGAAAATTTGCAGGTACGGGTGATTCCTGACCAGAACTAACAATTCCAGAAGATTTAGATTTAAAAATTACAAAGCTAATGGAGTGCCACAACCGCCCGGATGTAACCGCAGCCGCTTTGGGGGAATGCCCCAGCCCCCCCAGCCACCGCTATTAATTACTGCCAAGGAGAGCGAGAGTGAAAGTAGAAGCGGTGCATGTGAAACGCGAGCAGTACGCTTTTCCTAAGTCATCCCTTCGTGTCAGGAGAGGAAAGCAAATGGAAAGAAGATGTTTGCAGGGGGTCTGTGCTGGGTTACCTGCGCGTCTCTTCCGTGCATCCTTGAGGAGACATTTAGCTCCTGTTGGGCGCTCGCAGGTGGGGACAGGGCGAGCTGGAGGCAGGATCGGTGCCGGCACTGGTAAAGGGACGGGCGACGAGCTGAGAGAAGAGGGGGCAAGGGCTGAAAAAGGGTCTCCAGTTCTGCAGGGAAGGCAGCGGGATGTGACTCGGCAACCGCTCTGACGAGTGCAGGGTCATTCGCTGCGATGAAGTCAGGGTCTGTGGCTGGCCCGGAGAGGCAGCAGAAATCCCAAACTCTTTGCGGGGGTACCGGCCAGATTAGGGCAACACCTGAACAGTAAAACCATTTAGGGGAAGCAGAGCTGGGCTGCACCGCGTGGCCAACCTCCCTCTTCTCCGTGAGTCCCAAAGGGGCAGCTCCAAGAATGTGCTGAGAATTAATGTCTTGCGCTAAAAATGAGACGCAAGTAGCACCCACCCGTGAATTTTATTTTCTCTCTCGCTCTGCGGCTCCTGCCTGCTTGTCTCTCCTCAGTGCGCACCTGCACCTGTGCTCGGATGGGGCAGCTGAGGGAAGGTGCTGCCATCTCCCCGGCCCCGGCGGACCGCCCCTCAGCTGTGTCCTCTGTCAGGGAGCGTCGTCATCTCTCCTGCCCCCCAGAGCGTGTCCTGTAGTGGCAGACGCGCGGGCTTTTCCCTGCACGCGCATACGGGAAGGGAAGGGAAGGGAAGCACAGTGAGAGCTGGGCTTGTCAAAGCGTAATGGGGGTGGTGGGAAGCGTAGCTAGAACCGGAGAGCTACAGCACAAAAGCGAAGCGGACGGGACACAAAAGTAAAATGGTGCACAGGAATGCTGAGGAGAGAACTCCCGCAGCACGCAGGAAATCAGTGTCAGAATCTATTTTCTTCTGACTGCCAAATTAAAAATAATGGCACGCTTTGCAACGCTAAGCTCGCTCTAATCGTCTGAACTGTTTCTTTCCAACCCCCCACTGCCCCCAGCACACCGTTCAGCCTCCTCAGCCTGAAATGCCTTGTTTTTCTTCTTTTTTTTTTTTTTAATGACAGGGCAACTTCTGTTCCCGAGGTGGTGCCTACAGTACAGCTATCTCTTCGAAGGCAGTTTGGTTTAGGTCAGAGAATGTTTAGCCTGGACTGAATCAGCCTCTGTTTCTGTTTCTGGATATCGTCGGTCCTGTGCATCAAGCCCGGAAAAAAGGAAATATGAACCAAAGGACCTGGGGCCTGCAGGGCTAGGAAAATATTTGAGAAGAGGTTCAGCGGGGAAATGACTGTTTGTCTGTGGGGCGTCCAGGCAAGCAACCCAGCTGCTAGAAAGCGGCGCTGTCCCCAGGATGGCCTCGGCGGTCCCGTCGGAGTCGGGGGAACAAGGACAAGGCAGGGTGAAGCATCTGGCCTGCCGTGTGGACCGTGACTGTACAAAGCACGTGTGATGCACTGCAAGTTTACCTGTTTAAACTGTGAGTTAAAGAAGGTGTGCAGTTGCTTTGTAAACAGCCGACGCTCTAAAGCTACACCCATCTAATTGCTAGCTGTATTAAATCTATCGTATTGCTGTTTCTGCATTAAAAAAGAAAAAACCAACACACCTATGTAAGCACGTCTAAGTACAATGGAAAACCACTGTTTAACGCGTGGCATGTGCGGGTGGTTTTTTTGGGGCGGGGGGGTGGGGTGTATGACAAAAACCTGCGAGAGACACACGCACACACGCACATGTCATGTTTAGCGCTCACCTAAACCCAAAAAAGAAAATCCACTCTTTATTTTGCAGCATTAGCATTAGCTTCCAGCGCACAGCCTGAGCGCGCACCTCTGCTCTCACCGTCTGCTCCCTCTTCAACCGTGCGTGGCTGTCATCAGCTTGCACAGGCTTTGCTCGTGCAAGTTTCCGCGACGGCTTACGAGAAGGCAGGCAAACAGACCCAGCAAGACGCGTAGTGCCTTCCTCTATGGGCTCCGTCCAGCCTTTGTTAAAATGAGCAGAAAAGACATCTGCTGCTGCCTTTGCCCTGACTGACTCTTACAGAGAGCATCTGACTTGACCTGCAGCAAAGCCATGCCCCAGGCAGCAGCACGTATTGGCGCGGACCGCGGTTTCACCCACCTGCTTTACTGCGCCGGTCCTTTCCCACGGCCGATGCCGCAGATGTGGCGCGGCCCACCCCCAAACCTCTTTACGAGGGTTCCCTGGGCTCTGCAAGTCGCCTGCTGGACGTGTTGCTGATTCAGGCACGGGCAAAGTCAGCTTCTTCGCTGGCCTCGGGCCAGGGCAGCCCCGTACCTGAGGGAAACTGAGAATATCTCCAGCGAGATCTCACCGGGAGGCTGGGACCTCGTCAGTAGGGGAGAAGGCCAAGCGACTGACACTGAAAGGGAGCTCTTTGCTAGGCTGTAGATCGTAAAGTTAAAAAAGAAAACAAACCTGCCTTTTTTAAAATGCCCCCCTTTGAGTCTGCCACGTTTGATACAGATTTTTTAAATTGCAGGGTCTATCTCCTACAGGCCTCATGCAAAGGGAAGCGAGTACCTCTGGCTCTCAGGACAAGGGGGTCCCTCAGGAGCCCAGGTGCTCACGCCAGCCGGCATCTGGCACAGCACAGGGCAGGAGCTTTGGCAGTAGTACGTGAGCTGAGAATGAGAGTCCGGCAGCGCCGCACGCTTCTCCTGTGAGCCGCCGAGGCTCGCGCGCTGTGCCTTCCGCAAATAAAAGGCCAGAAGAGTCAGCATTTCTGCTAGTTCCAGCCTCATCCGCACCCTCGTCGGTGTAGCTGTAAGCAAGCGTCCCGTAGCGACTGGGAGCGTGGCAGCTGGGCTTCCTGCGCTGCCTTAGGTTGTGCCCTTGGAGAGACCCTTCTCCGAGCCCCGTGAGCCCCGGGGTGGGTGGGCTGCGGTGCCGTTCAACGCTGAATAGGCACGAAGGCCTGTAAACAAAATGTATTTATATCGCACCCGTACCCGGCAGCCAACCGCCGCTTTATTTACGTATTCTGCACCTCCTGCCGACGCTTTTAAACTTAGCCGATATTGCCGCAGTTTTCACTGACGGGGCAGGGGACTGCCACGCTGCAGGGGCAGTGTCTGGGTGTCTGCCACGGACACAGACGTCCTCAGCTGGGTAGGGACAGGGTGAGAGCTGGAACAACTCTGCTGACATGTACGGGCCGTCCCAGGGCAAGGCTCCTGGGTCTGGGGGCTGAAAGGCGAGCCGCGCTGGGTGGTTGGTGTGGGAGCTGTGGAGCAAGTAGGGGGGAAAAAAAGCAACAGGAAAAAAACATCCAAATGTTTCACAGCAGGTAGAAAGCTTGGCAGAAAGCAAACTGAATGCTGTAAAGACAAAAGCCGAAAGCCGGCTATGGACTGGACGAAAAGAGTCAGTGCCACGGAAGGAGGTTATTTCTTCCACTGACCGTAGGAGGCTTTTCTGTGAGAAAACACAACACCTCTTCTTTCGGCTACGGCGCGGTACCGCAGCAGTAACGGGCCAGAGCGTGCGAGCGCCTCTGGCAGTATCGGTAACGGCCGGGGCACGGCCGAACGGCCAGCCCACCTTCCGCACAAGGAGAACACCGTTCCCCTGGAACGCCACGCAGACCCAGGACGGGTACGGCGGAGGCCGAGCCCAGGCGCCCCCATTGCCAAGGACCACCTTGGCCTCGCAGCGTCTCACGCTGCGGGGTGTTTTGCAGGCCGTGGCTAAGCTCAGGCCCCCTGCTCGTGGCTGCCCCCGGTCCCCCGGCGCCGGTCGGGCCCCAGCCCCCAGCGCGGTGCGGCGCAGGGCAGCGGCCCAGCAGGGCGGCCCCACGGGCCCCAGCCCGCACCCCCCCCCCGTGCCTGCGGGCAGGGCCCCGCGGCCGCCGGCCCCTTCCTCCTCTGCTCGCTCCCGTCGCGGACGGCTCGGTACGTGTCACGAGCGGCAGCCCCGTTCAGCCGCTCCCGGAGGGCGCGCGGCTCTGCCCGGCCGTGACCGGGGCCCGCAGGGGTCTCTCGCTCGCCCGCTCGCCCCGAAAGGAGCCGGCCCCGAGCCGGCGCGTCCCGCCCCGCCCGGCCCTCGGCGCCCTCGCGAGCTGAGCGCGGCCCGGCCAGCAGGGGGCGCTGGCGCTCACCGGCTGGGCGCGGGGGCGGTCCGGCGCGGGGGCGGGGCCGGTGGGGGCCGGTCCTTCCGGCCGCCCTCTAAGGGCCGCCCCGCGGGGCCCGGGCTTCCGGTGGCGCGTGCGCGGCGGAGCGGAGGTGGGAGAGGTGCGTGGGGCGGCCGGGTCGCGAGGGGTCTCTTTGCGGTGCCGGGGCCCCTCTGCGGCCCGGCGTGGGAAGCCCGTGGCCGGCGGAGACTGCTCGGAGCTGGGCGGGGAGCGCCGCGGCAGTCCGGCCGCAGGCAGCCATCCCCTGCGGTGGCCGGCATCCCCTCGGGACTCCTGGAGGCCTGGCGGCTCCCGATCCTCGTCTGCGGCAGCCGCCTGAGAGAGCAGCGCGGCCGTAGCCGGGGGCCGGAGAGCGCTGGTGGGTGAGTTCGGGCAGCGGTGGGGGCTCCTTGTGGGCCGGGGGTGGGGGGGGCTCCGTGCGGGCCCGACCCTGGGCCGGGCGGGGGGGGCTCCGTCGCGCCGGGCCTGGGCCGGGCTCGGTGCCGGGCGGGAGGAGCTCCGTCGCGCCGGGCCCGGGGCCGGGCGGGGCGGGGGACGCCTCCGTCGCGCCGGGCCCGGGGCCGGGCGGGTGAGGGGGGGGCTGGCTCCTCCGTGCCGGGCCCGGGGCCGGGCGGGGGAGGCGGGGGCTGGCTCCTCCGTGCCGGGCCCGGGGCCGGACGGGGGAGGCGGGGGCTGGCTCCTCCGTGCCGGGCCCGGGGCCGGGCGGGGGAGGGGGGGGCTGGCTCCTCCGTGCCGGGCCCGGGGCCGGGCGGGGGAGGGGGGGGCTGGCTCCTCCGTGCCGGCCCCGGGGCCGGGCGGGGGAGGGGGGGGCTGGCTCCTCCGTGCCGGGCCCGGGGCCGGGCGGGGGAGGGGGGGGCTGGCTCCTCCGTGCCGGGCCCGGGGCCGGGCGGGGGAGGGGGGGGCTGGCTCCTCCGTGCCGGGCCCGGGGCCGGGCGGGGGAGGGGGGGGCTGGCTCCTCCGTGCCGGGCCCGGGGCCGGGCGGGGGAGGGGGGGGCTGGCTCCTCCGTGCCGGGCCCGGGGCCGGGCGGGGGAGGGGGGGGCTGGCTCCTCCGTGCCGGGCCCGGGGCCGGGCGGGGGGGGGCTCCGTGACCGGCCCGGGCCCGTGCTCGTGCCGGGGGGGGGCTCCGTGCCGAGCCCGGGCCCCGCAGAGAAGCCCTGGTCGGGCATCGTTCGCTTTTGCACAATGTAGGGCTTTCCCCGTTTATTTTCTGTGTACTGTGTTTTGGGCCACCTGAAACCCTTTGGCCGGGGAGGTTTGGTGCGGGGAGATGGCAGGTCTGGAGCCTGAAAGATCTCGGGTGGGGGGCGGGGGAGGTATTTTTGCCTTAAAACTCTGGGCCCACCTCGTGTGTCATGTCGTGAGTCTCGTGACTGTGGCAAATGGCTCAGTCGGGCGTTTTCTGAAAATGTATTCATCCCATGCAGATGTCATCGGGATACAGATCATCTGCATCTTCATGCTCTGACAAGACAAGATGCTGAGACAGGGATGAGCTCCAGAAGGACTGCTGAAAAGAAGAAAAAACCGCACTCCACAAAGTCATGGGGTTTATTTTTGCGTTTGGGGGGGCGGGGTGGCTTTAACAAAAGAGTGCAGTGTTGGCTGGCAGCAGCCTGCAGGGCATTTTTGCTGCCTGATCTCTCCTTTTCTTCTCTTCCACTCCTCTTTCAGGGCTGTAATTGTCATTTGGATAGTTTTAGAAGAGCAGTTAAGTTCCTCGCCTGTGTCAATGTGCTGATAATACCAGGAAGGTGAACGCTTGAACCGGTCGGGCGGGTGGGAATAACTTGGCTGCAGGTAGAACTTCTGAGGGAAGACCAGCAAAACCAGGAAGCAAATAGCAAGTTCCCCAAAAATGTGCGGGTGTCAAACACGTAAGCGTTTCATTGCCGAATGTTTTTGGGAATATGTTCCAAATGGCTATTTTTGGTAAACATAAATTTTCAGGAGATTCAGGGTTGTGTGTGGCAAAACATGTCCCTCTGTTTTTGTGTCCTGCCGCACAAACGGCGGGCGGCAGGGCTCTTGTTCCCCGCTCTCGATATTGCCCCAGCAGGGCTGCGATATTTAGACCTAAGTGGGGATGGGTTTAGGAGTGGAAGGAGAGAGAACGCCTGTGTTCTGTAAGGGCTGTGAATGCTGACCCTTTGTCTCCGTCTGCTGCTTTTCCTGTGCGGGTGATGAAGCTGTTTTACTTTTCTCTGTTGTTCCTGGTCTAAATAGCTGCAAGGCTGTCGCCGCTGTGGGTGTGCAATTTGTGTTGCTGTGTTTCTGTGGAGTCCTAGCCACGGCTCGCTTCTAGTGGGGCCAGGGGTCAAGGTAGGGCTTTCAGCTTAAAGCTTCAGAAGCGCTGCGCGCTGAGATGGGTGTAGGTGAAACTGCTGTTGCGCCTGCAGCTGTGCTCTCAGGGATGCTGGGCGGCTCCGCATCAAACCGGCGAGGTGCCCGTGGACCTCCGTCGGGCTGCGCCCTGGGTGCGCGAGCGTGCTGTGTGTTTGCTGTTCCGGCTTGTACGTGCGAGGGCTTAACGTTTGATTTAACGCATTTCCTTTAACGGCAGGCTGTAGTTGGGCTCTAGATGGTATTCCTACGGGGGCGCAAGAGCTGTGGAATGGTTAAGCTGTTGCTGTGCCTCCAGGTGACTTGTTCAGTAACACTGTTTTTCCAGGTGCAGGTGGATGAGTCGTGCAGGGCAACGGAGGAGAGCCCAGGGGAGCGCTGGAAGAAGGTGAGTCTGTGTGTAGTACTGGAGGGAAGATGTGACTGATGGCTATAGGGCTCCATTATGGGTTTTACTCTTTTTTTTTTTTTTTTTGTGATCTGAGGGCACTAAGTGATGAGCCGAGCGTGATCTGGGCCCTGGAGGTGAGTCAGGCAAGGTGACGGGTGCTTGGTGGGCTGGAGTAGGTGTTCTTTTTCAGGTTATTCAGGATTTTTTTTTCCCTTGTCTTCACTTTCCCATCCCAATTTGGGGCCGATTCCCTCAAACGGGGACTTCCCCCTGTGGGGCTGCTTATGCAGCCTGGGAGCTGCTGCCTGGGCACAAAAATACCTCAAACCCCCTGACTCTGGGTCTGCAATGGGGGGTGAAAATACAGGAAGAATTCTGGTGGAAAGAAAACAACTTGGGGCTTCTGGGAAAGCCAACTCAGCTGGATTTGTGCAGCTGGAAAGGAAAAAAAGGGTGGTGGTGGGGAAGGAACAACCACCTAAAAGCACCCACCAACCATTCTCATGCACAAAACCGAAAGTGAAAATGACCATTTTTTGTAGGGTAAAAGCACAAAAAGTCCCCACAGAACTCAGTAGTTTGGAAAAGCAACCCCAATTATTACATTATGTAAAGAAGGCAGGGGAAAAAAAAGAAAACCAAAACAAAACCCTATCACAACCCTGATGCCACATGCCTACAAGCAGTTCCTGGGGCTTATTCTGCGGGGGTGGGGGACCCAACCTTGTTCCCCAGGTTTGCTGTGCTGCTTCTCCTCCCTCGGGCATGGGGGGGGCGGGCAGTGGCATGGACAGTAGCAAGCACCAGATTTTTTTAAGCAGTCGAGAGGAAAGGACTGAAATGCTCGAGACGCTTTGCTGTTTGGTGCAGAGGCAATGAACGGTGCTGCTGGGGCTGCGAGGGGGAAAGGTGCAGAGGAATAGAAGCTCTGTGGATGCAGCCAAGTTACGGTTTCTGGATGGTATTAATCGAGAAGAGTAATTCAGATAATGCTGCTGCCCAGCGACCAGAGTTGGGTACTGAGCCCGGGAGCCGCGCACGCGCGGTGGCGTCCCTGTGATCCGTATTGCTCTCTCCGCAGGTGACAGCCCTGCGATGCTGCGGTGCCTGCGAGGTGATGCCGCCGTGCTCGTTGCTGCTTCCTGGTAAGGAAAGGCCTCCTCCGCTCCTGCTGCAGCGTGGTGGTGTGTCGGACACGATTCCCTGTGTCGGGTGAGGCCTAGGGCTGCCGGTGAGGTGAGCGAGCCCCTTTGGTGGGTGCCGGGGTGTCTCCTTGTGTGCCTGCACTACTGGGGCTGGTGGGATGGGAAGCTTCAAACGACCTGCCGAGGCAGGCTTCTGGTATGCTAAAGGCGAGCGGGTGAGGGCAGCCCCAGGAGTTACCCGGGAGCTGATAGAAGGGAAGAGGGAAAGGAGGAGGAGGATGATGACATTTTCCCCCTGCCCAGGGTGCAGAAGATAGCCGACTCCCCAGCTCACCAGAGCTCCCCCTCAGCCTCCCCTGGCCCCACTTGCCCCGTGCTCCTGCCCCCAGCTCCGGCACGAGCGAGCTAGGCTACGTGCCTAGGAAGCCTCATCTCGTAAGAGCTGTGAGACACCCTTGTATTCTCTTCAGGTGGAGGATGGCCTAGAGTCTGGAGCTGCAGAAGAGGCAGGGCGGAGAGGAGGGGAAAGAAGCATCTGAACGGCTAAATTGTGCCAGCAGCGCTGAGAGCGAGAGTCGCGGTGAGTCCTGGGCCACTGGGGCCCCGTTGCCTCTCTTGTGCATCCTGGGCCCTCCCTGTCTCTCCCCTGGCCCCCTCTCTTTCCTTACCTGCTGCAAAATTTTTTTTAGTTTTTTTTTTTTGCACCCCCCCCCGCCCCTTCTTTCTCCATCTCGCTCTGAGTGGCTCCCTGCCTCCCCGTCTTTTCAGGCCTCCCTCTCTCTGTCCTGTAGCCTGTGGCTACTTGTTCTTTCTCCGCCTCTCTCTGCCTGGCTCTGGCTCCGTTTTTATTTTTTCATTCCTCCTGCTCTGTCCTGTAGCCTGTCGGTATTGTGTCTTTCTCTGGCTCTCTTGGTCTGACTCCCTGTGTTACCGAAAAACGCGGTAAAATCGGAAATATCTATTCAACACCAATCTAGTATTAAAGAGCAGGCGTTCTTTATTCACGGCGCCAGATGCACGGGGGATTGCTCCTCCTGGCGTGCGTCCCTCACACACCTTTCCCGTAGAATTTGTAGATCAAAATTTTACGTATTCATACATATTCATTATCGTCCTGTCTACTGATCGGTACAAACTTGCTCGTTCCGTATGTAAATCGCTGCGCAGGCTCGGTGGTGGTCCGTGAGTCGGTGGTCGCAATCTCCCCCTGCCAGAATTGCCTTTTACCTTCTTGGCTCTTAATCTTGGCAGTCTTGGCTAGTTTTCTCAGTCCGCTACACGAAACCGCGTTTTGTCATCCGTTTCTGACAGAAGCACGTTGTCTGTTGTTCTGCTGACATTAACGATCGCCTAGGGACTAAAATGCAGATCGACAGATGCGCTGATTCGTACGCTCCGTGTTCCCGTAATGGAACACCGTCTCTGGTTGGTTGATTTCATCGCTTTGGTTACATTTCCCCCCTTTGGAAGTTTTGAAATAATCATTTTCTCAATACTTCCATCCTAGATCAATAATATTCCACTATGTCAGTTCAGTGTTTGGTTCATCTTCTCAAAGTTTTCACTTGATTGTGGTCTCTAGGGCATATGCAGGTTCCATTTTATACCCAAAATTTTATTAATTTGTTGAACTACCTCTGCAAAAAAATGTGGTCCTCTCCCAGAGGACATTCCTGTTGGCACTCTAAATCTTGGTATTATTTCTTTCAGCAACATTTTAACTACTACTCTAGCTTTGTTGGTGCAGCACGAGAAAGCTTCTGGCCAACTAGAAAACTTGTCCATCAGCACTAACAAATACTGCTATATCTATTTTGTCTGGGTAACTCAGAGAACTTAATTTGCTAATAATTTCCGGGAGAATTTTTTGTTTTGTTACTCCTAAAGGTGGTTTCCTTTGGTTCAGGGGATTATTTCTAGGACAGATTGGACACTTAGCTACCATGGGTTTAATTGTTCTTGTCATGCCTACACACGCTACAGATGCTTTTAAACTCAAAACCGTAGCATCTACACCCTAATGTGTTTGCTCATGCTTTTCTTTTGCAAGTTCTGTCATAACTTGTGGGGTTGTTATTATTATTACTTGTTTTTCTGGTGTTACCTACCATCTCTCTGTGTTTTGTGATGCTTCCAATTGTTCTGCTAATTGCTCATCCAATTTATTATAATAATCTCGGTTTCAACTTTGGAATTCCGATCTGTTTTACTGGTACTAGTGCAAGGATACCTTGCTCTGCAGTCCTCTTTGCAGCTTTATCTGTCAATCGTTTGCTTATGTTTACAGCCGTCTGGCCGAATCGATGAGCTTTGCAACGCTTTACCGCCACTTCTTTTGGTTTCTGCACGTCTTCCGGAAGTTGGAGAATGTCTTCTTTATGCTGTATCAATGATTCTTGGGCTGATGGCAGTCCTTTTTCCTTCCCAGTAGCTCCATGATCGTGGATCACACCAAATGCATGTTTGGAATCAGTCTAGATATTTATCCTTCGTCCTTCTGCCATTCGCAGAGCTCGCTTCAACGCTACCAATACTGCTTTCTGTGCTGAGGTGTTCGCAGGCAGCGCCCCTGACTCCATTCCCTCGGCGGTGATAACGACAGCATATCCGGCCATTCTCTTCTCGCCCAGAGCTGCTTCCATCTGTAAACAACTCCAGATCAGGATTTTCCCAGAGGTTTGTGTCTCAGGCCTGGTCTGCTGGAATAGACTTGTTCAATAGTTAGCAAGCGATCGTGTTCGAAATTGTCCGTAAGGTTTTCTGTTGTTAAAAACATACAGGATTCAGTATAGCAGTAGTCTTCGATTCCACATGGTCTTGTTCTAACAGAACAACTTGATATTTCAACATTCTGCTAAGGGATAGCCAACGACCCCCCTTTTGTTCTAAAACAGTCACCGCTATGTGCGGGACACATACTGTCATCTTTTGTCCCATTGTTAACTTTGGGGCTTCCTGGATCGGCAGCGCTGCTGTTGCTACTGCCCGTAAACATCCAGGCCATCTTTTACTCACGTGGTCGAGTTGTTTGGAGAAGTAGCCCACGGGTCTCTTCCAGGTTCCCAGTCGCTGTGTCAGCACTCCAAGGGCTAAATGTTGTCTTTCGTGGACAAACAGCTCAAAAGGTTTAGCGAAATCGGGTAGGCCTAATGCAGGGGCCATCACTGAGGCTCTTTTCAGTTCTTTGAATGCCGTTTGGCATCCGGGCGTCCAGGTTAAATATTTATCCTTTGATTCTTTCAGTGCCTCGTATAATGGTTTTACATACAGTCTGTAGTTCAGAATCCAGAGCTGACGCTATTTCACTATTTTCAGAAAAGCTCTCAGTTCCTTCGGGCCGCAAGGTTCGGGAATTTGACAAATAGTTTCTTTCTTTTCACTTTCTAATTGTCTTTGTCTCTGAGATATTTCAAATCCTAAATAAATGGCTGCTTCTTCTCCTATTTGGGTTTTGTTTCTGGAAACTCCGCATCTTCCTTGGCCCAGAAAATTTAAAAATTTCAAAACATTATTCTTTACTTTCTGCCACTATCAGAATGTCGTCTGCATTCTGTAACAATATGCCTCTCCCTGGGTTCTGTTTTTTCTATACATTTCTATATTTCTAATTTTTTTTCTTGCCAGCTGAGTCCCAAATATCGTAGGACTAATTTTAAATCCTTGTGGAAGTACGGTCCATGTTAGCTGTGTCTTTCATTCTGTGGTGGGGCTTTCCCATTCCAAAGCAAATAGGCTTTGACTTTTTATGCCTGGAGGTATGCAAAAGAAGGCATCCTTCAAATCTAGTACAGTAAACCATTTATGCTCCTCCTTTAAAAGAGGTCAGTAAAGTGTATGGATTAGCTACTACCGGATGTAGATCTTGGACCACCTGAGATATAGCCCTTAAATCGTGAACCAGCTAATACTCTTTGCCTCTAGATTTCTTTACTGGCGGCACAGGAGTACTATATTCTGATTCACATTCTACTAAGAGCTCATATTCTGAAAAAAATTTATAATTAACTTCTCTAATCCTTTTCGAGCCTCTCGCTTAATACGGTATTGTTTTTGCCTTACCGGCTTGGCTCCAGGCTTTAAGGTTACTTTTACCGGCTCTGCCCGCTTAGGTCGCTCCGGAGCTCCGCTCGCTCAAACCAAAGGAATTACTACGTTTTCCACTTCTTCGGGAACCTGTTCCTCCCTGGAGGAATCCTGTAACATAAACGCTCTCGCCTCTGTGGCTTTTGATTCTGTTCTGGTATTAGTAATTTAATCTCTCCATCTTTAAAAGTTACTTGAGCATCTAATTTACTTAATAGATCTCATCATAACAGAGGCAGTGGACATTCAGGCATATACAGAAACTGGTGAGTTGCCCATTGCTTCTCCAATTTAAACTTTAATGGCTCTAAGAAAGGCTAATTTTTCTTTGCCCTGTCGCACTAACAACACCTACTGGTTTATGATCAACTTTCTCTTTACGTGTATTCAATACCAAAGAAGTGGCTCCCGTATCTACCAAAAATTCTATTTCTTCATTCCCTAGCTTCAGTGTAACCAGGTGTTCAGCTAGGGTTGATTCCTCTGGTCTCCTTCATGCCAAGCTACTTCAAGCATTTTACCCAGATCTCTGGATTCAGGTTCTTCTAGTTTCTGAAGGTTTTTTTACTCCCCCCCCCCACCCCCCCCAATCTGGGGCTGATTGTCTTATGAATATAGAGACCAACTGAATTGCTTTTTCTGTTTTTTTCTGGGTTCAAATGAGTATATTTTCTGGTGGTCACCTTCAGCCTTTCCATAAAGGCTGAAGGGGGGGACTCCTTTAATTCTTGTCTCACTTAATAAATGGGTCAAAATTTATGGCTTTTGGCATTGCATGTCTTACTCCAAATAAAATCTGTCTCTGACATCTAGTCAACATTCCCCTGGGTCCTGGCTGATTAGGGTCCCACTCGGGATTTGTAGATGGAAAATTCTTATTCGTTGTTCTCTGTAAATTCCTGTTAGCATGTGCTCCCTGCACCTGCCTTCTGGCTGTATTCAATACTATTTTCTTGTCAGTTCCATCAAGTGAAGTATCCAGTATCACAAGTAGAGCAACATTTCAAGTTCTCACCACATTTTCCTCTTTTCAGAAACATTGCTGTAGAATCCTGTGGACATATCTCACGCTGTTTCTGCCACGCTGGATGATTCCACAGTGTAAAGAACAAATCAACATATGCCACTTCTTCCCATTTGCCTTCCCTTTTTACAAAACAACATTAATTGCAAGATGGTATGATATTGCAATGTCTCCTGTTCTGGCCATTCGTGCCCACCTTCCAATTGATACGTTGGGCACCAATGATTGCAATATTCAATTAATGGTTTCCGAGTTAGTGGGTCATCACCCCCGATGTCTTTCCAGTGCTTCAAAGTACATCCCAAAGGTGTTCTCTGTGGGATAGGTTTCTTACTCAGAAATGCTCCCATCTCCCAGTCGACTAGCAGTTGTGATAGTGCACTATCACAAATAGTAGTCAGAGGGACTCCAACCCCCGTTAGAGGTCTCACTGGGATCTGTAGCCCCCTGCTAGATATCCCTGGAGACTTCAACCCCCTGTTGAAGACCCCCCTACCCTCGGGTCCCGCTCCACAGGCTTTCGCCTAGCAGAGACTTACCAACCGAGGTACCTCTTGGCCCCAACCCTGCGTGGCTTTCGCCGCGCCTTACGGGCAGGCCTGTGGGACTCAAACCCACTATCCTGTCCTATGTGGGAAGCTAACGCCACATATTATTCTACCTAAGTTTCTTCTTAAACGAATGCCTTGTTTACTTCAGTCCAGGGGATCTTTCTCAGAATTCTCTGGCCTGGGGATCGGAAGCTCTCCCCAAGAATTCCTTGGGGCTGGCTGCAGGTCCCACGGTCCTGCGGATCCGTCGAGATTCAAAAGCAGGTTCCCATCTGGGGTGCCAAAACTGTTACCAAAAAACACGGTAAAATCGGAAATATCTATTCAACACCAATCTAGTATTAAAGAGCAGGCGTTCTTTATTCACGGCGCCAGATGCACGGGGGATCGCTCCTCCTGGCGTGCGTCCCTCACACACCTTTCCCGTTGAATTTGTAGATCAAAATTTTACGTATTCATACATATTCATTATCGTCCTGTCTACTGATTGGTACAAACTTGCTCGTTCCGTATGTAAATCACTGCGCAGGCTCGGTGGTGGTCCGTGAGTCGGTGGTCGCGATCTCCCCCTGCCAGAATTGCCTTTTACCTTCTTGGCTCTTAATCTTGGCAGTCTTGGCTAGTTTTCTCAGTCCGCTACACGAAACCGCGTTTTGTCATCCTTTTCTGACAGAAGCACGTTGTCTGTTGTTCTGCTGACATTAACGATCGCCTAGGGACTAAAATGCAGATCGACAGATGCGCTGATTCGTACGCTCCGTGTTCCCGTAATGGAACACCGTCTCTGGTTGGTTGATTTCATCGCTTTGGTTACACCTGTTCCTGTTGTTCAGTTTCTTCTTTTTTGGCTTTGTGTGATTCTCTCTGTGATTCTGTTTTTCTCTGCCTCGCTTTTCCCAGCTCCCCGTCCCTCACTTTGAATACCCGTTATCCTTCACCAGCTCACTCTCCCTTGGTTGCCATCCCCGTTTCTGAGTTCCTCCTGCTTTGCCACGTAGCCCGTGACTTTTTTCTTAATCTCTCTCTGTCTGCCTCAACGCTCCCGCCGCGCTTTTTAGTTCGTCTGCTCTGCTCTGTACCCTGCTACTGTTACTTGCCTGCCTGAGTTCTTCTCTATCCAGCTCCCTTTCCCTATTCTTGAATTCCTGTTCTTCCTGCACCCGCCGCTGTTCCCTGTGATCTCCGTCTCTCTCTGTCCAGCTCCCTGTCCCTAGGTTTTAATTCCTGCCTCTGCCCGCCGTAGCCCGTCTAGATTTTTCTCTCGGCCTCTCTCTCTGTCCAGCTCCCCCTCTCTGTGTTCTAATTCCACGTTCTCTGTCACGTAGACCCGTGCTATTTGTTTGTCCTCATCTCTCTCTGTCCAGCTCCTTGCTGCTATGTTTTATTTCTTCCCTCTCTGTCTGTCTTTGTAGCCCATTGCCGTTGTGTGTTTTTTTTTTTTTTTTTTCCTACTTGTTTCTTCATGTGTCTCTGTCTGCCTCCCAGTGCCTGATCTTTAATTCCTCCTTCCCTGTAGGCCGCTGTTCCTTTTTTCCATTCTACATTGTGTTCTCTTTGGTCTCCTGTTCTTATTCATCGATTCCCTCCTCGCCGCCCTGTGGCTTGTCCCCATTTTATTGTTGCGCCTCTCTCCCTCTCTCTGGCTTCTTGCCCCTGTTTTGAAAATTCCTCCCTCTCTTCTCTCTTCCCTGTTGGCCGTGTGATCTTCAGCCTTTCTCCATCTCTTTCTGCCCAGCTCTCTGTGTCTATTCATTAATTCTTCCCTCTCTGCCCTGTAGCCTGTAGCTTTTGTCCTTTCTCCATCTTGCTGTCTCTGGCTTCCCCGTGACCCTGTTTTAGAATTGTTTCTCTCTCCTTTCTGTACGCATTGCGATTCCTTTTGCTCCCCATCTCCCTTTGTTTTGGGTGTTTTTTTTTGTTGTTGTTTCTCTGGCTCCCTGTCCCTAATTCTTAATTCTCTGCCTTCTCGTGCTCTGTACCACGTAGCCCCATGGTTTGTTTTGTGGTGTTCCCTCCCCGGCCCCTTCCCTCCGTTGTTGGCTGTCTCGGCTCCCTGTCCCCGTGGCTTCATTCTTCCCTTTCTGCCCTGTTCTTGTCGCTTGTCTTGTCTGTCTCCATCGCGCTCGGTCCAGCTTCCTGCCCCTATTCTTCTTTCCTCCCTCGCTGTCGTGCTGCCTGCCCCAGGTTCTTTGTGCGTCTCCAGCCTGCTCCTCTTCCTTCTTTGTTGGTCTGTGTCCTGCTCTTCCCTCTTTCTGCTGCCTCTCTTCCCCTCTCTCTGCTGCTTGTATCTCCACCTCCGTCAGGCTCCCTGTCCTTCTCTGGCCGTCCTGTTCCCTGCCTCGTGCCTTCTCACTACACGCACACACGCCCCCCCCGCCCCCGTCCAGCTGGCTGCCGCTCTTCTCTTCTCTCTTCCTAATGTCCTGTGCCCTGCTCCTCACCTTTGGTGGCCTCCCCCTCTGCCCAGCAGCCTGTCGCTCCAGGAGCCGGGCGACGGACGGTCCCTTCCCTGCCAAACGCGGACAAGCGCGTGCCGTGGTTTAGCCCCAGCTGGCAACTCTGCACCAGGGAGCTGCTTGCTCGCTCCACCCTCAGTGGGCTGGGGGAGAGAGCTGGAAGGGTAAAAGTGAGAAAAATCATGGGCTGAGCTCAAGACTGTTTAATAGGTAAAGCAAAAGCTGTGCGTGGAAGCAAAGCAAGGAATTAATTCACTCCTCCTTTTCGGCGGGCAGGTGTTGAGCCACCTCTGGGAAAGCAGGGCTCTGTCATGTGTCATGGTTACTTAGGGAGAGAAATGCCGTAGCCCCCCCCCCCCAAGGACTCCCCCTTCTTCCCCCAGCTGCGTGTGCTGAGCATGATGTCAAATGGTATGGAATATCCCTTTGGTCAGTTAGCTGGGAAAGCTTTCCCAGCTGTCCCAGCCTACTTGCTGGTGGGGCACTGAGAGAACCAGAAGAGGCCCTGACTGTGGAAGCAGTGCTCAGCAAGAACCAAAACATCTCTACATTATTAACGGTGTTTTGAGCATAAATCCAAAACGTATCCCTTCCTAGCTACTGTGGAGAAAATGAGCACTATCCCAGCCACCACCAGCTCCGTGCGGCTGCGGCAACGGCGGCCGAGGTGGCCTTGGGGCAGGGGGAGCGTTGGGGACCCTGAGCCACGAATCGCTCCTGGGACTTGTTACGTGCGCGCCTGCACCAACAGCTGCCCTCTCCTTTGGCCTGAGGGCTGCGTTTGCGCTCCCTTGGCGTGGGGCAAGGGGCTGTGATGGAGCCCGGGGGAGGAGGTGGTGCACTGTGGGGGTGAGGGGAGGGGGCCCCCCGTTGCTGCTGCGCCTCAGCTGTGGGCGGGGTCTGGCTGGAGGAGCCCCAGGTGCGGGCAGTGGGGCTGGCGGTGCCGGCTCCTCCCTGGAAAAGGGGTGGTGCCCTGCTCCGGGGGGCCAGTGTGAGCCGAGGGCGGGGCGGAGCGGAGCTGTGGCCGAGCGTCAGCGGGCTGCGAGTGTAGCGAGGGAGGAGGTGAGCGGGGGCTGGGTGGGGGGCCGCTGCGTGCCGGGTCAAGCCCCGAGGAGGGCTGCGGCGGGGCAGCGGCGGGTCGGAGCGGGCGGTGGGGAGAGCGAGGCTGTGCTGAGGGCTCGGTGGGGCTTCCGGGTGCATCGGCGGGAGGGACGGTGCCCCGCAGGGTGAGAGAGCGGGGAGGGCGGGCTCGCGGCGTGGCGGGAGCTGTGGTGGTGCGTGTGGCGGCTGGGCGGGCGGCCGTGTTGTGGCGCAGAGCGTGCCGGGAGCTGTAGTCCTTGTGGCGCGCGGCTCCCGGGCGGCCATGTTGTGGCGCAGAGCATGGCGGGAGCTGTAGTCCTTGTGGCGCGCGGCTGCCGGGCGGCCATGTTGTGGCGCAGAGCATGGCGGGAGCTGTAGTCCTTGTGGCGGGGGGCTGCCGTGCGGCCGTGTTGTGGCGCAGAGCATGGCGGGAGCTGTAGTCCTTGCGGCGGGGGGCTGCCGGGCGGCCGTGTTGTGGCGCAGAGCATGGCGGGAGCTGTAGTCCTTGTGGCGGGGGGCTGCCGGGCGGCCGTGTTGTGGCGCAGAGCATGGCGGGAGCTGTAGTCCTTGCGGCGGGGGGCTGCCGGGCGGCCGTGTTGTGGCGCAGAGCATGCCGGGAGCTGTAGTCCTTGTGGCGGGGGGCTGCCGGGCGGCCATGTTGTGGCGCAGAGCATGCCGGGAGCTGTAGTCCTTGCGGCGGGGGGCTGCCGGGCGGCCGTGTTGTGGCGCAGAGCATGCCGGGAGCTGTAGTCCTGGCGCAGTGGCTGCCGGCCCTGTCACGTGGCTCGCCGGGGCGCGGCGGGAGGCGCGGTGTTCCGGCGCTCGGGTGCCGGGCGGCCGTGCCGCGTACGGTAGGCGCGGTGTATTTTTGGGGTTGGATTCGTGTTGATTTCTGGGGGCTTCCAGGTGCGGCCGCTCCCCGAGAAGCGGTGAGTTCCCCGGGAGCTGACAGAAGGGAAGAGGGAAAGGAGGAGGACCTTTTCCCCCTGCCCAGGGCGCAGATGATGGCCGCCGCCTCCCCGGCTCACCGGAGCTCCCGCTCAGCCTCCCCTGGCCCCCCCCTTGCCCCGTGCGCCTGCCCCCAGCCCCGGCACCTCCCCTGAAGCGTGCTGCGTAGCCCTTGGCCGCCCCCAGGCCCTGTCGTGAAGGCAGCGAGCCGGCCCTCGAGCGCACTGGATTCCCCCTCGGCGCAGGGGCCCTTAGCAGTAGCGCGGGGAAGGGGCGGTGTGTCCAGAAGCCCCTGCGCAAGGAGGGGCTTTGGCCAGGGTCGATCGACGGTAATGACGGTCGCTGTTTCTTCTTTCCCTCTCCCAGAGACCGTGCTGAGGACGTGGTTGTCTGTCCTTCCCCCGGGGATGCCGTTGACTGCGGCCGTCTCAGGCTTGCGTGGCTTCTCTCTGCCCGGCGTTGCCATCCTCGCAGCGCGGGGGCGAAAAGGGACACACAGAGCCCTTCCCGGCTGTGGACAGGAGCTGCCTCGGCTGAAGCTGGAGACGCCAACGAAAGGTAAAGCAGAAGAAACTGAAGGCGCTCTGGCTGCCAGCTGCCTTCCTGCCGCAGGCAAGAGAGAGCCTGTCCCTGCAGGTGAGGGAGGGAGGATCCCCCTTCGTAGCCCGCAGCGGGCCAGGCCACCAACGTGCACCGCAGGGTCTGTACGCGTAACCGGGAGTTGGGTACGGGCGTGTAGTGCACGAGCGAGCTAGGCTACGTGCCTAGGAAGCCTCATCTCGTAAGAGCGGTAAGACACCCATGTATCCTCTTTAGGTGGAGGACGGCCTAGAGTCTGGAGCTGCAGAAGAGGCAGGGCGGAGAGGAGGGGAAAGAAGCATCTGAACGGCTAAATTGTGCCAGCAGCGCTGAGAGCGAGAGTCGCGGTGAGTCCTGGGCCACTGGGGCCCCGTTGCCTCTCTTGTGCGTCCTGGGCCCTCCCTGTCTCTCCCCCCTGGCCCCCTCTCTTTCCTTACCTGCTGCAAAATTTTTTTTTTTTTTTTTTTTGGCGCCCCCCCGCCCCTTCTTTCTCCATCTCGCTCTGAGTGGCTCCCTGCCTCCCCGTCTTTTCAGGCCTCCCTCTCTCTGTCCTGTAGCCTGTGGCTACTTGTTCTTTCTCCGCCTCTCTCTGCCTGGCTCTGGCTCCGTTTTTATTTTTTTATTCCTCCTGCTCTGTTCTGTAGCCTGTCGGTATTTTGTCTTTCTCTGGCCCTCTTGGTCTGACTCCGTGTGTTACCGAAAAACGCGGTAAAATCGGAAACAACTCCTCAACGCCGATTTAGTATTAAAGAGCAGGCGTTCTTTGTTCACGGCGCCAGATGCACGGGGGATCGCTTCTCCTGGCGTGCGTACCTCACACACCTTTCCCGTAGAATTTGTAGATCAAAATTTTACGTATTCATACATATTCATTATCGTCCTGTCTACTGATCGGTACAAACTGGCTCGTTCCGTATGTAAATCACTGCGCAGGCTCGGTGGTGGTCCGTGAGTCGGTGGTCGCGATCTCCCCCTGCCAGAATTGCCTTTTACCTTCTTGGCTCTTAATCTTGGCAGTCTTGGCTAGTTTTCTCAGTCCGCTACACGAAACCGCGTTTTGTCATCCTTTTCTGACAGAAGCACGTTGTCTGTTGTTCTGCTGACATTAACGATCGCCTAGGGACTAAAATGCAGATCGACAGATGCGCTGATTCGTACGCTCCGTGTTCCCGTAATGGAACACCGTCTCTGGTTGGTTGATTTCATCGCTTTGGTTACATTTCCCCCCTTTGGAAGTTTTGAAATAATCATTTTCTCAATACTTCCATCCTAGATCAATAATATTCCACTATGTCAGTTCAGTGTTTGGTTCATCTTCTCAAAGTTTTCACTTGATTGTGGTCTCTAGGGCATATGCAGGTTCCATTTTATACCCAAAATTTTATTAATTTGTTGAACTACCTCTGCAAAAAAATGTGGTCCTCTCCCAGAGGACATTCCTGTTGGCACTCTAAATCTTGGTATTATTTCTTTCAGCAACATTTTAACTACTACTCTAGCTTTGTTGGTGCAGCACGAGAAAGCTTCTGGCCAACTAGAAAATTTGTCCATCATCACTAACAAATACTGCTATATCTATTTTGTCTGGGTAACTCAGAGAACTTAATTTGCTAATAATTTCCGGGAGAATTTTTTGTTTTGTTACTCCTAAAGGTGGTTTCCTTTGGTTCAGGGGATTATTTCTAGGACAGATTGGACACTTAGCTACCATGGGTTTAATTATTCTTGTCATGCCTACACACGCTACAGATGCTTTTAAACTCAAAACCGTAGCATCTACACCCTAATGTGTTTGCTCATGCTTTTCTTTTGCAAGTTCTGTCATAACTTGTGGGGTTGTTATTATTATTACTTGTTTTTCTGGTGTTACCTACCATCTCTCTGTGTTTTGTGATGCTTCCAATTGTTCTGCTAATTGCTCATCCAATTTATTATAATAATCTCGGTTTCAACTTTGGAATTCCGATCTGTTTTACTGGTACTAGTGCAAGGATACCTTGCTCTGCAGTCCTCTTTGCAGCTTTATCTGTCAATCGTTTGCTTATGTTTACAGCCGTCTGGCCGAATCGATGAGCTTTGCAACGCTTTACCGCCACTTCTTTTGGTTTCTGCACGTCTTCCGGAAGTTGGAGAATGTCTTCTTTATGCTGTATCAATGATTCTTGGGCTGATGGCAGTCCTTTTTCCTTCCCAGTAGCTCCATGATCGTGGATCACACCAAATGCATGTTTGGAATCAGTCTAGATATTTATCCTTCGTCCTTCTGCCATTCGCAGAGCTCGCTTCAACGCTACCAATACTGCTTTCTGTGCTGAGGTGTTCGCAGGCAGCGCCCCTGACTCCATTCCCTCGGCGGTGATAACGACAGCATATCCGGCCATTCTCTTCTCGCCCAGAGCTGCTTCCATCTGTAAACAACTCCAGATCAGGATTTTCCCAGAGGTTTGTGTCTCAGGCCTGGTCTGCTGGAATAGACTTGTTCAATAGTTAGCAAGCGATCGTGTTCGAAATTGTCCGTAAGGTTTTCTGTTGTTAAAAACATACAGGATTCAGTATAGCAGTAGCCTTCGATTCCACATGGTCTTGTTCTAACAGAACAACTTGATATTTCAACATTCTGCTAAGGGATAGCCAACGACCCCCCTTTTGTTCTAAAACAGTCACCGCTATGTGCGGGACACATACTGTCATCTTTTGTCCCATTGTTAACTTTGGGGCTTCCTGGATCGGCAGCGCTGCTGTTGCCACTGCCCGTAAACATCCAGGCCATCTTTTACTCACGTGGTCGAGTTGTTTGGAGAAGTAGCCCACGGGTCTCTTCCAGGTTCCCAGTCGCTGTGTCAGCACTCCAAGGGCTAAATGTTGTCTTTCGTGGACAAACAGCTCAAAAGGTTTAGCGAAATCGGGTAGGCCTAATGCAGGGGCCATCACTGAGGCTCTTTTCAGTTCTTTGAATGCCGTTTGGCATCCGGGCGTCCAGGTTAAATATTTATCCTTTGATTCTTTCAGTGCCTCGTATAATGGTTTTACATACAGTCTGTAGTTCAGAATCCAGAGCTGACGCTATTTCACTATTTTCAGAAAAGCTCTCAGTTCCTTCGGGCCGCAAGGTTCGGGAATTTGACAAATAGTTTCTTTCTTTTCACTTTCTAATTGTCTTTGTCTCTGAGATATTTCAAATCCTAAATAAATGGCTGCTTCTTCTCCTATTTGGGTTTTGTTTCTGGAAACTCCGCATCTTCCTTGGCCCAGAAAATTTAAAAATTTCAAAACATTATTCTTTACTTTCTGCCACTATCAGAATGTCGTCTGCATTCTGTAACAATATGCCTCTCCCTGGGTTCTGTTTTTTCTATACATTTCTATATTTCTAATTTTTTTTCTTGCCAGCTGAGTCCCAAATATCGTAGGACTAATTTTAAATCCTTGTGGAAGTACGGTCCATGTTAGCTGTGTCTTTCATTCTGTGGTGGGGCTTTCCCATTCCAAAGCAAATAGGCTTTGACTTTTTATGCCTGGAGGTATGCAAAAGAAGGCATCCTTCAAATCTAGTACAGTAAACCATTTATGCTCCTCCTTTAAAAGAGGTCAGTAAAGTGTATGGATTAGCTACTACCGGATGTAGATCTTGGACCACCTGAGATATAGCCCTTAAATCGTGAACCAGCTAATACTCTTTGCCTCTAGATTTCTTTACTGGCGGCACAGGAGTACTATATTCTGATTCACATTCTATTAAGAGCTCATATTCTGAAAAAAATTTATAATTAACTTCTCTAATCCTTTTCGAGCCTCTCGCTTAATACGGTATTGTTTTTGTCTTACCGGCTTGGCTCCAGGCTTTAAGGTTACTTTTACCGGCTCTGCCCGCTTAGGTCGCTCCGGAGCTCCGCTCGCTCAAACCAAAGGAATTACTACGTTTTCCACTTCTTCGGGAACCTGTTCCTCCCTGGAGGAATCCTGTAACATAAACGCTCTCGCCTCTGTGGCTTTTGATTCTGTTCTGGTATTAGTAATTTAATCTCTCCATCTTTAAAAGTTACTTGAGCATCTAATTTACTTAATAGATCTCATCATAACAGAGGCAGTGGACATTCAGGCATATACAGAAACTGGTGAGTTGCCCATTGCTTCTCCAATTTAAACTTTAATGGCTCTAAGAAAGGCTAATTTTTCTTTGCCCTGTCGCACTAACAACACCTACTGGTTTATGATCAACTTTCTCTTTACGTGTATTCAATACCAAAGAAGTGGCTCCCGTATCTACCAAAAATTCTATTTCTTCATTCCCTAGCTTCAGTGTAACCAGGTGTTCAGCTAGGGTTGATTCCTCTGGTCTCCTTCATGCCAAGCTACTTCAAGCATTTTACCCAGATCTCTGGATTCAGGTTCTTCTAGTTTCTGAAGGTTTTTTTACTCCCCCCCCCCACCCCCCCCAATCTGGGGCTGATTGTCTTATGAATATAGAGACCAACTGAATTGCTTTTTCTGTGTTTTTCTGGGTTCAAATGAGTATATTTTCTGGTGGTCACCTTCAGCCTTTCCATAAAGGCTGAAGGGGGGGACTCCTTTAATTCTTGTCTCACTTAATAAATGGGTCAAAATTTATGGCTTTTGGCATTGCATGTCTTACTCCAAATAAAATCTGTCTCTGACATCTAGTCAACATTCCCCTGGGTCCTGGCTGATTAGGGTCCCACTCGGGATTTGTAGATGGAAAATTCTTATTCGTTGTTCTCTGTAAATTCCTGTTAGCATGTGCTCCCTGCACCTGCCTTCTGGCTGTATTCAATACTATTTTCTTGTCAGTTCCATCAAGTGAAGTATCCAGTATCACAAGTAGAGCAACATTTCAAGTTCTCACCACATTTTCCTCTTTTCAGAAACATTGCTGTAGAATCCTGTGGACATATCTCACGCTGTTTCTGCCACGCTGGATGATTCCACAGTGTAAAGAACAAATCAACATATGCCACTTCTTCCCATTTGCCTTCCCTTTTTACAAAACAACATTAATTGCAAGATGGTATGATATTGCAATGTCTCCTGTTCTGGCCATTCGTGCCCACCTTCCAATTGATACGTTGGGCACCAATGATTGCAATATTCAATTAATGGTTTCCGAGTTAGTGGGTCATCACCCCCGATGTCTTTGCAGTGCTTCAAAGTACATCCCAAAGGTGTTCTCTGTGGGATAGGTTTCTTACTCAGAAATGCTCCCATCTCCCAGTCGACTAGCAGTTGTGATAGTGCACTATCACAAATAGTAGTCAGAGGGACTCCAACCCCCGTTAGAGGTCTCACTGGGATCTGTAGCCCCCTGCTAGATATCCCTGGAGACTTCAACCCCCTGTTGAAGACCCCCCTACCCTCGGGTCCCGCTCCACAGGCTTTCGCCTAGCAGAGACTTACCAACCGAGGTACCTCTTGGCCCCAACCCTGCGTGGCTTTCGCCGCGCCTTACGGGCAGGCCTGTGGGACTCAAACCCACTATCCTGTCCTATGTGGGAAGCTAACGCCACATATTATTCTACCTAAGTTTCTTCTTAAACGAATGCCTTGTTTACTTCAGTCCAGGGGATCTTTCTCAGAATTCTCTGGCCTGGGGATCGGAAGCTCTCCCCAAGAATTCCTTGGGGCTGGCTGCAGGTCCCACGGTCCTGCGGATCCGTCGAGATTCAAAAGCAGGTTCCCATCTGGGGTGCCAAAACTGTTACCAAAAAACACGGTAAAATCGGAAATATCTATTCAACACCAATCTAGTATTAAAGAGCAGGCGTTCTTTATTCACGGCGCCAGATGCACGGGGGATCGCTCCTCCTGGCGTGCGTCCCTCACACACCTTTCCCGTAGAATTTGTAGATCAAAATTTTACGTATTCATACATATTCATTATCGTCCTGTCTACTGATTGGTACAAACTTGCTCGTTCCGTATGTAAATCACTGCGCAGGCTCGGTGGTGGTCCGTGAGTCGGTGGTCGCGATCTCCCCCTGCCAGAATTGCCTTTTACCTTCTTGGCTCTTAATCTTGGCAGTCTTGGCTAGTTTTCTCAGTCCGCTACACGAAACCGCGTTTTGTCATCCTTTTCTGACAGAAGCACGTTGTCTGTTGTTCTGCTGACATTAACGATCGCCTAGGGACTAAAATGCAGATCGACAGATGCGCTGATTCGTACGCTCCGTGTTCCCGTAATGGAACACCGTCTCTGGTTGGTTGATTTCATCGCTTTGGTTACACCTGTTCCTGTTGTTCAGTTTCTTCTTTTTTGGCTTTGTGTGATTCTCTCTGTGATTCTGTTTTTCTCTGCCTCGCTTTTCCCAGCTCCCCGTCCCTCACTTTGAATACCCGTTATCCTTCACCAGCTCACTCTCCCTTGGTTGCCATCCCCGTTTCTGAGTTCCTCCTGCTTTGCCACGTAGCCCGTGACTTTTTTCTTAATCTCTCTCTGTCTGCCTCAACGCTCCCGCCGCGCTTTTTAGTTCGTCTGCTCTGCTCTGTACCCTGCTACTGTTACTTGCCTGCCTGAGTTCTTCTCTGTCCAGCTCCCTTTCCCTATTCTTGAATTCCTGTTCTTCCTGCACCCGCCGCTGTTCCCTGTGATCTCCGTCTCTCTCTGTCCAGCTCCCTGTCCCTAGGTTTTAATTCCTGCCTCTGCCCGCCGTAGCCCGTCTAGATTTTTCTCTCGGCCTCTCTCTCTGTCCAGCTCCCCCTCTCTGTGTTCTAATTCCACGTTCTCTGTCACGTAGACCCGTGCTATTTGTTTGTCCTCATCTCTCTCTGTCCAGCTCCTTGCTGCTATGTTTTATTTCTTCCCTCTCTGTCTGTCTTTGTAGCCCATTGCCGTTGTGTGTTTTTTTTTTTTTTTTTTCCTACTTGTTTCTTCATGTGTCTCTGTCTGCCTCCCAGTGCCTGATCTTTAATTCCTCCTTCCCTGTAGGCCGCTGTTCCTTTTTTCCATTCTACATTGTGTTCTCTTTGGTCTCCTGTTCTTATTCATCGATTCCCTCCTCGCCGCCCTGTGGCTTGTCCCCATTTTATTGTTGCGCCTCTCTCCCTCTCTCTGGCTTCTTGCCCCTGTTTTGAAAATTCCTCCCTCTCTTCTCTCTTCCCTGTTGGCCGTGTGATCTTCAGCCTTTCTCCATCTCTTTCTGCCCAGCTCTCTGTGTCTATTCATTAATTCTTCCCTCTCTGCCCTGTAGCCTGTAGCTTTTGTCCTTTCTCCATCTTGCTGTCTCTGGCTTCCCCATGACCCTGTTTTAGAATTGTTTCTCTCTCCTTTCTGTACGCATTGCGATTCCTTTTGCTCCCCATCTCCCTTTGTTTTGGGTGGTTTTTTTTGTTGTTGTTTCTCTGGCTCCCTGTCCCTAATTCTTAATTCTCTGCCTTCTCGTGCTCTGTACCACGTAGCCCCATGGTTTGTTTTGTGGTGTTCCCTCCCCGGCCCCTTCCCTCCGTTGTTGGCTGTCTCGGCTCCCTGTCCCCGTGGCTTCATTCTTCCCTTTCTGCCCTGTTCTTGTCGCTTGTCTTGTCTGTCTCCATCGCGCTCGGTCCAGCTTCCTGCCCCTATTCTTCTTTCCTCCCTCGCTGTCGTGCTGCCTGCCCCAGGTTCTTTGTGCGTCTCCAGCCTGCTCCTCTTCCTTCTTTGTTGGTCTGTGTCCTGCTCTTCCCTCTTTCTGCTGCCTCTCTTCCCCTCTCTCTGCTGCTTGTATCTCCACCTCCGTCAGGCTCCCTGTCCTTCTCTGGCCGTCCTGTTCCCTGCCTCGTGCCTTCTCACTACACGCACACACGCCCCCCCGCCCCCGTCCAGCTGGCTGCCGCTCTTCTCTTCTCTCTTCCTAATGTCCTGTGCCCTGCTCCTCACCTTTGGTGGCCTCCCCCTCTGCCCAGCAGCCTGTCGCTCCAGGAGCCGGGCGACGGACGGTCCCTTCCCTGCCAAATGCGGACAAGCGCGTGCCGTGGTTTAGCCCCAGCTGGCAACTCTGCACCAGGGAGCTGCTTGCTCGCTCCACCCTCAGTGGGCTGGGGGAGAGAGCTGGAAGGGTAAAAGTGAGAAAAATCATGGGCTGAGCTCAAGACTGTTTAATAGGTAAAGCAAAAGCTGTGCGTGGAAGCAAAGCAAGGAATTAATTCACTCCTCCTTTTCGGCGGGCAGGTGTTGAGCCACCTCTGGGAAAGCAGGGCTCTGTCATGTGTCATGGTTACTTAGGGAGAGAAATGCCGTAGCCCCCCCCCCCCAAGGACTCCCCCTTCTTCCCCCAGCTGCGTGTGCTGAGCATGATGTCAAATGGTATGGAATATCCCTTTGGTCAGTTAGCTGGGAAAGCTTTCCCAGCTGTCCCAGCCTACTTGCTGGTGGGGCACTGAGAGAACCAGAAGAGGCCCTGACTGTGGAAGCAGTGCTCAGCAAGAACCAAAACATCTCTACATTATTAACGGTGTTTTGAGCATAAATCCAAAACGTATCCCTTCCTAGCTACTGTGGAGAAAATGAGCACTATCCCAGCCACCACCAGCTCCGTGCGGCTGCGGCAACGGCGGCCGAGGTGGCCTTGGGGCAGGGGGAGCGTTGGGGACCCTGAGCCACGAATCGCTCCTGGGACTTGTTACGTGCGCGCCTGCACCAACAGCTGCCCTCTCCTTTGGCCTGAGGGCTGCGTTTGCGCTCCCTTGGCGTGGGGCAAGGGGCTGTGATGGAGCCCGGGGGAGGAGGTGGTGCACTGTGGGGGTGAGGGGAGGGGGCCCCCCGTTGCTGCTGCGCCTCAGCTGTGGGCGGGGTCTGGCTGGAGGAGCCCCAGGTGCGGGCAGTGGGGCTGGCGGTGCCGGCTCCTCCCTGGAAAAGGGGTGGTGCCCTGCTCCGGGGGGCCAGTGTGAGCCGAGGGCGGGGCGGAGCGGAGCTGTGGCCGAGCGTCAGCGGGCTGCGAGTGTAGCGAGGGAGGAGGTGAGCGGGGGCTGGGTGGGGGGCCGCTGCGTGCCGGGTCAAGCCCCGAGGAGGGCTGCGGCGGGGCAGCGGCGGGTCGGAGCGGGCGGTGGGGAGAGCGAGGCTGTGCTGAGGGCTCGGTGGGGCTTCCGGGGGCATCGGCGGGAGGGACGGTGCCCCGCAGGGTGAGAGAGCGGGGAGGGCGGGCTCGCGGCGTGGCGGGAGCTGTGGTGGTGCGTGTGGCGGCTGGGCGGGCGGCCGTGTTGTGGCGCAGAGCATGGCGGGAGCTGTAGTCCTTGCGGCGGGGGGCTGCCGGGCGGCCGTGTTGTGGCGCAGAGCATGCCGGGAGCTGTAGTCCTTGCGGCGGGGGGCTGCCGGGCGGCCGTGTTGTGGCGCAGAGCATGCCGGGAGCTGTAGTCCTTGTGGCGGGGGGCTGCCGGGCGGCCGTGTTGTGGCGCAGAGCGTGCCGGGAGCTGTAGTCCTTGTGGCGGGGGGCTGCCGGGCTGCCGTGTTGTGGCGCAGAGCATGCCGGGAGCTGTAGTCCTTGCGGCGGGGGGCTGCCGGGCGGCCGTGTTGTGGCGCAGAGCGTGCCGGGAGCTGTAGTCCTTGCGGCGGGGGGCTGCCGGGCGGCCGTGTTGTGGCGCAGAGCATGGCGGGAGCTGTAGTCCTTGTGGCGGGGGGCTGCCGGGCGGCCGTGTTGTGGCGCAGAGCATGCCGGGAGCTGTAGTCGTTGTGGCGGGGGGCTGCCGGGCGGCCGTGTTGTGGCGCAGAGCATGGCGGGAGCTGTAGTCCTTGTGGCGGGGGGCTGCCGGGCGGCCGTGTTGTGGCGCAGAGCATGCCGGGAGCTGTAGTCCTTGTGGCGGGGGGCTGCCGGGCGGCCGTGTTGTGGCGCAGAGCATGGCGGGAGCTGTAGTCCTTGCGGCGGGGGGCTGCCGGGCGGCCGTGTTGTGGCGCAGAGCATGGCGGGAGCTGTAGTCCTTGCGGCGGGGGGCTGCCGGGCGGCCGTGTTGTGGCGCAGAGCATGGCGGGAGCTGTAGTCCTTGCGGCGGGGGGCTGCCGGGCGGCCGTGTTGTGGCGCAGAGCATGCCGGGAGCTGTAGTCCTTGTGGCGGGGGGCTGCCGGGCGGCCATGTTGTGGCGCAGAGCATGGCGGGAGCTGTAGTCCTTGTGGCGGGGGGCTGCCGGGCGGCCGTGTTGTGGCGCAGAGCATGGCGGGAGCTGTAGTCCTTGTGGCGGGGGGCTGCCGGGCGGCCGTGTTGTGGCGCAGAGCATGGCGGGAGCTGTAGTCCTTGTGGCGGGGGGCTGCCGGGCGGCCGTGTTGTGGCGCAGAGCATGGCGGGAGCTGTAGTCCTTGCGGCGGGGGGCTGCCGGGCGGCCGTGTTGTGGCGCAGAGCATGCCGGGAGCTGTAGTCCTTGTGGCGGGGGGCTGCCGGGCGGCCGTGTTGTGGCGCAGAGCATGGCGGGAGCTGTAGTCCTTGCGGCGGGGGGCTGCCGGGCGGCCGTGTTGTGGCGCAGAGCGTGCCGGGAGCTGTAGTCCTTGTGGCGGGGGGCTTCCGGGCGGCCGTGTTGTGGCGCAGAGCATGCCGGGAGCTGTAGTCCTTGTGGCGGGGGGCTGCCGGGCGGCCGTGTTGTGGCGCAGAGCATGCCGGGAGCTGTAGTCCTGGCGCAGTGGCTGCCGGCCCTGTCACGTGGCTCGCCGGGGCGCGGCGGGAGGCGCGGTGTTCCGGCGCTCGGGTGCCGGGCGGCCGTGCCGCGTACGGTAGGCGCGGTGTATTTTTGGGGTTGGATTCGTGTTGATTTCTGGGGGCTTCCAGGTGCGGCCGCTCCCCGAGAAGCGGTGAGTTCCCCGGGAGCTGACAGAAGGGAAGAGGGAAAGGAGGAGGACCTTTTCCCCCTGCCCAGGGCGCAGATGATGGCCGCCGCCTCCCCGGCTCACCGGAGCTCCCGCTCAGCCTCCCCTGGCCCCCCCCTTGCCCCGTGCGCCTGCCCCCAGCCCCGGCACCTCCCCGGAAGCGTGCTGCGTAGCCCTTGGCCGCCCCCAGGCCCTGTCGTGAAGGCAGCGAGCCGGCCCTCGAGCGCACTGGATTCCCCCTCGGCGCAGGGGCCCTTAGCAGTAGCGCGGGGAAGGGGCGGTGTGTCCAGAAGCCCCTGCGCAAGGAGGGGCTTTGGCCAGGGTCGATCGACGGTAATGACGGTCGCTGTTTCTTCTTTCCCTCTCCCAGAGACCGTGCTGAGGACGTGGTTGTCTGTCCTTCCCCCGGGGATGCCGTTGACTGCAGCCGTCTCAGGCTTGCGTGGCTTCTCTCTGCCCGGCGTTGCCATCCTCGCAGCGCGGGGGCGAAAAGGGACACACAGAGCCCTTCCCGGCTGTGGACAGGAGCTGCCTCGGCTGAAGCTGGAGACGCCAACGAAAGGTAAAGCAGAAGAAACTGAAGGCGCTCTGGCTGCCAGCTGCCTTCCTGCCGCAGGCGAGAGAGAGCCTGTCCCTGCAGGTGAGGGAGGGAGGATCCCCCTTCGTAGCCCGCAGCGGGCCAGGCCACCAACGTGCACCGCAGGGTCTGTACGCGTAACCGGGAGTTGGGTACGGGCGTGTAGTGCACGAGCGAGCTAGGCTACGTGCCTAGGAAGCCTCATCTCGTAAGAGCGGTAAGACACCCATGTATCCTCTTTAGGTGGAGGACGGCCTAGAGTCTGGAGCTGCAGAAGAGGCAGGGCGGAGAGGAGGGGAAAGAAGCATCTGAACGGCTAAATTGTGCCAGCAGCGCTGAGAGCGAGAGTCGCGGTGAGTCCTGGGCCACTGGGGCCCCGTTGCCTCTCTTGTGCGTCCTGGGCCCTCCCTGTCTCTCCCCCCTGGCCCCCTCTCTTTCCTTACCTGCTGCAAAATTTTTTTTTTTTTTTTTTTTGGCGCCCCCCCGCCCCTTCTTTCTCCATCTCGCTCTGAGTGGCTCCCTGCCTCCCCGTCTTTTCAGGCCTCCCTCTCTCTGTCCTGTAGCCTGTGGCTACTTGTTCTTTCTCCGCCTCTCTCTGCCTGGCTCTGGCTCCGTTTTTATTTTTTTATTCCTCCTGCTCTGTTCTGTAGCCTGTCGGTATTTTGTCTTTCTCTGGCCCTCTTGGTCTGACTCCGTGTGTTACCGAAAAACGCGGTAAAATCGGAAACAACTCCTCAACGCCGATTTAGTATTAAAGAGCAGGCGTTCTTTGTTCACGGCGCCAGATGCACGGGGGATCGCTTCTCCTGGCGTGCGTCCCTCACACACCTTTCCCGTAGAATTTGTAGATCAAAATTTTACGTATTCATACATATTCATTATCGTCCTGTCTACTGATCGGTACAAACTGGCTCGTTCCGTATGTAAATCACTGCGCAGGCTCGGTGGTGGTCCGTGAGTCGGTGGTCGCGATCTCCCCCTGCCAGAATTGCCTTTTACCTTCTTGGCTCTTAATCTTGGCAGTCTTGGCTAGTTTTCTCAGTGCGCTACACGAAACCGCGTTTTGTCATCCTTTTCTGACAGAAGCACGTTGTCTGTTGTTCTGCTGACATTAACGATCGCCTAGGGACTAAAATGCAGATCGACAGATGCGCTGATTCGTACGCTCCGTGTTCCCGTAATGGAACACCGTCTCTGGTTGGTTGATTTCATCGCTTTGGTTACATTTCCCCCCTTTGGAAGTTTTGAAATAATCATTTTCTCAATACTTCCATCCTAGATCAATAATATTCCACTATGTCAGTTCAGTGTTTGGTTCATCTTCTCAAAGTTTTCACTTGATTGTGGTCTCTAGGGCATATGCAGGTTCCATTTTATACCCAAAATTTTATTAATTTGTTGAACTACCTCTGCAAAAAAATGTGGTCCTCTCCCAGAGGACATTCCTGTTGGCACTCTAAATCTTGGTATTATTTCTTTCAGCAACATTTTAACTACTACTCTAGCTTTGTTGGTGCAGCACGAGAAAGCTTCTGGCCAACTAGAAAATTTGTCCATCATCACTAACAAATACTGCTATATCTATTTTGTCTGGGTAACTCAGAGAACTTAATTTGCTAATAATTTCCGGGAGAATTTTTTGTTTTGTTACTCCTAAAGGTGGTTTCCTTTGGTTCAGGGGATTATTTCTAGGACAGATTGGACACTTAGCTACCATGGGTTTAATTATTCTTGTCATGCCTACACACGCTACAGATGCTTTTAAACTCAAAACCGTAGCATCTACACCCTAATGTGTTTGCTCATGCTTTTCTTTTGCAAGTTCTGTCATAACTTGTGGGGTTGTTATTATTATTACTTGTTTTTCTGGTGTTACCTACCATCTCTCTGTGTTTTGTGATGCTTCCAATTGTTCTGCTAATTGCTCATCCAATTTATTATAATAATCTCGGTTTCAACTTTGGAATGCCGATCTGTTTTACTGGTACTAGTGCAAGGATACCTTGCTCTGCAGTCCTCTTTGCAGCTTTATCTGTCAATCGTTTGCTTATGTTTACAGCCGTCTGGCCGAATCGATGAGCTTTGCAACGCTTTACCGCCACTTCTTTTGGTTTCTGCACGTCTTCCGGAAGTTGGAGAATGTCTTCTTTATGCTGTATCAATGATTCTTGGGCTGATGGCAGTCCTTTTTCCTTCCCAGTAGCTCCATGATCGTGGATCACACCAAATGCATGTTTGGAATCAGTCTAGATATTTATCCTTCGTCCTTCTGCCATTCGCAGAGCTCGCTTCAACGCTACCAATACTGCTTTCTGTGCTGAGGTGTTCGCAGGCAGCGCCCCTGACTCCATTCCCTCGGCGGTGATAACGACAGCATATCCGGCCATTCTCTTCTCGCCCAGAGCTGCTTCCATCTGTAAACAACTCCAGATCAGGATTTTCCCAGAGGTTTGTGTCTCAGGCCTGGTCTGCTGGAATAGACTTGTTCAATAGTTAGCAAGCGATCGTGTTCGAAATTGTCCGTAAGGTTTTCTGTTGTTAAAAACATACAGGATTCAGTATAGCAGTAGCCTTCGATTCCACATGGTCTTGTTCTAACAGAACAACTTGATATTTCAACATTCTGCTAAGGGATAGCCAACGACCCCCCTTTTGTTCTAAAACAGTCACCGCTATGTGCGGGACACATACTGTCATCTTTTGTCCCATTGTTAACTTTGGGGCTTCCTGGATCGGCAGCGCTGCTGTTGCTACTGCCCGTAAACATCCAGGCCATCTTTTACTCACGTGGTCGAGTTGTTTGGAGAAGTAGCCCACGGGTCTCTTCCAGGTTCCCAGTCGCTGTGTCAGCACTCCAAGGGCTAAATGTTGTCTTTCGTGGACAAACAGCTCAAAAGGTTTAGCGAAATCGGGTAGGCCTAATGCAGGGGCCATCACTGAGGCTCTTTTCAGTTCTTTGAATGCCGTTTGGCATCCGGGCGTCCAGGTTAAATATTTATCCTTTGATTCTTTCAGTGCCTCGTATAATGGTTTTACATACAGTCTGTAGTTCAGAATCCAGAGCTGACGCTATTTCACTATTTTCAGAAAAGCTCTCAGTTCCTTCGGGCCGCAAGGTTCGGGAATTTGACAAATAGTTTCTTTCTTTTCACTTTCTAATTGTCTTTGTCTCTGAGATATTTCAAATCCTAAATAAATGGCTGCTTCTTCTCCTATTTGGGTTTTGTTTCTGGAAACTCCGCATCTTCCTTGGCCCAGAAAATTTAAAAATTTCAAAACATTATTCTTTACTTTCTGCCACTATCAGAATGTCGTCTGCATTCTGTAACAGTATGCCTCTCCCTGGGTTCTGTTTTTTCTATACATTTCTATATTTCTAATTTTTTTTCTTGCCAGCTGAGTCCCAAATATCGTAGGACTAATTTTAAATCCTTGTGGAAGTACGGTCCATGTTAGCTGTGTCTTTCATTCTGTGGTGGGGCTTTCCCATTCCAAAGCAAATAGGCTTTGACTTTTTATGCCTGGAGGTATGCAAAAGAAGGCATCCTTCAAATCTAGTACAGTAAACCATTTATGCTCCTCCTTTAAAAGAGGTCAGTAAAGTGTATGGATTAGCTACTACCGGATGTAGATCTTGGACCACCTGAGATATAGCCCTTAAATCGTGAACCAGCTAATACTCTTTGCCTCTAGATTTCTTTACTGGCGGCACAGGAGTACTATATTCTGATTCACATTCTACTAAGAGCTCATATTCTGAAAAAAATTTATAATTAACTTCTCTAATCCTTTTCGAGCCTCTCGCTTAATACGGTATTGTTTTTGCCTTACCGGCTTGGCTCCAGGCTTTAAGGTTACTTTTACCGGCTCTGCCCGCTTAGGTCGCTCCGGAGCTCCGCTCGCTCAAACCAAAGGAATTACTACGTTTTCCACTTCTTCGGGAACCTGTTCCTCCCTGGAGGAATCCTGTAACATAAACGCTCTCGCCTCTGTGGCTTTTGATTCTGTTCTGGTATTAGTAATTTAATCTCTCCATCTTTAAAAGTTACTTGAGCATCTAATTTACTTAATAGATCTCATCATAACAGAGGCAGTGGACATTCAGGCATATACAGAAACTGGTGAGTTGCCCATTGCTTCTCCAATTTAAACTTTAATGGCTCTAAGAAAGGCTAATTTTTCTTTGCCCTGTCGCACTAACAACACCTACTGGTTTATGATCAACTTTCTCTTTACGTGTATTCAATACCAAAGAAGTGGCTCCCGTATCTACCAAAAATTCTATTTCTTCATTCCCTAGCTTCAGTGTAACCAGGTGTTCAGCTAGGGTTGATTCCTCTGGTCTCCTTCATGCCAAGCTACTTCAAGCATTTTACCCAGATCTCTGGATTCAGGTTCTTCTAGTTTCTGAAGGTTTTTTTACTCCCCCCCCCCCACCCCCCCCAATCTGGGGCTGATTGTCTTATGAATATAGAGACCAACTGAATTGCTTTTTCTGTGTTTTTCTGGGTTCAAATGAGTATATTTTCTGGTGGTCACCTTCAGCCTTTCCATAAAGGCTGAAGGGGGGGACTCCTTTAATTCTTGTCTCACTTAATAAATGGGTCAAAATTTATGGCTTTTGGCATTGCATGTCTTACTCCAAATAAAATCAGTCTCTGACATCTAGTCAACATTCCCCTGGGTCCTGGCTGATTAGGGTCCCACTCGGGATTTGTAGATGGAAAATTCTTATTCGTTGTTCTCTGTAAATTCCTGTTAGCATGTGCTCCCTGCACCTGCCTTCTGGCTGTATTCAATACTATTTTCTTGTCAGTTCCATCAAGTGAAGTATCCAGTATCACAAGTAGAGCAACATTTCAAGTTCTCACCACATTTTCCTCTTTTCAGAAACATTGCTGTAGAATCCTGTGGACATATCTCACGCTGTTTCTGCCACGCTGGATGATTCCACAGTGTAAAGAACAAATCAACATATGCCACTTCTTCCCATTTGCCTTCCCTTTTTACAAAACAACATTAATTGCAAGATGGTATGATATTGCAATGTCTCCTGTTCTGGCCATTCGTGCCCACCTTCCAATTGATACGTTGGGCACCAATGATTGCAATATTCAATTAATGGTTTCCGAGTTAGTGGGTCATCACCCCCGATGTCTTTGCAGTGCTTCAAAGTACATCCCAAAGGTGTTCTCTGTGGGATAGGTTTCTTACTCAGAAATGCTCCCATCTCCCAGTCGACTAGCAGTTGTGATAGTGCACTATCACAAATAGTAGTCAGAGGGACTCCAACCCCCGTTAGAGGTCTCACTGGGATCTGTAGCCCCCTGCTAGATATCCCTGGAGACTTCAACCCCCTGTTGAAGACCCCCCTACCCTCGGGTCCCGCTCCACAGGCTTTCGCCTAGCAGAGACTTACCAACCGAGGTACCTCTTGGCCCCAACCCTGCGTGGCTTTCGCCGCGCCTTACGGGCAGGCCTGTGGGACTCAAACCCACTATCCTGTCCTATGTGGGAAGCTAACGCCACATATTATTCTACCTAAGTTTCTTCTTAAACGAATGCCTTGTTTACTTCAGTCCAGGGGATCTTTCTCAGAATTCTCTGGCCTGGGGATCGGAAGCTCTCCCCAAGAATTCCTTGGGGCTGGCTGCAGGTCCCACGGTCCTGCGGATCCGTCGAGATTCAAAAGCAGGTTCCCATCTGGGGTGCCAAAACTGTTACCAAAAAACACGGTAAAATCGGAAATATCTATTCAACACCAATCTAGTATTAAAGAGCAGGCGTTCTTTATTCACGGCGCCAGATGCACGGGGGATCGCTCCTCCTGGCGTGCGTCCCTCACACACCTTTCCCGTAGAATTTGTAGATCAAAATTTTACGTATTCATACATATTCATTATCGTCCTGTCTACTGATTGGTACAAACTTGCTCGTTCCGTATGTAAATCACTGCGCAGGCTCGGTGGTGGTCCGTGAGTCGGTGGTCGCGATCTCCCCCTGCCAGAATTGCCTTTTACCTTCTTGGCTCTTAATCTTGGCAGTCTTGGCTAGTTTTCTCAGTGCGCTACACGAAACCGCGTTTTGTCATCCTTTTCTGACAGAAGCACGTTGTCTGTTGTTCTGCTGACATTAACGATCGCCTAGGGACTAAAATGCAGATCGACAGATGCGCTGATTCGTACGCTCCGTGTTCCCGTAATGGAACACCGTCTCTGGTTGGTTGATTTCATCGCTTTGGTTACACCTGTTCCTGTTGTTCAGTTTCTTCTTTTTTGGCTTTGTGTGATTCTCTCTGTGATTCTGTTTTTCTCTGCCTCGCTTTTCCCAGCTCCCCGTCCCTCACTTTGAATACCCGTTATCCTTCACCAGCTCACTCTCCCTTGGTTGCCATCCCCGTTTCTGAGTTCCTCCTGCTTTGCCACGTAGCCCGTGACTTTTTTCTTAATCTCTCTCTGTCTGCCTCAACGCTCCCGCCGCGCTTTTTAGTTCGTCTGCTCTGCTCTGTACCCTGCTACTGTTACTTGCCTGCCTGAGTTCTTCTCTGTCCAGCTCCCTTTCCCTATTCTTGAATTCCTGTTCTTCCTGCACCCGCCGCTGTTCCCTGTGATCTCCGTCTCTCTCTGTCCAGCTCCCTGTCCCTAGGTTTTAATTCCTGCCTCTGCCCGCCGTAGCCCGTCTAGATTTTTCTCTCGGCCTCTCTCTCTGTCCGGCTCCCCCTCTCTGTGTTCTAATTCCACGTTCTCTGTCACGTAGACCCGTGCTATTTGTTTGTCCTCATCTCTCTCTGTCCAGCTCCTTGCTGCTATGTTTTATTTCTTCCCTCTCTGTCTGTCTTTGTAGCCCATTGCCGTTGTGTGTTTTTTTTTTTTTTTTTTTCCTACTTGTTTCTTCATGTGTCTCTGTCTGCCTCCCAGTGCCTGATCTTTAATTCCTCCTTCCCTGTAGGCCGCTGTTCCTTTTTTCCATTCTACATTGTGTTCTCTTTGGTCTCCTGTTCTTATTCATCGATTCCCTCCTCGCCGCCCTGTGGCTTGTCCCCATTTTATTGTTGCGCCTCTCTCCCTCTCTCTGGCTTCTTGCCCCTGTTTTGAAAATTCCTCCCTCTCTTCTCTCTTCCCTGTTGGCCGTGTGATCTTCAGCCTTTCTCCATCTCTTTCTGCCCAGCTCTCTGTGTCTATTCATTAATTCTTCCCTCTCTGCCCTGTAGCCTGTAGCTTTTGTCCTTTCTCCATCTTGCTGTCTCTGGCTTCCCCATGACCCTGTTTTAGAATTGTTTCTCTCTCCTTTCTGTACGCATTGCGATTCCTTTTGCTCCCCATCTCCCTTTGTTTTGGGTGTTTTTTTTTGTTGTTGTTTCTCTGGCTCCCTGTCCCTAATTCTTAATTCTCTGCCTTCTCGTGCTCTGTACCACGTAGCCCCATGGTTTGTTTTGTGGTGTTCCCTCCCCGGCCCCTTCCCTCCGTTGTTGGCTGTCTCGGCTCCCTGTCCCCGTGGCTTCATTCTTCCCTTTCTGCCCTGTTCTTGTCGCTTGTCTTGTCTGTCTCCATCGCGCTCGGTCCAGCTTCCTGCCCCTATTCTTCTTTCCTCCCTCGCTGTCGTGCTGCCTGCCCCAGGTTCTTTGTGCGTCTCCAGCCTGCTCCTCTTCCTTCTTTGTTGGTCTGTGTCCTGCTCTTCCCTCTTTCTGCTGCCTCTCTTCCCCTCTCTCTGCTGCTTGTATCTCCACCTCCGTCAGGCTCCCTGTCCTTCTCTGGCCGTCCTGTTCCCTGCCTCGTGCCTTCTCACTACACGCACACACGCCCCCCCGCCCCCGTCCAGCTGGCTGCCGCTCTTCTCTTCTCTCTTCCTACTGTCCTGTGCCCTGCTCCTCACCTTTGGTGGCCTCCCCCTCTGCCCAGCAGCCTGTCGCTCCAGGAGCCGGGCGACGGACGGTCCCTTCCCTGCCAAACGCGGACAAGCGCGTGCCGTGGTTTAGCCCCAGCTGGCAACTCTGCACCAGGGAGCTGCTTGCTCGCTCCACCCTCAGTGGGCTGGGGGAGAGAGCTGGAAGGGTAAAAGTGAGAAAAATCATGGGCTGAGATCAAGACTGTTTAATAGGTAAAGCAAAAGCTGTGCGTGGAAGCAAAGCAAGGAATTAATTCACTCCTCCTTTTCGGCGGGCAGGTGTTGAGCCACCTCTGGGAAAGCAGGGCTCTGTCATGTGTCATGGTTACTTAGGGAGAGAAATGCCGTAGCCCCCCCCCCCCAAGGACTCCCCCTTCTTCCCCCAGCTGCGTGTGCTGAGCATGATGTCAAATGGTATGGAATATCCCTTTGGTCAGTTAGCTGGGAAAGCTTTCCCAGCTGTCCCAGCCTACTTGCTGGTGGGGCACTGAGAGAACCAGAAGAGGCCCTGACTGTGGAAGCAGTGCTCAGCAAGAACCAAAACATCTCTACATTATTAACGGTGTTTTGAGCATAAATCCAAAACGTATCCCTTCCTAGCTACTGTGGAGAAAATGAGCACTATCCCAGCCACCACCAGCTCCGTGCGGCTGCGGCAACGGCGGCCGAGGTGGCCTTGGGGCAGGGGGAGCGTTGGGGACCCTGAGCCACGAATCGCTCCTGGGACTTGTTACGTGCGCGCCTGCACAAACAGCTGCCCTCTCCTTTGGCCTGAGGGCTGCGTTTGCGCTCCCTTGGCGTGGGGCAAGGGGCTGTGATGGAGCCCGGGGGAGGAGGTGGTGCACTGTGGGGGTGAGGGGAGGGGGCCCCCCGTTGCTGCTGCGCCTCAGCTGTGGGCGGGGTCTGGCTGGAGGAGCCCCAGGTGCGGGCAGTGGGGCTGGCGGTGCCGGCTCCTCCCTGGAAAAGGGGTGGTGCCCTGCTCCGGGGGGCCAGTGCGAGCCGAGGGCGGAGCGGAGCGGAGCTGTGGCCGAGCGTCAGCGGGCTGCGAGTGTAGCGAGGGAGGAGGTGAGCGGGGGCTGGGTGGGGGGCCGCTGCGTGCCGGGTCAAGCCCCGAGGAGGGCTGCGGCGGGGCAGCGGCGGGTCGGAGCGGGCGGTGGGGAGAGCGAGGCTGTGCTGAGGGCTCGGTGGGGCTTCCGGGTGCATCGGCGGGAGGGACGGTGCCCCGCAGGGTGAGAGAGCGGGGAGGGCGGGCTCGCGGCGTGGCGGGAGCTGTGGTGGTGCGTGTGGCGGCTGGGCGGGCGGCCGTGTTGTGGCGCAGAGCATGGCGGGAGCTGTAGGCCTTGTGGCGCGCGGCTCCCGGGCGGCCGTGTTGTGGCGCAGAGCATGGCGGGAGCTGTAGTCCTTGCGGCGGGGGGCTGCCGGGCGGCCGTGTTGTGGCGCAGAGCATGGCGGGAGCTGTAGTCCTTGTGGCGGGGGGCTGCCGGGCGGCCGTGTTGTGGCGCAGAGCATGCCGGGAGCTGTAGTCCTTGCGGCGGGGGGCTGCCGGGCGGCCGTGTTGTGGCGCAGAGCATGGCGGGAGCTGTAGTCCTTGCGGCGGGGGGCTGCCGGGCGGCCGTGTTGTGGCGCAGAGCGTGCCGGGAGCTGTAGTCCTTGTGGCGGGGGGCTGCCGGGCGGCCGTGTTGTGGCGCAGAGCATGGCGGGAGCTGTAGTCCTTGTGGCGGGGGGCTGCCGTGCGGCCGTGTTGTGGCGCAGAGCATGGCGGGAGCTGTAGTCCTTGCGGCGGGGGGCTGCCGGGCGGCCGTGTTGTGGCGCAGAGCATGCCGGGAGCTGTAGTCCTTGTGGCGGGGGGCTGCCGGGCGGCCGTGTTGTGGCGCAGAGCGTGCCGGGAGCTGTAGTCCTTGCGGCGGGGGGCTGCCGGGCGGCCGTGTTGTGGCGCAGAGCGTGCCGGGAGCTGTAGTCCTGGCGCAGTGGCTGCCGGCCCTGTCACGTGGCTCGCCGGGGCGCGGCGGGAGGCGCGGTGTTCCGGCGCTCGGGTGCCGGGCGGCCGTGCCGCGTACGGTAGGCGCGGTGTATTTTTGGGGTTGGATTCGTGTTGATTTCTGGGGGCTTCCAGGTGCGGCCGCTCCCCGAGAAGCGGTGAGTTCCCCGGGAGCTGACAGAAGGGAAGAGGGAAAGGAGGAGGACCTTTTCCCCCTGCCCAGGGCGCAGATGATGGCCGCCGCCTCCCCGGCTCACCGGAGCTCCCGCTCAGCCTCCCCTGGCCCCCCCCTTGCCCCGTGCGCCTGCCCGCAGCCCCGGCACCTCCCCTGAAGCGTGCTGCGTAGCCCTTGGCCGCCCCCAGGCCCTGTCGTGAAGGCAGCGAGCCGGCCCTCGAGCGCACTGGATTCCCCCTCGGCGCAGGGGCCCTTAGCAGTAGCGCGGGGAAGGGGCGGTGTGTCCAGAAGCCCCTGCGCAAGGAGGGGCTTTGGCCAGGGTCGATCGACGGTAATGACGGTCGCTGTTTCTTCTTTCCCTCTCCCAGAGACCGTGCTGAGGACGTGGTTGTCTGTCCTTCCCCCGGGGATGCCGTTGACTGCGGCCGTCTCAGGCTTGCGTGGCTTCTCTCTGCCCGGCGTTGCCATCCTCGCAGCGCGGGGGCGAAAAGGGACACACAGAGCCCTTCCCGGCTGTGGACAGGAGCTGCCTCGGCTGAAGCTGGAGACGCCAACGAAAGGTAAAGCAGAAGAAACTGAAGGCGCTCTGGCTGCCAGCTGCCTTCCTGCCGCAGGCGAGAGAGAGCCTGTCCCTGCAGGTGAGGGAGGGAGGATCCCCCTTCGTAGCCCGCAGCGGGCCAGGCCACCAACGTGCACCGCAGGGTCTGTACGCGTAACCGGGAGTTGGGTACGGGCGTGTAGTGCACGAGCGAGCTAGGCTACGTGCCTAGGAAGCCTCATCTCGTAAGAGCGGTAAGACACCCATGTATCCTCTTTAGGTGGAGGACGGCCTAGAGTCTGGAGCTGCAGAAGAGGCAGGGCGGAGAGGAGGGGAAAGAAGCATCTGAACGGCTAAATTGTGCCAGCAGCGCTGAGAGCGAGAGTCGCGGTGAGTCCTGGGCCACTGGGGCCCCGTTGCCTCTCTTGTGCGTCCTGGGCCCTCCCTGTCTCTCCCCCCTGGCCCCCTCTCTTTCCTTACCTGCTGCAAAATTTTTTTTTTTTTTTTTTTTGGCGCCCCCCCGCCCCTTCTTTCTCCATCTCGCTCTGAGTGGCTCCCTGCCTCCCCGTCTTTTCAGGCCTCCCTCTCTCTGTCCTGTAGCCTGTGGCTACTTGTTCTTTCTCCGCCTCTCTCTGCCTGGCTCTGGCTCCGTTTTTATTTTTTTATTCCTCCTGCTCTGTTCTGTAGCCTGTCGGTATTTTGTCTTTCTCTGGCCCTCTTGGTCTGACTCCGTGTGTTACCGAAAAACGCGGTAAAATCGGAAACAACTCCTCAACGCCGATTTAGTATTAAAGAGCAGGCGTTCTTTGTTCACGGCGCCAGATGCACGGGGGATCGCTTCTCCTGGCGTGCGTCCCTCACACACCTTTCCCGTAGAATTTGTAGATCAAAATTTTACGTATTCATACATATTCATTATCGTCCTGTCTACTGATCGGTACAAACTGGCTCGTTCCGTATGTAAATCACTGCGCAGGCTCGGTGGTGGTCCGTGAGTCGGTGGTCGCGATCTCCCCCTGCCAGAATTGCCTTTTACCTTCTTGGCTCTTAATCTTGGCAGTCTTGGCTAGTTTTCTCAGTGCGCTACACGAAACCGCGTTTTGTCATCCTTTTCTGACAGAAGCACGTTGTCTGTTGTTCTGCTGACATTAACGATCGCCTAGGGACTAAAATGCAGATCGACAGATGCGCTGATTCGTACGCTCCGTGTTCCCGTAATGGAACACCGTCTCTGGTTGGTTGATTTCATCGCTTTGGTTACATTTCCCCCCTTTGGAAGTTTTGAAATAATCATTTTCTCAATACTTCCATCCTAGATCAATAATATTCCACTATGTCAGTTCAGTGTTTGGTTCATCTTCTCAAAGTTTTCACTTGATTGTGGTCTCTAGGGCATATGCAGGTTCCATTTTATACCCAAAATTTTATTAATTTGTTGAACTACCTCTGCAAAAAAATGTGGTCCTCTCCCAGAGGACATTCCTGTTGGCACTCTAAATCTTGGTATTATTTCTTTCAGCAACATTTTAACTACTACTCTAGCTTTGTTGGTGCAGCACGAGAAAGCTTCTGGCCAACTAGAAAATTTGTCCATCATCACTAACAAATACTGCTATATCTATTTTGTCTGGGTAACTCAGAGAACTTAATTTGCTAATAATTTCTGGGAGAATTTTTTGTTTTGTTACTCCTAAAGGTGGTTTCCTTTGGTTCAGGGGATTATTTCTAGGACAGATTGGACACTTAGCTACCATGGGTTTAATTATTCTTGTCATGCCTACACACGCTACAGATGCTTTTAAACTCAAAACCGTAGCATCTACACCCTAATGTGTTTGCTCATGCTTTTCTTTTGCAAGTTCTGTCATAACTTGTGGGGTTGTTATTATTATTACTTGTTTTTCTGGTGTTACCTACCATCTCTCTGTGTTTTGTGATGCTTCCAATTGTTCTGCTAATTGCTCATCCAATTTATTATAATAATCTCGGTTTCAACTTTGGAATTCCGATCTGTTTTACTGGTACTAGTGCAAGGATACCTTGCTCTGCAGTCCTCTTTGCAGCTTTATCTGTCAATCGTTTGCTTATGTTTACAGCCGTCTGGCCGAATCGATGAGCTTTGCAACGCTTTACCGCCACTTCTTTTGGTTTCTGCACGTCTTCCGGAAGTTGGAGAATGTCTTCTTTATGCTGTATCAATGATTCTTGGGCTGATGGCAGTCCTTTTTCCTTCCCAGTAGCTCCATGATCGTGGATCACACCAAATGCATGTTTGGAATCAGTCTAGATATTTATCCTTCGTCCTTCTGCCATTCGCAGAGCTCGCTTCAACGCTACCAATACTGCTTTCTGTGCTGAGGTGTTCGCAGGCAGCGCCCCTGACTCCATTCCCTCGGCGGTGATAACGACAGCATATCCGGCCATTCTCTTCTCGCCCAGAGCTGCTTCCATCTGTAAACAACTCCAGATCAGGATTTTCCCAGAGGTTTGTGTCTCAGGCCTGGTCTGCTGGAATAGACTTGTTCAATAGTTAGCAAGCGATCGTGTTCGAAATTGTCCGTAAGGTTTTCTGTTGTTAAAAACATACAGGATTCAGTATAGCAGTAGCCTTCGATTCCACATGGTCTTGTTCTAACAGAACAACTTGATATTTCAACATTCTGCTAAGGGATAGCCAACGACCCCCCTTTTGTTCTAAAACAGTCACCGCTATGTGCGGGACACATACTGTCATCTTTTGTCCCATTGTTAACTTTGGGGCTTCCTGGATCGGCAGCGCTGCTGTTGCTACTGCCCGTAAACATCCAGGCCATCTTTTACTCACGTGGTCGAGTTGTTTGGAGAAGTAGCCCACGGGTCTCTTCCAGGTTCCCAGTCGCTGTGTCAGCACTCCAAGGGCTAAATGTTGTCTTTCGTGGACAAACAGCTCAAAAGGTTTAGCGAAATCGGGTAGGCCTAATGCAGGGGCCATCACTGAGGCTCTTTTCAGTTCTTTGAATGCCGTTTGGCATCCGGGCGTCCAGGTTAAATATTTATCCTTTGATTCTTTCAGTGCCTCGTATAATGGTTTTACATACAGTCTGTAGTTCAGAATCCAGAGCTGACGCTATTTCACTATTTTCAGAAAAGCTCTCAGTTCCTTCGGGCCGCAAGGTTCGGGAATTTGACAAATAGTTTCTTTCTTTTCACTTTCTAATTGTCTTTGTCTCTGAGATATTTCAAATCCTAAATAAATGGCTGCTTCTTCTCCTATTTGGGTTTTGTTTCTGGAAACTCCGCATCTTCCTTGGCCCAGAAAATTTAAAAATTTCAAAACATTATTCTTTACTTTCTGCCACTATCAGAATGTCGTCTGCATTCTGTAACAGTATGCCTCTCCCTGGGTTCTGTTTTTTCTATACATTTCTATATTTCTAATTTTTTTTCTTGCCAGCTGAGTCCCAAATATCGTAGGACTAATTTTAAATCCTTGTGGAAGTACGGTCCATGTTAGCTGTGTCTTTCATTCTGTGGTCGGGCTTTCCCATTCCAAAGCAAATAGGCTTTGACTTTTTATGCCTGGAGGTATGCAAAAGAAGGCATCCTTCAAATCTAGTGACACCTGTTCCTGTTGTTCAGTTTCTTCTTTTTTGGCTTTGTGTGATTCTCTCTGTGATTCTGTTTTTCTCTGCCTCGCTTTTCCCAGCTCCCCGTCCCTCACTTTGAATACCCGTTATCCTTCACCAGCTCACTCTCCCTTGGTTGCCATCCCCGTTTCTGAGTTCCTCCTGCTTTGCCACGTAGCCCGTGACTTTTTTCTTAATCTCTCTCTGTCTGCCTCAACGCTCCCGCCGCGCTTTTTAGTTCGTCTGCTCTGCTCTGTACCCTGCTACTGTTACTTGCCTGCCTGAGTTCTTCTCTGTCCAGCTCCCTTTCCCTATTCTTGAATTCCTGTTCTTCCTGCACCCGCCGCTGTTCCCTGTGATCTCCGTCTCCCTCTGTCCAGCTCCCTGTCCCTAGGTTTTAATTCCTGCCTCTGCCCGCCGTAGCCCGTCTAGATTTTTCTCTCGGCCTCTCTCTCTGTCCGGCTCCCCCTCTCTGTGTTCTAATTCCACGTTCTCTGTCACGTAGACCCGTGCTGTTTGTTTGTCCTCATCTCTCTCTGTCCAGCTCCTTGCTGCTATGTTTTATTTCTCCCCTTTAACGAGGGGCGACTGAATGTTGGGGTGGGGGCGGTTTTTTCCCAACAGTATTTTGAGGGAGCGCTCTTAAGTATTTTATTTCAGTCTCGCTTTCGATGCGCGTTTCCCTGGCAGTTCAGCAGCATCTCTCGGGCGGGGCAGCTGGGCGGACGTCCCTCCCGACTCCATAACACGCCAAAACCCCCCAGTCACGTTGCTGCTGTGTATTTTGGAGATAGATAATCTTATGGCGGGTGTGAACGGCTGTGTGAGTTAAATGAACGCAGAAGGAAAATGGAAAGCTTTCAGAGCCTAGACGCTCATATTGGATGTGCGTAAACACGCGCCCGCCTTCTCAGCACAAAGTGCATTACTGAGATTTATTCTTAATTTTTTACGTTACTCTTTCAAGTTTGACGCTTCGCTTCAGGCTTCATGGAGCCAGGCAGCAAGACGTGCGGCGGCAGGGCGAGGGCTGTAGCTGCTGCGGCGGATCTGTAAGCGGAGGTTCCGGTTACGGTACAACTTTGCCCCGCAGCCTCACGGGGTTATCTCCCCGCAGCGGTGCCGTAAGGAAGGGATGAGACGTTTTCCAGCACCAGCCAGAGCGTTCAGTGTTACGCGAAGAATCTGTTCAAAATGGTATCGGTTAGTCTTAATACCGTTTTCAAGTGTTCCAGTCCCTCTAGCTTTTAAAGGAGGTGTTGTGTTTTGACGTGACCCGTTTGCCCAGAATCTTGCTGCGGCTCAATTTCCTTCCTATCCCTTGTGCTGACTGAGTTCCTCCATTTTCTTCTGTGCTATTTTATTCACGTGCTGAAATATAGTTTGGGATTTCTGTTTTTCAGATGTCTTCTCAGTGTCTCGTGATGCTCAAGAGATGCCCCCCGGCCCGGGTTTGCCTGCCGGTCGTTAAGCGTGGTGAAGGTAAGGGGCCATCCCTCTGCCTGGGGGCTCCCGGCTCTGTCTCCAGCGGGTGCCCCGCAGGTGCGGCCGCGAGGGCTGCCTGGTGGGGAGAGTCGGGGCCCCCAGGGACCGGGGCTGTTTGTCGCCCCGGGGAGCCCATCCCAGCGCGGGAGCGTGGCCGAGCAGAGCCCGAGAGAGATGTGACACTGTCCTCTGGCACGCTCCCGCTCCGCCGTGGGGCGGCCGCTAGCCTGTGGACAGGGGCTGGGGGGGCTGCAGCTGTTTGGGGGGCTGCCCCACCTTTTAGATTTTAGCAGAGCTCCCCCTTTTCTGGGGGGTGTGGGGGTGTGTGTGTGTGTACCTTTGTAAATGGCACTATTAAAGTAATGAGCTGCAGGTTGGAGTAGATTCCCTTGTTTAGTGCCCTTCTTGGGGGTGAATAAAATTGGGGGGGGGGGGGGGGTGGTGGTGGTGTGATGATGTCATGCGGGGCGCCCCGGTGTCACTGGGGGAGCTGATAATGCGTCAGAGGAACAGGTGAGTGGGGGCGTCATGTAGGGGTTCCCCCCCAAAAAGGGGGGTTGCAGCCCCCAAATGCCTGAAAATTGAGGGGGGCTATTACAAAACCCTCTTATTTTAAAATCCCTTTATACATCTATCAATTAATATTACATGTCAATATATATAAAATAAGAACTTCTCTCTCCTATATTATATAACGTATTTCAGGATACAAAAATTCTACATCGAGATACAGGGTTTTAAAACACAAAAGTAACTCGACTGTCTAAATATCTAAATTAAACAATAAAGGAGTTTAAAATGAAGAAAAAGGACAGATGAAGGAATTCAAAGCAGAAGAAAGTCTGGCTAGAGCGAGCATCTACGCTTAGTGTGTGTTACATAGTCTAAGCAGATGTGTAATCTAAATAGAGGTTATATAGAGTGAAATAAGCCTAGGTATAACTGTAAGTAGATGTCTAAATAGAGAAGTCGAAAAAGATTGAAGTGTCAAAGGGTAAGTAAGCAGATAGCTAGCCTAAATAGGTGGTTTATATACGTGTTAATATGGAAGTCTGAACAGGTATGTGTAAATAGATATTCTGTGTAAGTGTAAATAGCCTAAGTAGGTGTAAGTGTAAATTTAATAGCTAAGTCTAAACAGGTGTTGTATGTAAATGTAAAATAGATAGTATATATAAACTATAGATGTACTCTGTAAGGATGTGTAAGCAGACACACAAGTGCAAATGTCTATGCTATATAAGGTTTTAAAATGCAAAGAAACCATGTTGATAGAGATGTTTATAGAGAGGATTTAAAAATTGGACACACACCCCACCCCCACCCCCCAATCAACTGAAGACACAAAAGCGCTTTCAAATGCTGCCCCTTTCCCGTTCTCCCTCTCCCATCCCTATTTGGGGCCGATTCCCCCAGATGGGGACTTCCCCCTCTGGGGCTGCGCAGGCCGCCTGGGAGCTGCTGCCAGGGCAGACAAACACCCCAAAGCCCTCGAGTCTGGGTCTGCAGTGGGGGGTGAAAAACCCCAAACAGGCAAAACACCCAAACAGGTTTGGGGGAAAGAAAACAATTGGGGGCTCCTGGGAAAGCCCACTCCTGCTGGGTTTGTGCAGCTGGAAAGGGGGGGGGGGGGGGGGGTGTGGAACCCCACTAACCATTCTCATGCACAAAACCAGGAGCAAAAATCACCGATTTCTTTGTTGTGGAAAGGGCCAAAGAGACCCAGAAGTGAACCGTTTGGAAAAGCAATCCCAACTTTGTTCCTTTGGCTTTTTTTGCTTTTCCATAAGGTAAAACCCCCAAAAACCCCAACAACAAAAAAAGCCAAGCCATCCAAACAGAAATCAGCACCACCAAACGACCGCCCCAAAAACCCCAAATTGGGGAAAATTTGGGGTGAAACAGCAGCAGTTTGAGGGGCATTGCTGGGGCTTATCCGGAATGGATTCTCCGGAGTGGGTCGGTTATCTGGAGCGGATCATCTGCTGCAGGTGAGCCCAGGTGAGTTGCCCGTTGTGGATTATCCTGGGGGGACCCCCCTGGTGTCAGTCATCCCCATGCATGTTCCCCATGGCGTGTCTGCCCAGACATGCCCCTGTCCGGCAGTGTCCGCCTCCTCCCCCGCCCTCCCTCTGCGTGTGTCTGTGACCTCCCAGACGCTGTCCCCTGAGATGGCCCCCCTGCATGACTTTTTTTCCCCGGTGACATTCCTCCCCCCCGCTTCCCCTGGCCTCCTGTTCTGTGCTCGCTGAAGCCTCGTGCTTACGCAGGATGAGCAGTGGCGAGGCGAGGCGCTGCCAAGCCAACGAAGCCCAAGGCTCAGCAGCGCACAACTCCTTTGCAGGGCAGCCGCTGGCATCTGGTCTGCCTGGCTGCCCTGTGCCCCGACGCACAGCTGCCCCCCTCACCCCGGGCAGCCTGCCTTCAGAAGGGCAGCTGTGTTCCCCTGATGGATTTTCTTCTTTAACCCTCCAGGACCTGTTGACTTGCTGCTCTCCCTGTCCCAGCCCTGATGCCGCAGGCCTACAGCAACTGATGGGGCTTACTCCGGGCGGGTGTGGGGGTGGGAAAGGGGACCTTTTTCCCCAGGTGGTTTGTGCTGCTTCTCCTCCCTCGGGCGTGGGGTGGGGGCGAGTGGGGCAGGCGGGAGGACAGTGCGCATGCGCAGTGGCGCCTTTGCTGCTCTCTGCCGCCACCGTGCGACCAAGGCGCGGTACTGCAGGCGGGCAGCCGCGCATGCGCAGTGGCCACCTGTTGTTTTCTGCTCGCTGCTTTCACCGAGCGACCGAGCCCCGGGACTGCAGGCGGGAGCTCCGCTACCCTGGTAGAGATTTCCACCCGCCCCTTATCCGATCGCGGCAGTCACCGGTCGATCAAAACCGGGTACGGCAGACGGGAAGCCGCCCGTTCCCGAGGGGGAAGTTTTCCTCTGGCCGCTGCTGTTGCCGTGCAAGCAGATGCTGGTACTGCAGGCGGGCGGCCGCGCATGCGCAGTGGCGCCATTTTAGCTCTCTACCGCCACCGTGCGGCCAAACCGCGGTACTGCAGGCGGGCAGCCGCGCATGCGCAGTGGCGCCCTTTCCTGCTCTCTGCCGCCACCGTGCGACCAAACCGCGGTACTGCAGCCAGCAGCCGTGCACGGGCTGTAGCGACACTTCGCCGCGCTCACTTCTCCACGCCACTTAGTGACACCCCCCCCCCGCTACCTGGTGACGGCACCGTGGGGGCTGGAGCCGTGTACCACAGCCCTTAGCGACAGGTGTTGACCCCTTGCGATAGCCCGGTGAGGGTGGTGCTGATACTCCTCGCCACGCTCTTAGCAACGGGCCCCGCCCCCGGCGATGGGCGGGCAGGCGGTCTGATGGCTGACCCACCTGGCCCCACCCACCTTTGCGACAGGCCAAGCCCCCTGGCGAGGGCCTGGTGGGGCGGGGCCGTGCTCCTGTGCTCCCCAGCACCCCCAGGTAGCAACAGGCCCCACCCCCTGGTGACAGCCTGGGGGTGTTGCTGGTGCTGCCTGGCCCCACCCTCCATAGCAAGAGGCCCTGCCCGTGGTGATGGTTCCAGGGGCATTGCCAGCGTCCCTTTGGACACACCCCTTTAGCGACAGGCCCAGCCCCCTGGCAACGGCCCGGGGGGCGGTGCCGGCTCTCTCCCCTTAGCGACAGGCCCCGCCCCCTGGCAACGGCCCGGGGGGTGGTGCCGGCTCTCTCCCCTTAGCGACAGGCCCCGCCCCCTGGCAACGGCCCGGGGGGCGGTGCCGGCTCTCTCCCCTTAGCGACAGGCCCCGCCCCCTGGCAACGGCCCGGGGGGTGGTGCCGGCTCTCTCCCCTTAGCGACAGGCCCCGCCCCCTGGCAACGGCCCGGGGGGCGGTGCCGGCTCTCTCCCCTTAGCGACAGGCCCAGCCCCCTAGCAACGGCCCGGGGGGCGGTGCCGGCTCTCTCCCCTTAGCAACAGGCCCAGCCCCCTGGCAACGGCCCGGGGGGCGGTGCCGGCTCTCTCCCCTTAGCGACAGGCCCAGCCCCCTAGCAATGGCCCGGGGGGCGGTGCCGGCTCTCTCCCCTTAGCGACAGGCCCCGCCCCCTGGCAACGGCCCGGGGGCCGGTGCCGGCTCTCTCCCCTTAGCGACAGGCCCCGCCCCCTGGCAACGGCCCGGGGGGCGGTGCCGGCTCTCTCCCCTTAGCGACAGGCCCAGCCCCCTAGCAACGGCCCAGGGGGCGGTGCCGGCTCTCTCCCCTTAGCGACAGGCCCCGCCCGCTGGCAACGGCCCGGGGGGCGGTGCCGGCTCTCTCCCCTTAGCGACAGGCCCCGCCCCCTGGCAACGGCCCGGGGGGCGGTGCCGGCTCTCTCCCCTTAGCGACAGGCCCCGCCCCCTGGCAACGGACCGGGGGGCGGTGCCGACTCTCTCCCCTTAGCGACAGGCCCCGCCCCCTGGCAACGGACCGGGGGGCGGTGCCGGCTCTCTCCCCTTAGCAACAGGCCCCGCCCCCTGGCAACGGCCCGGGGGGCGGTGCCGGCTCTCTCCCCTTAGCGACAGGCCCAGCCCCCTAGCAACGGCCCGGGGGCGGTGCCGGCTCTCTCCCCTTAGCGACAGGCCCCGCCCCCTGGCAACGGCCCGGGGGGCGGTGCCGGCTCTCTCCCCTTAGCGACAGGCCCAGCCCCCTAGCAACGGCCCGGGGGGCGGTGCCGGCTCTCTCCCCTTAGCGACAGGCCCCGCCCCCTGGCAACGGCCCGGGGGGCGGTGCCGGCTCTCTCCCCTTAGCGACAGGCCCCGCCCCCTGGCAACGGCCCGGGGGGCGGTGCCGGCTCTCTCCCCTTAGCGACAGGCCCCGCCCCCTGGCAACGGCCCGGGGGGCGGTGCCGGCTCTCTCCCCTTAGCGACAGGCCCCGCCCCCTGGCAACGGCCCGGGGGGCGGTGCCGGCTCTCTCCCCTTAGCGACAGGCCCCGCCCCCTGGCAACGGCCCGGGGGGCGGTGCCGGCTCTCTCCCCTTAGCGACAGGCCCAGCCCCCTAGCAACGCCCCGGGGGCGGTGCCGGCTCTCTCCCCTTAGCGACAGGCCCCGCCCCCTGGCAACGGCCCAGGGGGCGGTGCAGGCTCTCTCCCCTTAGCGACAGGCCCAGCCCCCTGGCAACGGCCCGGGGGGCGGTGCCGGCTCTCTCCCCTTAGCGACAGGCCCCGCCCCCTGGCAACGGCCCGGGGGGCGGTGCCGGCTCTCTCCCCTTAGTGACAGGCCCAGCCCCCTAGCAACGGCCCGGGGGGCGGTGCCGGCTCTCTCCCCTTAGCGACAGGCCCAGCCCCCTGGCAACGGCCCGGGGGCCGGTGCCGGCTCTCTCCCCTTAGCGACAGGCCCCGCCCCCTGGCAACGGCCCGGGGGGCGGTGCCGGCTCTCTCCCCTTAGCGACAGGCCCCGCCCGCTGGCAACGGCCCGGGGGGCGGTGCCGGCTCTCTCCCCTTAGCGACAGGCCCCGCCCCCTGGCAACGGCCCGGGGGGCGGTGCCGGCTCTCTCCCCGTAGCGACAGGCCCCGCCCCCCGGCAACGGCCCGAGCCTGTGTTTGCTCCGCTCGGGGGGGGGGCTCGGTTTGGGTGTTTTCTCTCCCCCCCCCCTCCCGCGCCGGGAGCTCCAGGCGGCTCCCGTACGGCTCCCGGGGCCTTCCCCCCTCGGGGGGCTCGGCCCGCCCCTTTCGCGGGGCGCTGTGGGAAGGGCGGGGGCGGGGCCCGGGGGTCGAAGAGCCCCAGCCGGGGCTCGGGCAGCTCTCGCTGCCCCCGGGCTCCTCTGGCGCCGGGGCTCCCGTGTTCCCTCGGGCGGTCGCAGCTCTGGGGCTGTCTCAGCCCCCCGGGCAGGCGTGCTCTGGCGCTTAGAGAAGCGGAGGCGTTGCCTGAGGTAAGGCTTCCAGAGCTTGGCGCTCTTTGGCAGCAGCTGTACTAGAAAGGTCCCTTGTGGCCTGCTTTGCTTTTTTTCTCCCGGGATGCTGTTTTGGGCGCTGAGGGGGCGGTGAGGCGGTTTAGTGGTATGGTGTTCTGTTTGGGGTTTGGTTTTTGCTTTGCTGGTTTTCTTCCCCCTTGTGAGATCATTTTATTCGTTTATCATTTCACATTATCATTTACCCCGCGCCGTTTCCGTCCCCTCTGGGCAGCAGCGGATCCGCCGCTCGAGGGCGAGGAGCTGGGCCGACAACGGGCCGCTGCAGACTCTGGTCAGGGTACGAGGCTGCTCCCTGGGGAGCCGGCGCAGGGGGCGCGGAGGTACGCGCGGGCACTTGTCGGTGCCCCTGACCGGTGAAGGGGAGGTTAAATTGTAGGAGTGCAAATAAACACATATTATTTAGGGAGGAGTCGTGACTCAATTTAATCGCAGCTATTACTGAACAAACCAGGCAGTCATTATTCCTAATCTGTAATTAAAAAAAATATAAAGGCAGCCCTTTTTTATGCCATAAATAGAGTTGCGAGTCATTAATAGCTCAATCTAAATGCAGCCGTTATTAAATCAACTGCAGGCATTAATGACTCCTGATCAGAAACAAAATAAGGAAATTTTAGAATCTAGAATGAAAATCGACCCGGAAAGCTAAATTGGGAGCGGGTAGTACTGAAATTGTAACAGGGCTGTTAGAAAGTTCAGAGGCAGCGACAGCTCCTGCTTCCAACCCAAGCAGTAAACGAAGCTTTAGGTTCTTAAATGAAGAGAAATAAAGGTGAGCTGTTAAACAGTGGCTGGGTTCAAGCGTAGCTATTAAGAAAATTTGCAGGTACGGGTGATTCCTGACCAGAACTAACAATTCCAGAAGATTTAGATTTAAAAATTACAAAGCTAATGGAGTGCCACAACCGCCCGGATGTAACCGCAGCCGCTTTGGGGGAATGCCCCAGCCCCCCCCGCCACCGCTATTAATTACTGCCAAGGAGAGCGAGAGTGAAAGTAGAAGCGGTGCAGGTGAAACGCGAGCAGTACGCTTTTCCTAAGTCATCCCTTCGTGTCAGGAGAGGAAAGCAAATGGAAAGAAGATGTTTGCAGGGGGTCTGTGCTGGGTTACCTGCGCGTCTCTTCCGTGCATCCTTGAGGAGACATTTAGCTCCTGTTGGGCGCTCGCAGGTGGGGACAGGGCGAGCTGGAGGCAGGATCGGTGCCGGCACTGATAAAGGGATGGGCGACGAGCTGAGAGAAGAGGGGGCAAGGGCTGAAAAAGGGTCTCCAGTTCTGCAGGGAAGGCAGCGGGATGTGACTCGGCAACCGCTCTGACGAGTGCAGGGTCATTCGCTGCGATGAAGTCGGGGTCTGTGGCTGGCCCGGAGAGGCAGCAGAAATCCCAAACTCTTTGCGGGGGTACCGGCCAGATTAGGGCAACACCTGAACAGTAAAACCATTTAGGGGAAGCAGAGCTGGGCTGCACCGCGTGGCCAACCTCCCTCTTCTCCGTGAGTCCCAAAGGGGCAGCTCCAAGAATGTGCTGAGAATTAATGTCTTGCGCTAAAAATGAGACGCAAGTAGCACCCACCCGTGAATTTTATTTTCTCTCTCGCTCTGCCGCTCCTGCCTGCTTGTCTCTCCTCAGTGCGCACCTGCACCTGTGCTCGGATGGGGCAGCTGAGGGAAGGTGCTGCCATCTCCCCGGCCCCGGCGGACCGCCCCTCAGCTGTGTCCTCTGTCAGGGAGCGTCGTCATCTCTCCTGCCCCCCAGAGCGTGTCCTGTAGTGGCAGACGCGCGGGCTTTTCCCTGCACGCGCATACGGGAAGGGAAGGGAAGGGAAGCACAGTGAGAGCTGGGCTTGTCAAAGCGTAATGGGGGTGGTGGGAAGCGTAGCTAGAACCGGAGAGCTACAGCGCAAAAGCGAAGCGGACGGGACACAAAAGTAAAATGGTGCACAGGAATGCTGAGGAGAGAACTCCCGCAGCACACAGGAAATCAGTGTCAGAATCTATTTTCTTCTGACTGCCAAATTAAAAATAATGGCACGCTTTGCAACGCCAAGCTTGCTCTAATCGTCTGAACTGTTTCTTTCCAGCCCCCCACCGCCCCCAGCACACCGTTCAGCCTCCTCAGCCTGAAATGCCTTGTTTTTCTGCTTTTTTTTTTTTTTTTTTTTTAATGACAGGGCAACTTCTGTTCCCGAGGTGGTGCCTACAGTACAGCTATCTCTTCGAAGGCAGTTTGGTTTAGGTCAGAGAATGTTTAGCCTGGACTGAATCAGCCTCTGTTTCTGTTTCTGGAAATCGTCGGTCCTGTGCATCAAGCCCGGAAAAAAGGAAATATGAACCAAAGGACCTGGGGCCTGCAGGGCTAGGAAAATATTTGAGAAGAGGTTCAGTGGGGAAATGACTGTTTGTCTGTGGGGCGTCCAGGCAAGCAACCCAGCTGCTAGAAAGCGGCGCTGTCCCCAGGGTGGCCTCGGCGGTCCCGTCGGAGTCGGGGGAACAAGGACAAGGCAGGGGGAAGCATCTGGCCTGCCGTGTGGACCGTGACTGTACAAAGCACGTGTGATGCACTGCAAGTTTACCTGTTTAAACTGTGAGTTAAAGAAGGTGTGCAGTTGCTTTGTAAACAGCCGACGCTCTAAAGCTACACCCATCTAATTGCTAGCTGTATTAAATCTATCGTATTGCTGTTTCTGCATTAAAAAAGAAAAAAACCAACACACCTATGTAAGCACGTCTAAGTACAATGGAAAACCACTGTTTAACGCGTGGCATGTGCGGGTGGTTTTTTTGGGGCGGGGGGGTGGGGTGTATGACAAAAACCTGCGAGAGACACACGCACACACGCACATGTCATGTTTAGCGCTCACCTAAACCCAAAAAAGAAAATCCACTCTTTATTTTGCAGCATTAGCATTAGCTTCCAGCGCACAGCCTGAGCGCGCACCTCTGCTCTCACCGTCTGCTCCCTCTTCAACCGTGCGTGGCTGTCATCAGCTTGCACAGGCTTTGCTCGTGCAAGTTTCCGCGACGGCTTACGAGAAGGCAGGCAAACAGACCCAGCAAGACGCGTAGTGCCTTCCTCTATGGGCTCCGTCCAGCCTTTGTTAAAATGAGCAGAAAAGACATCTGCTGCTGCCTTTGCCCTGACTGACTCTTACAGAGAGCATCTGACTTGACCCGCAGCAAAGCCATGCCCCAGGCAGCAGCACGTACTGGCGCGGACCGCGGTTTCACCCACCTGCTTTACTGCGCCGGTCCTTTCCCACGGCCGATGCCGCAGATGTGGCGCGGCCCACCCCCAAACCTCTTTACGAGGGTTCCCTGGGCTCTGCAAGTCGCCTGCTGGACGTGTTGCTGATTCAGGCACGGGCAAAGTCAGCTTCTTCGCTGGCCTCGGGCCAGGGCAGCCCCGTACCTGAGGGAAACTGAGAATATCTCCAGCGAGATCTCACCGGGAGGCTGGGACCTCGTCAGTAGGGGAGAAGGCCAAGCGACTGACACTGAAAGGGAGCTCTTTGCTAGGCTGTAGATCGTAAAGTTAAAAAAGAAAACAAACCTGCCTTTTTTAAAATGCCCCCCTTTGAGTCTGCCACGTTTGATACAGATTTTTTAAATTGCAGGGTCTATCTCCTACAGGCCTCATGCAAAGGGAAGCGAGTACCTCTGGCTCTCAGGACAAGGGGGTCCCTCAGGAGCCCAGGTGCTCACGCCAGCCGGCATCTGGCACAGCACAGGGCAGGAGCTTTGGCAGTAGTACGTGAGCTGAGAATGAGAGTCCGGCAGCGCCGCACGCTTCTCCTGTGAGCCGCCGAGGCTCGCGCGCTGTGCCTTCTGCAAATAAAAGGCCAGAAGAGTCAGCATTTCTGCTAGTTCCAGCCTCATCCGCACCCTCGTCGGTGTAGCTGTAAGCAAGCGTCCCGTAGCGACTGGGAGCGTGGCAGCTGGGCTTCCTGCGCTGCCTTAGGTTGTGCCCTTGGAGAGACCCTTCTCCGAGCCCCGTGAGCCCCGGGGTGGGTGGGCTGCGGTGCCGTTCAACGCTGAATAGGCACGAAGGCCTGTAAACAAAATGTATTTATATCGCACCCGTACCCGGCAGCCAACCGCCGCTTTATTTACGTATTCTGCACCTCCTGCCGACGCTTTTAAACTTAGCCGATATTGCCGCAGTTTTCACTGACGGGGCAGGGGACTGCCACGCTGCAGGGGCAGTGTCTGGGTGTCTGCCACGGACACAGATGTCCTCAGCTGGGTAGGGACAGGGTGAGAGCTGGAACAACTCTGCTGACATGTACGGGCCGTCCCAGGGCAAGGCTCCTGGGTCTGGGGGCTGAAAGGCGAGCCGCGCTGGGTGGTTGGTGTGGGAGTTGTGGAGCAAGTAGGGGGGAAAAAAAGCAACAGGAAAAAAACATCCAAATGTTTCACAGCAGGTAGAAAGCTTGGCAGAAAGCAAACTGAATGCTGTAAAGACAAAAGCCGAAAGCCGGCTATGGACTGGACGAAAAGAGTCAGTGCCACGGAAGGAGGTTATTTCTTCCACTGACCGTAGGAGGCTTTTCTGTGAGAAAACACAACACCTCTTCTTTCGGCTACGGCGCGGTACCGCAGCAGTAACGGGCCAGAGCGTGCGAGCGCCTCTGGCAGTATCGGTAACGGCCGGGGCACGGCCGAACGGCCAGCCCACCTTCCGCACAAGGAGAACACCGTTCCCCTGGAACGCCACGCAGACCCAGGACGGGTACGGCGGAGGCCGAGCCCAGGCGCCCCCATTGCCAAGGACCACCTTGGCCTCGCAGCGTCTCACGCTGCGGGGTGTTTTGCAGGCCGTGGCTAAGCTCAGGCCCCCTGCTCGTGGCTGCCCCCGGTCCCCCGGCGCCGGTCGGGCCCCAGCCCCCAGCGCGGTGCGGCGCAGGGCAGCGGCCCAGCAGGGCGGCCCCACGGGCCCCAGCCCGCACCCCCCCCCCGTGCCTGCGGGCAGGGCCCCGCGGCCGCCGGCCCCTTCCTCCTCTGCTCGCTCCCGTCGCGGACGGCTCGGTACGTGTCACGAGCGGCAGCCCCGTTCAGCCGCTCCCGGAGGGCGCGCGGCTCTGCCCGGCCGTGACCGGGGCCCGCAGGGGTCTCTCGCTCGCCCGCTCGCCCCGAAAGGAGCCGGCCCCGAGCCGGCGCGTCCCGCCCCGCCCGGCCCTCGGCGCCCTCGCGAGCTGAGCGCGGCCCGGCCAGCAGGGGGCGCTGGCGCTCACCGGCTGGGCGCGGGGGCGGTCCGGCGCGGGGGCGGGGCCGGTGGGGGCCGGTCCTTCCGGCCGCCCTCTAAGGGCCGCCCCGCGGGGCCCGGGCTTCCGGTGGCGCGTGCGCGGCGGAGCGGAGGTGGGAGAGGTGCGTGGGGCGGCCGGGTCGCGAGGGGTCTCTTTGCGGTGCCGGGGCCCCTCTGCGGCCCGGCGTGGGAAGCCCGTGGCCGGCGGAGACTGCTCGGAGCTGGGCGGGGAGCGCCGCGGCAGTCCGGCCGCAGGCAGCCATCCCCTGCGGTGGCCGGCATCCCCTCGGGACTCGTGGAGGCCTGGCGGCTCCCGATCCTCGTCTGCGGCAGCCGCCTGAGAGAGCAGCGCGGCCGTAGCCGGGGGCCGGAGAGCGCTGGTGGGTGAGTTCGGGCAGCGGTGGGGGCTCCGTGTGGGCCGGGGGTGGGGGGGGCTCCGTGCGGGCCCGACCCTGGGCCGGGCGGGGGGGGCCTCCGTCGCCGGCCCGGGCCGGGCTCGGTGCCGGGCGGGGGGAGCTCCGTCGCGCCGGCCCCGGGGCCGGGCGGGGGAGGGGGGGGCTGGCTCCTCCGTGCCGGCCCCGGGGCCGGGCTCGTGCCGGGGGGGGCTGGCTCCTCCGTGCCGGCCCCGGGGCCGGGCTCGTGCCGGGGGGGGGCTGGCTCCTCCGTGCCGGCCCCGGGGCCGGGCTCGTGCCGGGGGGGGGCTGGCTCCTCCGTGCCGGCCCCGGGGCCGGGCTCGTGCCGGGGGGGGGCTGGCTCCTCCGTGCCGGGCCCGGGGCCGGGCGGGGGAGGGGGGGGCTGGCTCCTCCGTGCCGGGCCCGGGGCCGGGCGGGGGGGGGCTCCGTGACCGGCCCGGGCCCGTGCTCGTGCCGGGGGGGGGCTCCGTGCCGAGCCCGGGCCCCGCAGAGAAGCCCTGGTCGGGCATCGTTCGCTTTTGCACAATGTAGGGCTTTCCCCGTTTATTTTCTGTGTACTGTGTTTTGGGCCACCTGAAACCCTTTGGCCGGGGAGGTTTGGTGCGGGGAGATGGCAGGTCTGGAGCCTGAAAGATCTCGGGTGGGGGGCGGGGGAGGTATTTTTGCCTTAAAACTCTGGGCCCACCTCGTGTGTCATGTCGTGAGTCTCGTGACTGTGGCAAATGGCTCAGTCAGGCGTTTTCTGATAAAAAACTTCTGAACGTGTGCGTGTGTAGGCACGGGGAGATTTGCGCAGGGTGACGGAGCCCCTTGCGCTTCTGTGCTAATGTCTACCTGTTCTAGATCTCCAATGTTGGAAAGCCTTTGTTTAGTGCCTGGTTGTGCCTGCGTAACAAATGTTTTAGCTGCTGATGTGTTATACCTCTGCTGTGAACTTTTTCCTGGGTGGCTTGATTGTTTCTGGTTGTCCGTGTAAATCTAGGCAGCTATTTTCTGCCCGGTGGTGAAGCCTATCGCTTTGGATAACAAAGGGCAGGAGAGCAATAAAGAAAAAGGTGACCTGTCTGCTGCAGCTCCTTGCAAACGATTCGTTCCTTATTTTCTGCCCTTGGGTAGGTGTTGTGCTTTCCAGATAACGCAGCCTCTCCTGTGCCTGTCCACGCCGTGCATTTTTGTCCTGCCCTTGCTTGAAAAGGCTCTCCTTGCCTTCCTCCTCTCTGCTGCAGTTGGCTTAATCTCTCGCTGCTGCTGCTGCTGGAAGAGGGATAAAGGGAGTGTTGTCGATGGGGTTGTTAAAAGCTTTTTCGCGGGCTGTAACGCGCGGGAAGGGGTGGGCGGGGGGGGCAACTCAGTACGGGGGAGGGGGGAGGATCAGGCTGCGGGGAAAATGGGAAACCAACATCACCTTCCCCTCCTACGGCGCAGCCCGGCCGCACGGCTCCCCGGGGATGCCCCTGCCCGCGGGTGTACCGTGTGTGCGCCCCCCGCGTGGGGCGGGGGACGACGACACACCCCCCCACACCGTCGGCGGCACTGGGGCAACCCCTGCCCCAGGGCTCCGCGCTCGTACCCGGCTCTCCCCGCTCCGGCACGGCACGGGGCTGGACGCACCGAGGAGACCCCGGGGCGGCTTCTCGCGGCCGGGTGAGAACAGGGCCCGGCCCCGAGCAGCAGAGCGGGCACCGCCGGTAGCTCGGAGGAGCGGGGCCGGCTCGGCTCGAGGCGTCGGAGCGAAAAGGGACGAGAACCGGCCCGGAGCGTCCGGGGGTTGCGGGGGGGCGGCGGATGGTCCGGTGGCCGGGTTCGGCTCCGTGCCGGGCCGTGGGGCAGCCGGAGCCGCGCCGGGGGGCAGGTGAGGAGCCGCGTGCGTGGCTGGGCGCGCTGTGGGTCGGCGGGTTTCGGCTGTGGGGTCTCCCGGTCCGCGGAGTCCCCGGGGGGGGGGGGTTGCGGGCAGCAGCGGCCCCGGGCCGAGCGCTGTCGTGGGTCGGTGGTTGGGTTTTGGGGCCGAGCCCGTGCCCGGCCGTGGGGAAGTAGGGGCAGCCCCACCCGGCTCTCGGCTGCTCCTCGTCGGGGTCGGGCGGCGGCGGCGACCCCGGCGGGGGCCCCTGCGGTGCCGGGCGGGTCCCCCCTTGCCCGCGAGGCAGGCAGGGACCCCGGCTGCTGCCGCCGCGGTTTGCTGGAGGCGGGCTGGGCCCGGCCCCCTGTGGGGTTGGGGTGCGGGCCCGGCGGTGCCGGGGAAACGAGGCCTGCGAGAGCAGAGGAAAGCGCTGCCGGGCCGGCGCTGGGCTGCCCCGCCGGGGTGCGGGGCCGGGCCCGCGCAGTTCAGTTCCCGAGGCCTCCCCGACAGTGCCCGCGTGGGCCGTGGGGGTGCGGGGCTGCGGGGTGGCTGCGCTCTCCGCGGCCCTGAGCGTTGCCCGTGGGGACTGCGGAGGGGGCCGGGACGCAGCCAGGCTCAGCTGGTTTGGTCCCTGAGCGGGGAGAGCGCAGCTCTTCTGTTCCTGGGCCGTGAGAGCAGGCTCCTGTGGCTGACGCCGGGGCCCTGAAACAGATCGAGTCGTGCGTTTTGAGGGCCTGACCGAGGGGACTAAGTCGTGTGGTTTGGGGCTGAGGAGCAGAGGTCGAGTGCTGCATTTTTGGGACTTGAGAACAGGCTCAGCAGCTGGGCTTTTTGGCTCAGAAACGGTCCCAAAGTGAGCTGGTTTGGGGGCCAAAAGCAGAAGCCGGTTTGGCTGCTTGTGCAGGCTGGGGGGTTGGGGTGGGGTGGGGGCATTGGGGGCTGCAGGGGAAAGCAGGGGTTGGGCAGGGTACGCGGACCCTCCCCAGAGGTGGGGGTCCGGTCACATCGGACCCCGAAGTTCGGGAGGCCGGCATGCACCAGAGCGAACTCGCCACCTGAGGCGGGTCTCTGGAGGAAGGGTGCTTTTTGGATCCAGCGTAGCGCACCCTCTTTGGGTCCAGCTCTTCTTTCTGTGCTGCTTAGGATAGTTATTAACCAATTAATTAATCATACAAACTAAGTCACAGCAGCTCTATCGGCTCCATCGTGGTTCGGAGCTCTGAATCAGTTTCATTTGGTGTCTAACACGTTTTTTTCCCCAAGGAGAGGCTAAGTTTCAAAGTTAGTTCTCACAAGTGTGTCAGTCGACAAAATTGAGTTATGATTATTAAAACCACAAAGGTGACAGGAGTCTCACAGATCTGGTCTATTTCTGAAAATGTATTCATCCCATGCAGATGTCGTCGGGATACAGATCATCTGCATCTTCATGCTCTGACAAGACAAGATGCTGAGACAGGGATGAGCTCCAGAAGGACTGCGGAAAAGAAAAAAAAACCGCACTCCACAAAGTCATGGGGCTTTTTTTTTGCGTTTGGGGGGGTGGGGTGGCTTTAACAAAAGAGTGCAGTGTTGGCTGGCAGCAGCCTGCAGGGCATCTTTGCTGCCTGATCTCTCCTTTTCTTCTCTTCCACTCCTCTTTCAGGGCTGTGATTGTCATTTGGATAGTTTTAGAAGAGCAGTTAAGTTCCTCGCCTGTGTCAATGTGCTGGTAATACCAGGAAGGTGAACGGTTGAACCGGTCGGGCGGGTGGGAATAACTTGGCTGCAGGTAGAACTTCTGAGGGAAGACCAGCAAAACCAGGAAGCAAATGGCAAGTTCCCCAAAAATGTGCGGGTATCAAGCACGTAAGCGTTTCATTGCCGAATGTTTTTGGGAATATGTTCCAAATGGCTATTTTTGGTAAACATAAATTTTCAGGAGATTCAGGGTTGTGTGTGGCAAAACATGTCCCTCTGTTTTTGTGTCCTGCCGCACAAACGGCGGGCGGCAGGGCTCTTGTTCCCCGCTCTCGATATTGCCCCAGCAGGGCTGCGATATTTAGACCTAAGTGGGGATGGGTTTAGGAGTGGAAGGAGAGAGAACGCCTGTGTTCTGTAAGGGCTGTGAATGCTGACCCTTTGTCTCCGTCTGCTGCTTTTCCTGTGCGGGTGATGAAGCTGTTTTACTTTTCTCTGTTGTTCCTGGTCTAAATAGCTGCAAGGCTGTCGCCGCTGTGGGTGTGCAATTTGTGTTGCTGTGTTTCTGTGGAGTCCTAGCCACGGCTCGCTTCTAGTGTGGCCAAGGGTCAAGGTAGGGCTTTCAGCTTAAAGCTTCAGAAGCGCTGCGCGCTGAGATGGGTGTAGGTGACACTGCTGTTGCGCCTGCAGCTGTGCTCGCAGGGATGCTGGGCGGCTCCGCATCAGACCGGCGAGGTGCGCGTGGACCTCCGTCGGGCTGCGCCCTGGGTGCGCGAGCGTGCCGTGGGTTTGCTGTTCCGGCTTGTACGTGCGAGGGCTTAACGTTTGATTTAACGCATTTCCTTTAACGGCAGGCTGTAGTTGGGCTCTAGATGGTATTCCTACGGGGGCGCAAGAGCTGTGGAATGGTTAAGCTGTTGCTGTGCCTCCAGGTGACTTGTTCAGTAACACTGTTTTTCCAGGTGCAGGTGGATGAGTCGTGCAGGGCAACGGAGGAGAGCCCAGGGGAGCGCTGGAAGAAGGTGAGTCTGTGTGTAGTACTGGAGGGAAGATGTGACTGATGGCTATAGGGCTCCATTATGGGTTTTACTCTTTTTTTTTTGTGATCCGAGGGCGCTAAGTGATGAGCCGAGCGTGATCTGGGCCCTGGAGGTGAGTCAGGCAAGGTGACCGGTGCTTGGTGGGCTGGAGTAGGTGTTCTTTTTCAGGTTATTCAGGTTTTTTTCCCTTGTCTTCACTTTCCCATCCCAATTTGGGGCCGATTCCCTCAAACGGGGACTTCCCCCTGTGGGGCTGCTTATGCAGCCTGGGAGCTGCTGCCTGGGCACAAAAATACCTCAAACCCCCTGACTCTGGGTCTGCAATGGGGGGTGAAAAAAACAGAAAGAATTCTGGTGGAAAGAAAACAACTTGGGGCTTCTGGGAAAGCCAACTCCAGCTGGATTTGTGCAGCTGGAAAGGAAAAAAAGGGTGGTGGTGGGGAAGGAACAACCACCTAAAAGCACCCACCAACCATTCTCATGCACAAAACCGAAAGTGAAAATGACCATTTTTTGTAGGGTAAAAGCACAAAAAGTCCCCACAGAACTCAGTAGTTTGGAAAAGCAACCCCAATTAATACATTATGTAAAGAAGGCAGGGGAAAAAAGAAAACCACAACAAAACCCTATCACAACCCTGATGCCACATGCCTACAAGCAGTTCCTGGGGCTTATTCTGCGGGGGTGGGGGACCCAACCTTGTTCCCCAGGTTTGCTGTGCTGCTTCTCCTCCCTTGGGCATGGGGGGGGGCGGGCAGTGGCATGGACAGTAGCAAGCACCAGATTTTTTTTAAGCAGTCGAGAGGAAAGGACTGAAATGCTCGAGACGCTTTGCTGTTTGGTGCAGAGGCAATGAACGGTGCTGCCGGGGCTGCGAGGGGGAAAGGTGCAGAGGAATAGAAGCTCTGTGGATGCAGCCAAGTTACGGTTTCTGGATGGTATTAATCGAGAAGAGTAATTCAGATAATGCTGCTGCCCAGCGACCAGAGTTGGGTACTGAGCCCGGGAGCCGCGCACGCGCGGTGGCGTCCCTGTGATCCGCATTGCTCTCTCCGCAGGTGACAGCCCTGCGATGCTGCGGTGCCTGCGAGGTGATGCCGCCGTGCTCGTTGCTGCTTCCTGGTAAGGAAAGGCCTCCTCCGCTCCTGCTGCAGCGTGGTGGTGTGTCGGACACGATTCCCTGTGTCGGGTGAGGCCTAGGGCTGCCGGTGAGGTGAGCGAGCCCCTTTGGTGGGTGCAGGGGTGTCTCCTTGTGTGCCTGCACTACTGGGGCTGGTGGGATGGGAAGCTTCAAACGACCTGCCGAGGCAGGCTTCTGGTATGCTAAAGGCGAGCGGGTGAGGGCAGCCCCAGGAGTTACCCGGGAGCTGATAGAAGGGAAGAGGGAAAGGAGGAGGAGGAGGAGGATGACCTTTTCCCCCTGCCCAGGGTGCAGAAGATAGCCAACTCCCCAGCTCACCAGAGCTCCCCCTCAGCCTCCCCTGGCCCCACTTGCCCCGTGCTCCTGCCCCCAGCTCTGGCACGAGCGAGCTAGGCTACGCTACGTGCCTAGGAAGCCTCATCTCGTAAGAGCTGTGAGACACCCTTGTATTCTCTTCAGGTGGAGGACGGCCTAGAATCTGGAGCTGCAGAAGAGGCAGGGCGGAGAGGAGGGGAAAGAAGCATCTGAACGGCTAAATTGTGCCAGCAGCGCTGAGAGCGAGAGTCGCGGTGAGTCCTGGGCCACTGGGGCCCCGTTGCCTCTCTTGTGCGTCCTGGGCCCTCCCTGTCTCTCCCCCCTGGCCCCCTCTCTTTCCTTACCTGCTGCAAAATTATTTTTAGTTTTTTTTTTGGCGCCCCCCCGCCCCTTCTTTCTCCATCTCGCTCTGAGTGGCTCCCTGCCTCCCCGTCTTTTCAGGCCTCCCTCTCTCTGTCCTGTAGCCTGTGGCTACTTGTTCTTTCTCCGCCTCTCTCTGCCTGGCTCTGGCTCCATTTTTATTTTTTTATTCCTCCTGCTCTGTTCTGTAGCCTGTCGGTATTTTGTCTTTCTCTGGCCCTCTTGGTCTGACTCCCTGTGTTACCGAAAAACGCGGTAAAATCGGAAACAACTCCTCAACGCTGATTTAGTATTAAAGAGCAGGCGTTCTTTATTCACGGCGCCAGATGCACGGGGGATCGCTCCTCCTGGCGTGCGTACCTCACACACCTTTCCCGTAGAATTTGTAGATCAAAATTTTACGTATTCATACATATTCATTATCGTCCTGTCTACTGATCGGTACAAACTTGCTCGTTCCGTATGTAAATCGCTGCGCAGGCTCGGTGGTGGTCCGTGAGTCGGTGGTCGCGATCTCCCCCTGCCAGAATTGCCTTTTACCTTCTTGGCTCTTAATCTTGGCAGTCTTGGCTAGTTTTCTCAGTGCGCTACACGAAACCGCGTTTTGTCATCCTTTTCTGACAGAAGCACGTTGTCTGTTGTTCTGCTGACATTAACGATCGCCTAGGGACTAAAATGCAGATCGACAGATGCGCTGATTCGTACGCTCCGTGTTCCCGTAATGGAACACCGTCTCTGGTTGGTTGATTTCATCGCTTTGGTTACATTTCCCCCCTTTGGAAGTTTTGAAATAATCATTTTCTCAATACTTCCATCCTAGATCAATAATATTCCACTATGTCAGTTCAGTGTTTGGTTCATCTTCTCAAAGTTTTCACTTGATTGTGGTCTCTAGGGCATATGCAGGTTCCATTTTATACCCAAAATTTTATTAATTTGTTGAACTACCTCTGCAAAAAAATGTGGTCCTCTCCCAGAGGACATTCCTGTTGGCACTCTAAATCTTGGTATTATTTCTTTCAGCAACATCTTAACTACTACTCTAGCTTTGTTGGTGCAGCACGAGAAAGCTTCTGGCCAACTAGAAAATTTGTCCATCATCACTAACAAATACTGCTATATCTATTTTGTCTGGGTAACTCAGAGAACTTAATTTGCTAATAATTTCCGGGAGAATTTTTTGTTTTGTTACTCCTAAAGGTGGTTTCCTTTGGTTCAGGGGATTATTTCTAGGACAGATTGGACACTTAGCTACCATGGGTTTAATTATTCTTGTCATGCCTACACACGCTACAGATGCTTTTAAACTCAAAACCGTAGCATCTACACCCTAATGTGTTTGCTCATGCTTTTCTTTTGCAAGTTCTGTCATAACTTGTGGGGTTGTTATTATTATTACTTGTTTTTCTGGTGTTACCTACCATCTCTCTGTGTTTTGTGATGCTTCCAATTGTTCTGCTAATTGCTCATCCAATTTATTATAATAATCTCGGTTTCAACTTTGGAATTCCGATCTGTTTTACTGGTACTAGTGCAAGGATACCTTGCTCTGCAGTCCTCTTTGCAGCTTTATCTGTCAATCGTTTGCTTATGTTTACAGCCGTCTGGCCGAATCGATGAGCTTTGCAACGCTTTACCGCCACTTCTTTTGGTTTCTGCACGTCTTCCGGAAGTTGGAGAATGTCTTCTTTATGCTGTATCAATGATTCTTGGGCTGATGGCAGTCCTTTTTCCTTCCCAGTAGCTCCATGATCGTGGATCACACCAAATGCATGTTTGGAATCAGTCTAGATATTTATCCTTCGTCCTTCTGCCATTCGCAGAGCTCGCTTCAACGCTACCAATACTGCTTTCTGTGCTGAGGTGTTCGCAGGCAGCGCCCCTGACTCCATTCCCTCGGCGGTGATAACGACAGCATATCCGGCCATTCTCTTCTCGCCCAGAGCTGCTTCCATCTGTAAACAACTCCAGATCAGGATTTTCCCAGAGGTTTGTGTCTCAGGCCTGGTCTGCTGGAATAGACTTGTTCAATAGTTAGCAAGCGATCGTGTTCGAAATTGTCCGTAAGGTTTTCTGTTGTTAAAAACATAGCAGGATTCAGTATAGCAGTAGTCTTCGATTCCACATGGTCTTGTTCTAACAGAACAACTTGATATTTCAACATTCTGCTAAGGGATAGCCAACGACCCCCCTTTTGTTCTAAAACAGTCACCGCTATGTGCGGGACACATACTGTCATCTTTTGTCCCATTGTTAACTTTGGGGCTTCCTGGATCGGCAGCGCTGCTGTTGCCACTGCCCGTAAACATCCAGGCCATCTTTTACTCACGTGGTCGAGTTGTTTGGAGAAGTAGCCCACGGGTCTCTTCCAGGTTCCCAGTCGCTGTGTCAGCACTCCAAGGGCTAAATGTTGTCTTTCGTGGACAAACAGCTCAAAAGGTTTAGCGAAATCGGGTAGGCCTAATGCAGGGGCCATCACTGAGGCTCTTTTCAGTTCTTTGAATGCCGTTTGGCATCCGGGCGTCCAGGTTAAATATTTATCCTTTGATTCTTTCAGTGCCTCGTATAATGGTTTTACATACAGTCTGTAGTTCAGAATCCAGAGCTGACGCTATTTCACTATTTTCAGAAAAGCTCTCAGTTCCTTCGGGCCGCAAGGTTCGGGAATTTGACAAATAGTTTCTTTCTTTTCACTTTCTAATTGTCTTTGTCTTTGAGATATTTCGAATCCTAAATAAATGGCTGTTGCTTCTCCTATTTGGGTTTTGTTTCTGGAAACTCCGCATCTTCCTTGGCCCAGAAAATTTAAAAATTTCAAAACATTATTCTTTACTTTCTGCCACTATCAGAATGTCGTCTGCATTCTGTAACAATATGCCTCTCCCTGGGTTCTGTTTTTTCTAGACATTTCTATATTTCTAATTTTTTTTCTTGCCAGCTAGGTCCCAAATATCGTAGGACTAATTTTAAATCCTTGTGGAAGTACGGTCCATGTTAGCTGTGTCTTTCATTCTGTGGTGGGGCTTTCCCATTCCAAAGCAAATAGGCTTTGACTTTTTATGCCTGGAGGTATGCAAAAGAAGGCATCCTTCAAATCTAGTACAGTAAACCATTTATGCTCCTCCTTTAAAAGAGGTCAGTAAAGTGTATGGATTAGCTACTACCGGATGTAGATCTTGGACCACCTGAGATATAGCCCTTAAATCGTGAACCAGCTAATACTCTTTGCCTCTAGATTTCTTTACTGGCGGCACAGGAGTACTATATTCTGATTCACATTCTACTAAGAGCTCATATTCTGAAAAAAATTTATAATTAACTTCTCTAATCCTTTTCGAGCCTCTCGCTTAATACGGTATTGTTTTTGTCTTACCGGCTTGGCTCCAGGCTTTAAGGTTACTTTTACCGGCTCTGCCCGCTTAGGTCGCTCCGGAGCTCCGCTCGCTCAAACCAAAGGAATTACTACGTTTTCCACTTCTTCGGGAACCTGTTCCTCCCTGGAGGAATCCTGTAACATAAACGCTCTCGCCTCTGTGGCTTTTGATTCTGTTCTGGTATTAGTAATTTAATCTCTCCATCTTTAAAAGTTACTTGAGCATCTAATTTACTTAATAGATCTCATCATAACAGAGGCAGTGGACATTCAGGCATATACAGAAACTGGTGAGTTGCCCATTGCTTCTCCAATTTAAACTTTAATGGCTCTAAGAAAGGCTAATTTTTCTTTGCCCTGTCGCACTAACAACACCTACTGGTTTATGATCAACTTTCTCTTTACGTGTATTCAATACCAAAGAAGTGGCTCCCGTATCTACCAAAAATTCTATTTCTTCATTCCCTAGCTTCAGTGTAACCAGGTGTTCAGCTAGGGTTGATTCCTCTGGTCTCCTTCATGCCAAGCTACTTCAAGCATTTTACCCAGATCTCTGGATTCAGGTTCTTCTAGTTTCTGAAGGTTTTTTTACTCCCCCCCCCCACCCCCCCCAGTCTGGGGCTGATTGTCTTATGAATATAGAGACCAACTGAATTGCTTTTTCTGTTTTTTTCTGGGTTCAAATGAGTATATTTTCTGGTGGTCACCTTCAGCCTTTCCATAAAGGCTGAAGGGGGGGACTCCTTTAATTCTTGTCTCACTTAATAAATGGGTCAAAATTTATGGCTTTTGGCATTGCATGTCTTACTCCAAATAAAATCTGTCTCTGACATCTAGTCAACATTCCCCTGGGTCCTGGCTGATTAGGGTCCCACTCGGGATTTGTAGATGGAAAATTCTTATTCGTTGTTCTCTGTAAATTCCTGTTAGCATGTGCTCCCTGCACCTGCCTTCTGGCTGTATTCAATACTATTTTCTTGTCAGTTCCATCAAGTGAAGTATCCAGTATCACAAGTAGAGCAACACTTCAAGTTCTCACCACATTTTCCTCTTTTCAGAAACATTGCCGTAGAATCCTGTGGACATATCTCACGCTGTTTCTGCCACTCTGGATGATTCCACAGTGTAAAGAACAAATCAACATATGCCACTTCTTCCCATTTGCCTTCCCTTTTTACAAAACAACATTAATTGCAAGATGGTATGATATTGCAATGTCTCCTGTTCTGGCCATTCGTGCCCACCTTCCAATTGATACGTTGGGCACCAATGATTGCAATATTCAATTAATGGTTTCCGAGTTAGTGGGTCATCACCCCCGATGTCTTTCCAGTGCTTCAAAGTACATCCCAAAGGTGTTCTCTGTGGGATAGGTTTCTTACTCAGAAATGCTCCCATCTCCCAGTCGACTAGCAGTTGTGATAGTGCACTATCACAAATAGTAGTCAGAGGGACTCCAACCCCCGTTAGAGGTCTCACTGGGATCTGTAGCCCCCTGCTAGATATCCCTGGAGACTTCAACCCCCTGTTGAAGACCCCCCTACCCTCGGGTCCCGCTCCACAGGCTTTCGCCTAGCAGAGACTTACCAACCGAGGTACCTCTTGGCCCCAACCCTGCGTGGCTTTCGCCGCGCCTTACGGGCAGGCCTGTGGGACTCAAACCCACTATCCTATCCTATGTGGGAAGCTAACGCCACATATTATTCTACCTAAGTTTCTTCGTAAACGAATGCCTTGTTTACTTCAGTCCAGGGGATCTTTCTCAGAATTCTCTGGCCTGGGGATCGGAAGCTCTCCCCAAGAATTCCTTGGGGCTGGCTGCAGGTCCCACGGTCCTGCGGATCCGTCGAGATTCAAAAGCAGGTTCCCATCTGGGGTGCCAAAACTGTTACCAAAAAACACGGTAAAATCGGAAATATCTATTCAACACCAATCTAGTATTAAAGAGCAGGCGTTCTTTATTCACGGCGCCAGATGCACGGGGGATCGCTCCTCCTGGCGTGCGTACCTCACACACCTTTCCCGTAGAATTTGTAGATCAAAATTTTACGTATTCATACATATTCATTATCGTCCTGTCTACTGATCGGTACAAACTGGCTCGTTCCGTATGTAAATCGCTGCGCAGGCTCGGTGGTGGTCCGTGAGTCGGTGGTCGCAATCTCCCCCTGCCAGAATTGCCTTTTACCTTCTTGGCTCTTAATCTTGGCAGTCTTGGCTAGTTTTCTCAGTGCGCTACACGAAACCGCGTTTTGTCATCCTTTTCTGACAGAAGCACGTTGTCTGTTGTTCTGCTGACATTAACGATCGCCTAGGGACTAAAATGCAGATCGACAGATGCGCTGATTCGTACGCTCCGTGTTCCCGTAATGGAACACCGTCTCTGGTTGGTTGATTTCATCGCTTTGGTTACATTTCCCCCCTTTGGAAGTTTTGAAATAATCATTTTCTCAATACTTCCATCTTAGATCAATAATATTCCACTATGTCAGTTCAGTGTTTGGTTCATCTTCTCAAAATTTTCACTTGATTGTGGTCTCTAGGGCATATGCAGGTTCCATTTTATACCCAAAATTTTATTAATTTGTTGAACTACCTCTGCAAAAAAATGTGGTCCTCTCTCAGAGGACATTCCTGTTGGCACTCTAAATCTTGGTATTATTTCTTTCAGCAACATTTTAACTACTACTCTAGCTTTGTTGGTGCAGCACGAGAAAGCTTCTGGCCAACTAGAAAACTTGTCCATCATCACTAACAAATACTGCTATATCTATTTTGTCTGGGTAACTCAGAAAACTTAATTTGCTAATAATTTCCGGGAGAATTTTTTGTTTTGTTACTCCTAAAGGTGGTTTCCTTTGGTTCAGGGGATTATTTCTAGGACAGATTGGACACTTAGCTACCATGGGTTTAACTGTTCTTGTCATGCCTACACACGCTACAGATGCTTTTAAACTCAAAACCGTAGCATCTACACCCTAATGTGTTTGCTCATGCTTTTCTTTTGCAAGTTCTGTCATAACTTGTGGGGTTGTTATTATTATTACTTGTTTTTCTGGTGTTACCTACCATCTCTGTGTTTTGTGATGCTTCCAATTGTTCTGCTAATTGCTCATCCAATTTATTATAATAATCTCGGTTTCAACTTTGGAATTCCGATCTGTTTTACTGGTACTAGTGCAAGGATACCTTGCTCTGCAGTCCTCTTTGCAGCTTTATCTGTCAATCGTTTGCTTATGTTTACAGCCGTCTGGCCGAATCGATGAGCTTTGCAACGCTTTACCGCCACTTCTTTTGGTTTCTGCACGTCTTCCGGAAGTTGGAGAATGTCTTCTTTATGCTGTATCAATGATTCTTGGGCTGATGGCAGTCCTTTTTCCTTCCCAGTAGCTCCATGATCGTGGATCACACCAAATGCATGTTTGGAATCAGTCTAGATATTTATCCTTCGTCCTTCTGCCATTCGCAGAGCTCGCTTCAACGCTACCAATACTGCTTTCTGTGCTGAGGTGTTCGCAGGCAGCGCCCCTGACTCCGTTCCCTCGGCGGTGATAACGACAGCATATCCGGCCATTCTCTTCTCGCCCAGAGCTGCTTCCATCTGTAAACAACTCCAGATCAGGATTTTCCCAGAGGTTTGTGTCTCAGGCCTGGTCTGCTGGAATAGACTTGTTCAATAGTTAGCAAGCGATCGTGTTCGAAATTGTCCGTAAGGTTTTCTGTTGTTAAAAACATAGCAGGATTCAGTATAGCAGTAGTCTTCGATTCCACATGGTCTTGTTCTAACAGAACAACTTGATATTTCAACATTCTGCTAAGGGATAGCCAACGACCCCCCTTTTGTTCTAAAACAGTCACCGCTATGTGCGGGACACATACTGTCATCTTTTGTCCCATTGTTAACTTTGGGGCTTCCTGGATCGGCAGCGCTGCTGTTGCCACTGCCCGTAAACATCCAGGCCATCTTTTACTCACGTGGTCGAGTTGTTTGGAGAAGTAGCCCACGGGTCTCTTCCAGGTTCCCAGTCGCTGTGTCAGCACTCCAAGGGCTAAATGTTGTCTTTCGTGGACAAACAACTCAAAAGGTTTAGCGAAATCGGGTAGGCCTAATGCAGGGGCCATCACTGAGGCTCTTCTCAGTTCTTTGAATGCCGTTTGGCATCCGGGCGTCCAGGTTAAATATTTATCCTTTGATTCTTTCAGTGCCTCATATAATGGTTTTACATACAGTCTGTAGTTCAGAATCCAGAGCTGACGCTATTTCACTATTTTCAGAAAAGCTCTCAGTTCCTTCGGGCCGCAAGGTTCGGGAATTTGACAAATAGTTTCTTTCTTTTCACTTTCTAATTGTCTTTGTCTTTGAGATATTTCGAATCCTAAATAAATGGCTGTTGCTTCTCCTATTTGGGTTTTGTTTCTGGAAACTCCGCATCTTCCTTGGCCCAGAAAATTTAAAAATTTCAAAACATTATTCTTTACTTTCTGCCACTATCAGAATGTCGTCTGCATTCTGTAACAGTATGCCTCTCCCTGGGTTCTGTTTTTTCTAGACATTTCTATATTTCTAATTTTTTTCTTGCCAGCTGAGTCCCAAATATCGTAGGACTAATTTTAAATCCTTGTGGAAGTACGGTCCATGTTAGCTGTGTCTTTCATTCTGTGGTGGGGCTTTCCCATTCCAAAGCAAATAGGCTTTGACTTTTTATGCCTGGAGGTATGCAAAAGAAGGCATCCTTCAAATCTAGTACAGTAAACCATTTATGCTCCTCCTTTAAAAGAGGTCAGTAAAGTGTATGGATTAGCTACTACCGGATGTAGATCTTGGACCACCTGAGATATAGCCCTTAAATCGTGAACCAGCTAATACTCTTTGCCTCTAGATTTCTTTACTGGCGGCACAGGAGTACTATATTCTGATTCACATTCTACTAAGAGCTCATATTCTGAAAAAAATTTATAATTAACTTCTCTAATCCTTTTCGAGCCTCTCGCTTAATACGGTATTGTTTTTGCCTTACCGGCTTGGCTCCAGGCTTTAAGGTTACTTTTACCGGCTCTGCCCGCTTAGGTCGCTCCGGAGCTCCGCTCGCTCAAACCAAAGGAATTACTACGTTTTCCACTTCTTCGGGAACCTGTTCCTCCCTGGAGGAATCCTGTAACATAAACGCTCTCGCCTCTGTGGCTTTTGATTCTGTTCTGGTATTAGTAATTTAATCTCTCCATCTTTAAAAGTTACTTGAGCATCTAATTTACTTAATAGATCTCATCATAACAGAGGCAGTGGACATTCAGGCATATACAGAAACTGGTGAGTTGCCCATTGCTTCTCCAATTTAAACTTTAATGGCTCTAAGAAAGGCTAATTTTTCTTTGCCCTGTCGCACTAACAACACCTACTGGTTTATGATCAACTTTCTCTTTACGTGTATTCAATACCAAAGAAGTGGCTCCCGTATCTACCAAAAATTCTATTTCTTCATTCCCTAGCTTCAGTGTAACCAGGTGTTCAGCTAGGGTTGATTCCTCTGGTCTCCTTCATGCCAAGCTACTTCAAGCATTTTACCCAGATCTCTGGATTCAGGTTCTTCTAGTTTCTGAAGGTTTTTTTACTCCCCCCCCCCCACCCCCCCCAATCTGGGGCTGATTGTCTTATGAATATAGAGACCAACTGAATTGCTTTTTCTGTGTTTTTCTGGGTTCAAATGAGTATATTTTCTGGTGGTCACCTTCAGCCTTTCCATAAAGGCTGAAGGGGGGGACTCCTTTAATTCTTGTCTCACTTAATAAATGGGTCAAAATTTATGGCTTTTGGCATTGCATGTCTTACTCCAAATAAAATCTGTCTCTGACATCTAGTCAACATTCCCCTGGGTCCTGGCTGATTAGGGTCCCACTCGGGATTTGTAGATGGAAAATTCTTATTCGTTGTTCTCTGTAAATTCCTGTTAGCATGTGCTCCCTGCACCTGCCTTCTGGCTGTATTCAATACTATTTTCTTGTCAGTTCCATCAAGTGAAGTATCCAGTATCACAAGTAGAGCAACACTTCAAGTTCTCACCACATTTTCCTCTTTTCAGAAACATTGCCGTAGAATCCTGTGGACATATCTCACGCTGTTTCTGCCACTCTGGATGATTCCACAGTGTAAAGAACAAATCAACATATGCCACTTCTTCCCATTTGCCTTCCCTTTTTACAAAACAACATTAATTGCAAGATGGTATGATATTGCAATGTCTCCTGTTCTGGCCATTCGTGCCCACCTTCCAATTGATACGTTGGGCACCAATGATTGCAATATTCAATTAATGGTTTCCGAGTTAGTGGGTCATCACCCCCGATGTCTTTGCAGTGCTTCAAAGTACATCCCAAAGGTGTTCTCTGTGGGATAGGTTTCTTACTCAGAAATGCTCCCATCTCCCAGTCGACTAGCAGTTGTGATAGTGCACTATCACAAATAGTAGTCAGAGGGACTCCAACCCCCGTTAGAGGTCTCACTGGGATCTGTAGCCCCCTGCTAGATATCCCTGGAGACTTCAACCCCCTGTTGAAGACCCCCCTACCCTCGGGTCCCGCTCCACAGGCTTTCGCCTAGCAGAGACTTACCAACCGAGGTACCTCTTGGCCCCAACCCTGCGTGGCTTTTGCCGCGCCTTACGGGCAGGCCTGTGGGACTCAAACCCACTATCCTGTCCTATGTGGGAAGCTAACGCCACATATTATTCTACCTAAGTTTCTTCTTAAACGAATGCCTTGTTTACTTCAGTCCAGGGGATCTTTCTCAGAATTCTCTGGCCTGGGGATCGGAAGCTCTCCCCAAGAATTCCTTGGGGCTGGCTGCAGGTCCCACGGTCCTGCGGATCCGTCGAGATTCAAAAGCAGGTTCCCATCTGGGGTGCCAAAACTGTTACCAAAAAACGCGGTAAAATCGGAAATATCTATTCAACACCAATCTAGTATTAAAGAGCAGGCGTTCTTTATTCACGGCGCCAGATGCACGGGGGATCGCTCCTCCTGGCGTGCGTACCTCACACACCTTTCCCGTAGAATTTGTAGATCAAAATTTTACGTATTCATACATATTCATTATCGTCCTGTCTACTGATTGGTACAAACTTGCTCGTTCCGTATGTAAATCGCTGCGCAGGCTCGGTGGTGGTCCGTGAGTCGGTGGTCGCGATCTCCCCCTGCCAGAATTGCCTTTTACCTTCTTGGCTCTTAATCTTGGCAGTCTTGGCTAGTTTTCTCAGTCCGCTACACGAAACCGCGTTTTGTCATCCTTTTCTGACAGAAGCACGTTGTCTGTTGTTCTGCTGACATTAACGATCGCCTAGGGACTAAAATGCAGATCGACAGATGCGCTGATTCGTACGCTCCGTGTTCCCGTAATGGAACACCGTCTCTGGTTGGTTGATTTCATCGCTTTGGTTACACCTGTTCCTGTTGTTCAGTTTCTTCTTTTTTGGCTTTGTGTGATTCTCTCTGTGATTCTGTTTTTCTCTGCCTCGCTTTTCCCAGCTCCCCGTCCCTCACTTTGAATACCCGTTATCCTTCACCAGCTCACTCTCCCTTGGTTGCCATCCCCGTTTCTGAGTTCCTCCTGCTTTGCCACGTAGCCCGTGACTTTTTTCTTAATCTCTCTCTGTCTGCCTCAACGCTCCCGCCGCGCTTTTTAGTTCGTCTGCTCTGCTCTGTACCCTGCTACTGTTACTTGCCTGCCTGAGTTCTTCTCTGTCCAGCTCCCTTTCCCTATTCTTGAATTCCTGTTCTTCCTGCACCCGCCGCTGTTCCCTGTGATCTCTGTCTCTCTCTGTCCAGCTCCCTGTCCCTAGGTTTTAATTCCTGCCTCTGCCCGCCGTAGCCCGTCTAGATTTTTCTCTCGGCCTCTCTTTCTGTCCAGCTCCCCCTCTCTGTGTTCTAATTCCACGTTCTCTGTCACGTAGACCCGTGCTATTTGTTTGTCCTCATCTCTCTCTGTCCAGCTCCTTGCTGCTATGTTTTATTTCTTCCCTCTCTGTCTGTCTTTGTAGCCCATTGCCGTTGTGTGTTTTTGTTTTTTTTTTTTCCTACTTGTTTCTTCATGTGTCTCTGTCTGCCTCCCAGTGCCTGATCTTTAATTCCTCCTTCCCTGTAGGCCGCTGTTCCTTTTTTCCATTCTACATTGTGTTCTCTTTGGTCTCCTGTTCTTATTCATCGATTCCCTCCTCGCCGCCCTGTGGCTTGTCCCCATTTTATTGTTGCGCCTCTCTCCCTCTCTCTGGCTTCTTGCCCCTGTTTTGAAAATTCCTCCCTCTCTTCTCTCTTCCCTGTTGGCCGTGTGATCTTCAGCCTTTCTCCATCTCTTTCTGCCCAGCTCTCTGTGTCTATTCATTAATTCTTCCCTCTCTGCCCTGTAGCCTGTAGCTTTTGTCCTTTCTCCATCTTGCTGTCTCTGGCTTCCCCATGACCCTGTTTTAGAATTGTTTCTCTCTCCTTTCTGTACGCATTGCGATTCCTTTTGCTCCCCATCTCCCTTTGTTTTGGGTGTTTTTTTTTGTTGTTGTTTCTCTGGCTCCCTGTCCCTAATTCTTAATTCTCTGCCTTCTCATGCGCTGTACCACGTAGCCCCATGGTTTGTTTTGTGGTGTTCCCTCCCCGGCCCCTTCCCTCCGTTGTTGGCTGTCTCGGCTCCCTGTCCCCGTGGCTTCATTCTTCCCTTTCTGCCCTGTTCTTGTCGCTTGTCTTGTCTGTCTCCATCGCGCTCGGTCCAGCTTCCTGCCCCTATTCTTCTTTCCTCCCTCGCTGTCGTGCTGCCTGCCCCAGGTTCTTTGTGCGTCTCCAGCCTGCTCCTCTTCCTTCTTTGTTGGTCTGTGTCCTGCTCTTCCCCCCTCTTTCTGCTGCCTCTCTTCCCCTCTCTCTGCTGCTTGTATCTCCACCTCCGTCAGGCTCCCTGTCCTTCTCTGGCCGTCCTGTTCCCTGCCTCGTGCCTTCTCACTACACGCACACACGCCCCCCCGCCCCCGTCCAGCTGGCTGCCGCTCTTCTCTTCTCTTCTCTCTTCCTACTGTCCTGTGCCCTGCTCCTCACCTTTGGTGGCCTCCCCCTCTGCCCAGCAGCCTGTCGCTCCAGGAGCCAGGCGACGGACGGTCCCTTCCCTGCCAAACGCGGACAAGCGCGTGCCGTGGTTTAGCCCCAGCTGGCAACTCTGCACCAGGGAGCTGCTTGCTCGCTCCACCCTCAGTGGGCTGGGGGAGAGAGCTGGAAGGGTAAAAGTGAGAAAAATCATGGGCTGAGATCAAGACTGTTTAATAGGTAAAGCAAAAGCTGTGCGTGGAAGCAAAGCAAGGAATTAATTCACTCCTCCTTTTCGGCGGGCAGGTGTTGAGCCACCTCTGGGAAAGCAGGGCTCTGTCATGTGTCATGGTTACTTAGGGAGAGAAATGCCGTAGCCCCCCCCCCCCCAAGGACTCCCCCTTCTTCCCCCAGCTGCGTGTGCTGAGCATGATGTCAAATGGTATGGAATATCCCTTTGGTCAGTTAGCTGGGAAAGCTTTCCCAGCTGTCCCAGCCTACTTGCTGGTGGGGCACTGAGAGAACCAGAAGAGGCCCTGACTGTGGAAGCAGTGCTCAGCAAGAACCAAAACATCTCTACATTATTAACGGTGTTTTGAGCATAAATCCAAAACGTATCCCTTCCTAGCTACTGTGGAGAAAATGAGCACTATCCCAGCCACCACCAGCTCCGTGCGGCTGCAGCAACGGCGGCCGAGGTGGCCTTGGGGCAGGGGGAGCGTTGGGGACCCTGAGCCACGAATCGCTCCTGGGACTTGTTACGTGCGCGCCTGCACCAACACCTGCCCTCTCCTTTGGCCTGAGGGCTGCGTTTGCGCTCCCTTGGCGTGGGGCAAGGGGCTGTGATGGAGCCCGGGGAGGAGGTGGTGCACTGTGGGGGTGAGGGGAGGGGGCCCCCCGTTGCTGCTGCGCCTCAGCTGTGGGCGGGGTCTGGCTGGAGGAGCCCCAGGTGCGGGCAGTGGGGCTGCCGGTGCCGGCTCCTCCCTGGAAAAGGGGTGGTGCCCTGCTCCGGGGGGCCAGTGTGAGCCGAGGGCGGAGCGGAGCGGAGCTGTGGCCGAGCGTCAGCGGGCTGCGAGTGTAGCGAGGGAGGAGGTGAGCGGGGGCTGGGTGGGGGCCGCTGCGTGCCGGGTCAAGCCCCGAGGAGGGCTGCGGCGGGGCAGCGGCGGGTCGGAGCGGGCGGTGGGGAGAGCGAGGCTGTGCTGAGGGCTCGGTGGGGCTTCCGGGTGCATCGGCGGGAGGGGCGGTGCCCCGCAGGGTGAGAGAGCGGGGAGGGCGGGCTCGCGGCGTGGCGGGAGCTGTGGTGGTGCGTGTGGCGGCTGGGCGGGCGGCCGTGTTGTGGCGCAGAGCATGGCGGGAGCTGTAGTCCTTGTGGCGCGCGGCTGCCGGGCGGCCGTGTTGTGGCGCAGAGCATGGCGGGAGCTGTAGTCCTTGTGGCGGGGGGCTGCCGGGCGGCCATGTTGTGGCGCAGAGCATGCCGGGAGCTGTAGTCCTTGTGGCGGGGGGCTGCCGGGCTGCCGTGCGGCCGTAGAGCATGCCGGGAGCTGTAGTCCTTGCGGCGGGGGGCTGCCGGGCGGCCGTGTTGTGGCGCAGAGCATGCCGGGAGCTGTAGTCCTGGCGCAGTGGCTGCCGGGCGGCCATGTTGTGGCGCAGAGCATGGCGGGAGCTGTAGTCCTTGTGGCGGGGGGCTCCCGGGCGGCCGTGTTGTGGCGCAGAGCATGCCGGGAGCTGTAGTCCTTGTGGCGGGGGGCTGCCGGGCGGCCGTGTTGTGGCGCAGAGCGTGCCGGGAGCTGTAGTCCTTGTGGCGGGGGGCTGCCGGGCGGCCGTGTTGTGGCGCAGAGCATGCCGGGAGCTGTAGTCCTGGCGCAGTGGCTGCCGGCCCTGTCACGTGGCTCGCCGGGGCGCGGCGGGAGGCGCGGTGTTCCGGCGCTCGGGTGCCGGGCGGCCGTGCCGCGTACGGTAGGCGCGGTGTATTTTTGGGGTTGGATTCGTGTTGATTTCTGGGGGCTTCCAGGTGCGGCCGCTCCCCGAGAAGCGGTGAGTTCCCCGGGAGCTGACAGAAGGGAAGAGGGAAAGGAGGAGGACCTTTTCCCCCTGCCCAGGGCGCAGATGATGGCCGCCGCCTCCCCGGCTCACCGGAGCTCCCGCTCAGCCTCCCCTGGCCCCCCCCTTGCCCCGTGCGCCTGCCCCCAGCCCCGGCACCTCCCCTGAAGCGTGCTGCGTAGCCCTTGGCCGCCCCCAGGCCCTGTCGTGAAGGCAGCGAGCCGGCCCTCGAGCGCACTGGATTCCCCCTCGGCGCAGGGGCCCTTAGCAGTAGCGCGGGGAAGGGGCGGTGTGTCCAGAAGCCCCTGCGCAAGGAGGGGCTTTGGCCAGGGTCGATCGACGGTAATGACGGTCGCTGTTTCTTCTTTCCCTCTCCCAGAGACCGTGCTGAGGACGTGGTTGTCTGTCCTTCCCCCGGGGATGCCGTTGACTGCGGCCGTCTCAGGCTTGCGTGGCTTCTCTCTGCCCGGTGTTGCCATCCTCGCAGCGCGGGGGCGAAAAGGGACACACAGAGCCCTTCCCGGCTGTGGACAGGAGCTGCCTCGGCTGAAGCTGGAGACGCCAACGAAAGGTAAAGCAGAAGAAACTGAAGGCGCTCTGGCTGCCAGCTGCCTTCCTGCCGCAGGCAAGAGAGAGCCTGTCCCTGCAGGTGAGGGAGGGAGGATCCCCCTTCGTAGCCCGCAGCGGGCCAGGCCACCAACGTGCACCGCAGGGTCTGTACGCGTAACCGGGAGTTGGGTACGGGCGTGTAGTGCACGAGCGAGCTAGGCTACGTGCCTAGGAAGCCTCATCTCGTAAGAGCGGTAAGACACCCATGTATCCTCTTTAGGTGGAGGACGGCCTAGAGTCTGGAGCTGCAGAAGAGGCAGGGCGGAGAGGAGGGGAAAGAAGCATCTGAACGGCTAAATTGTGCCAGCAGCGCTGAGAGCGAGAGTCGCGGTGAGTCCTGGGCCACTGGGGCCCCGTTGCCTCTCTTGTGCGTCCTGGGCCCTCCCTGTCTCTCCCCCCTGGCCCCCTCTCTTTCCTTACCTGCTGCAAAATTTCTTTTTTTTTTTTTTTTTGGCGCCCCCCCGCCCCTTCTTTCTCCATCTCGCTCTGAGTGGCTCCCTGCCTCCCCGTCTTTTCAGGCCTCCCTCTCTCTGTCCTGTAGCCTGTGGCTACTTGTTCTTTCTCCGCCTCTCTCTGCCTGGCTCTGGCTCCGTTTTTATTTTTTTATTCCTCCTGCTCTGTTCTGTAGCCTGTCGGTATTTTGTCTTTCTCTGGCCCTCTTGGTCTGACTCCGTGTGTTACCGAAAAACGCGGTAAAATCGGAAACAACTCCTCAACGCCGATTTAGTATTAAAGAGCAGGCGTTCTTTGTTCACGGCGCCAGATGCACGGGGGATCGCTTCTCCTGGCGTGCGTACCTCACACACCTTTCCCGTAGAATTTGTAGATCAAAATTTTACGTATTCATACATATTCATTATCGTCCTGTCTACTGATCGGTACAAACTTGCTCGTTCCGTATGTAAATCGCTGCGCAGGCTCGGTGGTGGTCCGTGAGTCGGTGGTCGCAATCTCCCCCTGCCAGAATTGCCTTTTACCTTCTTGGCTCTTAATCTTGGCAGTCTTGGCTAGTTTTCTCAGTGCGCTACACGAAACCGCGTTTTGTCATCCGTTTCTGACAGAAGCACGTTGTCTGTTGTTCTGCTGACATTAACGATCGCCTAGGGACTAAAATGCAGATCGACAGATGCGCTGATTCGTACGCTCCGTGTTCCCGTAATGGAACACCGTCTCTGGTTGGTTGATTTCATCGCTTTGGTTACATTTCCCCCCTTTGGAAGTTTTGAAATAATCATTTTCTCAATACTTCCATCTTAGATCAATAATATTCCACTATGTCAGTTCAGTGTTTGGTTCATCTTCTCAAAATTTTCACTTGATTGTGGTCTCTAGGGCATATGCAGGTTCCATTTTATACCCAAAATTTTATTAATTTGTTGAACTACCTCTGCAAAAAAATGTGGTCCTCTCTCAGAGGACATTCCTGTTGGCACTCTAAATCTTGGTATTATTTCTTTCAGCAACATCTTAACTACTACTCTAGCTTTGTTGGTGCAGCACGAGAAAGCTTCTGGCCAACTAGAAAACTTGTCCATCAGCACTAACAAATACTGCTATATCTATTTTGTCTGGGTAACTCAGAAAACTTAATTTGCTAATAATTTCCGGGAGAATTTTTTGTTTTGTTACTCCTAAAGGTGGTTTCCTTTGGTTCAGGGGATTATTTCTAGGACAGATTGGACACTTAGCTACCATGGGTTTAACTGTTCTTGTCATGCCTACACACGCTACAGATGCTTTTAAACTCAAAACCGTAGCATCTACACCCTAATGTGTTTGCTCATGCTTTTCTTTTGCAAGTTCTGTCATAACTTGTGGGGTTGTTATTATTATTACTTGTTTTTCTGGTGTTACCTACCATCTCTGTGTTTTGTGATGCTTCCAATTGTTCTGCTAATTGCTCATCCAATTTATTATAATAATCTCGGTTTCAACTTTGGAATTCCGATCTGTTTTACTGGTACTAGCGCAAGGATACCTTGCTCTGCAGTCCTCTTTGCAGCTTTATCTGTCAATCGTTTGCTTATGTTTACAGCCGTCTGGCCGAATCGATGAGCTTTGCAACGCTTTACCGCCACTTCTTTTGGTTTCTGCACGTCTTCCGGAAGTTGGAGAATGTCTTCTTTATGCTGTATCAATGATTCTTGGGCTGATGGCAGTCCTTTTTCCTTCCCAGTAGCTCCATGATCGTGGATCACACCAAATGCATGTTTGGAATCAGTCTAGATATTTATCCTTCGTCCTTCTGCCATTCGCAGAGCTCGCTTCAACGCTACCAATGCTGCTTTCTGTGCTGAGGTGTTCGCAGGCAGCGCCCCTGACTCCATTCCCTCGGCGGTGATAACGACAGCATATCCGGCCATTCTCTTCTCGCCCAGAGCTGCTTCCATCTGTAAACAACTCCAGATCAGGATTTTCCCAGAGGTTTGTGTCTCAGGCCTGGTCTGCTGGAATAGACTTGTTCAATAGTTAGCAAGCGATCGTGTTCGAAATTGTCCGTAAGGTTTTCTGTTGTTAAAAACATAGCAGGATTCAGTATAGCAGTAGTCTTCGATTCCACATGGTCTTGTTCTAACAGAACAACTTGATATTTCAACATTCTGCTAAGGGATAGCCAACGACCCCCCTTTTGTTCTAAAACAGTCACCGCTATGTGCGGGACACATACTGTCATCTCTTGTCCCATTGTTAACTTTGGGGCTTCCTGGATCGGCAGCGCTGCTGTTGCCACTGCCCGTAAACATCCAGGCCATCTTTTACTCACGTGGTCGAGTTGTTTGGAGAAGTAGCCCACGGGTCTCTTCCAGGTTCCCAGTCGCTGTGTCAGCACTCCAAGGGCTAAATGTTGTCTTTCGTGGACAAACAACTCAAAAGGTTTAGCGAAATCGGGTAGGCCTAATGCAGGGGCCATCACTGAGGCTCTTTTCAGTTCTTTGAATGCCGTTTGGCATCCGGGCGTCCAGGTTAAATATTTATCCTTTGATTCTTTCAGTGCCTCATATAATGGTTTTACATACAGTCTGTAGTTCAGAATCCAGAGCTGACGCTATTTCACTATTTTCAGAAAAGCTCTCAGTTCCTTCGGGCCGCAAGGTTCGGGAATTTGACAAATAGTTTCTTTCTTTTCACTTTCTAATTGTCTTTGTCTTTGAGATATTTCGAATCCTAAATAAATGGCTGTTGCTTCTCCTATTTGGGTTTTGTTTCTGGAAACTCCGCATCTTCCTTGGCCCAGAAAATTTAAAAATTTCAAAACATTATTCTTTACTTTCTGCCACTATCAGAATGTCGTCTGCATTCTGTAACAATATGCCTCTCCCTGGGTTCTGTTTTTTCTAGACATTTCTATATTTCTAATTTTTTTTCTTGCCAGCTGAGTCCCAAATATCGTAGGACTAATTTTAAATCCTTGTGGAAGTACGGTCCATGTTAGCTGTGTCTTTCATTCTGTGGTGGGGCTTTCCCATTCCAAAGCAAATAGGCTTTGACTTTTTATGCCTGGAGGTATGCAAAAGAAGGCATCCTTCAAATCTAGTACAGTAAACCATTTATGCTCCTCCTTTAAAAGAGGTCAGTAAAGTGTATGGATTAGCTACTACCGGATGTAGATCTTGGACCACCTGAGATATAGCCCTTAAATCGTGAACCAGCTAATACTCTTTGCCTCTAGATTTCTTTACTGGCGGCACAGGAGTACTATATTCTGATTCACATTCTACTAAGAGCTCATATTCTGAAAAAAATTTATAATTAACTTCTCTAATCCTTTTCGAGCCTCTCGCTTAATACGGTATTGTTTTTGCCTTACCGGCTTGGCTCCAGGCTTTAAGGTTACTTTTACCGGCTCTGCCCGCTTAGGTCGCTCCGGAGCTCCGCTCGCTCAAACCAAAGGAATTACTACGTTTTCCACTTCTTCGGGAACCTGTTCCTCCCTGGAGGAATCCTGTAACATAAACGCTCTCGCCTCTGTGGCTTTTGATTCTGTTCTGGTATTAGTAATTTAATCTCTCCATCTTTAAAAGTTACTTGAGCATCTAATTTACTTAATAGATCTCATCATAACAGAGGCAGTGGACATTCAGGCATATACAGAAACTGGTGAGTTGCCCATTGCTTCTCCAATTTAAACTTTAATGGCTCTAAGAAAGGCTAATTTTTCTTTGCCCTGTCACACTAACAACACCTACTGGTTTATGATCAACTTTCTCTTTACGTGTATTCAATACCAAAGAAGTGGCTCCCGTATCTACCAAAAATTCTATTTCTTCATTCCCTAGCTTCAGTGTAACCAGGTGTTCAGCTAGGGTTGATTCCTCTGGTCTCCTTCATGCCAAGCTACTTCAAGCATTTTACCCAGATCTCTGGATTCAGGTTCTTCTAGTTTCTGAAGGTTTTTTTACTCCCCCCCCCCACCCCCCCCAATCTGGGGCTGATTGTCTTATGAATATAGAGACCAACTGAATTGCTTTTTCTGTTTTTTTCTGGGTTCAAATGAGTATATTTTCTGGTGGTCACCTTCAGCCTTTCCATAAAGGCTGAAGGGGGGGACTCCTTTAATTCTTGTCTCACTTAATAAATGGGTCAAAATTTATGGCTTTTGGCATTGCATGTCTTACTCCAAATAAAATCTGTCTCTGACATCTAGTCAACATTCCCCTGGGTCCTGGCTGATTAGGGTCCCACTCGGGATTTGTAGATGGAAAATTCTTATTCGTTGTTCTCTGTAAATTCCTGTTAGCATGTGCTCCCTGCACCTGCCTTCTGGCTGTATTCAATACTATTTTCTTGTCAGTTCCATCAAGTGAAGTATCCAGTATCACAAGTAGAGCAACACTTCAAGTTCTCACCACATTTTCCTCTTTTCAGAAACATTGCCGTAGAATCCTGTGGACATATCTCACGCTGTTTCTGCCACTCTGGATGATTCCACAGTGTAAAGAACAAATCAACATATGCCACTTCTTCCCATTTGCCTTCCCTTTTTACAAAACAACATTAATTGCAAGATGGTATGATATTGCAATGTCTCCTGTTCTGGCCATTCGTGCCCACCTTCCAATTGATACGTTGGGCACCAATGATTGCAATATTCAATTAATGGTTTCCGAGTTAGTGGGTCATCACCCCCGATGTCTTTGCAGTGCTTCAAAGTACATCCCAAAGGTGTTCTCTGTGGGATAGGTTTCTTACTCAGAAATGCTCCCATCTCCCAGTCGACTAGCAGTTGTGATAGTGCACTATCACAAATAGTAGTCAGAGGGACTCCAACCCCCGTTAGAGGTCTCACTGGGATCTGTAGCCCCCTGCTAGATATCCCTGGAGACTTCAACCCCCTGTTGAAGACCCCCCTACCCTCGGGTCCCGCTCCACAGGCTTTCGCCTAGCAGAGACTTACCAACCGAGGTACCTCTTGGCCCCAACCCTGCGTGGCTTTTGCCGCGCCTTACGGGCAGGCCTGTGGGACTCAAACCCACTATCCTATCCTATGTGGGAAGCTAACGCCACATATTATTCTACCTAAGTTTCTTCGTAAACGAATGCCTTGTTTACTTCAGTCCAGGGGATCTTTCTCAGAATTCTCTGGCCTGGGGATCGGAAGCTCTCCCCAAGAATTCCTTGGGGCTGGCTGCAGGTCCCACGGTCCTGCGGATCCGTCGAGATTCAAAAGCAGGTTCCCATCTGGGGTGCCAAAACTGTTACCAAAAAACACGGTAAAATCGGAAATATCTATTCAACACCAATCTAGTATTAAAGAGCAGGCGTTCTTTATTCACGGCGCCAGATGCACGGGGGATCGCTCCTCCTGGCGTGCGTACCTCACACACCTTTCCCGTAGAATTTGTAGATCAAAATTTTACGTATTCATACATATTCATTATCGTCCTGTCTACTGATCGGTACAAACTTGCTCGTTCCGTATGTAAATCGCTGCGCAGGCTCGGTGGTGGTCCGTGAGTCGGTGGTCGCAATCTCCCCCTGCCAGAATTGCCTTTTACCTTCTTGGCTCTTAATCTTGGCAGTCTTGGCTAGTTTTCTCAGTGCGCTACACGAAACCGCGTTTTGTCATCCGTTTCTGACAGAAGCACGTTGTCTGTTGTTCTGCTGACATTAACGATCGCCTAGGGACTAAAATGCAGATCGACAGATGCGCTGATTCGTACGCTCCGTGTTCCCGTAATGGAACACCGTCTCTGGTTGGTTGATTTCATCGCTTTGGTTACATTTCCCCCCTTTGGAAGTTTTGAAATAATCATTTTCTCAATACTTCCATCTTAGATCAATAATATTCCACTATGTCAGTTCAGTGTTTGGTTCATCTTCTCAAAATTTTCACTTGATTGTGGTCTCTAGGGCATATGCAGGTTCCATTTTATACCCAAAATTTTATTAATTTGTTGAACTACCTCTGCAAAAAAATGTGGTCCTCTCTCAGAGGACATTCCTGTTGGCACTCTAAATCTTGGTATTATTTCTTTCAGCAACATCTTAACTACTACTCTAGCTTTGTTGGTGCAGCACGAGAAAGCTTCTGGCCAACTAGAAAACTTGTCCATCAGCACTAACAAATACTGCTATATCTATTTTGTCTGGGTAACTCAGAAAACTTAATTTGCTAATAATTTCCGGGAGAATTTTTTGTTTTGTTACTCCTAAAGGTGGTTTCCTTTGGTTCAGGGGATTATTTCTAGGACAGATTGGACACTTAGCTACCATGGGTTTAACTGTTCTTGTCATGCCTACACACGCTACAGATGCTTTTAAACTCAAAACCGTAGCATCTACACCCTAATGTGTTTGCTCATGCTTTTCTTTTGCAAGTTCTGTCATAACTTGTGGGGTTGTTATTATTATTACTTGTTTTTCTGGTGTTACCTACCATCTCTGTGTTTTGTGATGCTTCCAATTGTTCTGCTAATTGCTCATCCAATTTATTATAATAATCTCGGTTTCAACTTTGGAATTCCGATCTGTTTTACTGGTACTAGTGCAAGGATACCTTGCTCTGCAGTCCTCTTTGCAGCTTTATCTGTCAATCGTTTGCTTATGTTTACAGCCGTCTGGCCGAATTGATGAGCTTTGCAACGCTTTACCGCCACTTCTTTTGGTTTCTGCACGTCTTCCGGAAGTTGGAGAATGTCTTCTTTATGCTGTATCAATGATTCTTGGGCTGATGGCAGTCCTTTTTCCTTCCCAGTAGCTCCATGATCGTGGATCACACCAAATGCATGTTTGGAATCAGTCTAGATATTTATCCTTCGTCCTTCTGCCATTCGCAGAGCTCGCTTCAACGCTACCAATACTGCTTTCTGTGCTGAGGTGTTCGCAGGCAGCGCCCCTGACTCCATTCCCTCGGCGGTGATAACGACAGCATATCCGGCCATTCTCTTCTCGCCCAGAGCTGCTTCCATCTGTAAACAACTCCAGATCAGGATTTTCCCAGAGGTTTGTGTCTCAGGCCTGGTCTGCTGGAATAGACTTGTTCAATAGTTAGCAAGCGATCGTGTTCGAAGTTGTCCGTAAGGTTTTCTGTTGTTAAAAACATAGCAGGATTCAGTATAGCAGTAGTCTTCGATTCCACATGGTCTTGTTCTAACAGAACAACTTGATATTTCAACATTCTGCTAAGGGATAGCCAACGACCCCCCTTTTGTTCTAAAACAGTCACTGCTATGTGCGGGACACATACTGTCATCTCTTGTCCCATTGTTAACTTTGGGGCTTCCTGGATCGGCAGCGCTGCTGTTGCCACTGCCCGTAAACATCCAGGCCATCTTTTACTCACGTGGTCGAGTTGTTTGGAGAAGTAGCCCACGGGTCTCTTCCAGGTTCCCAGTCGCTGTGTCAGCACTCCAAGGGCTAAATGTTGTCTTTCGTGGACAAACAGCTCAAAAGGTTTAGCGAAATCGGGTAGGCCTAATGCAGGGGCCATCACTGAGGCTCTTTTCAGTTCTTTGAATGCCGTTTGGCATCCGGGCGTCCAGGTTAAATATTTATCCTTTGATTCTTTCAGTGCCTCATATAATGGTTTTACATACAGTCTGTAGTTCAGAATCCAGAGCTGACGCTATTTCACTATTTTCAGAAAAGCTCTCAGTTCCTTCGGGCCGCAAGGTTCGGGAATTTGACAAATAGTTTCTTTCTTTTCACTTTCTAATTGTCTTTGTCTCTGAGATATTTCAAATCCTAAATAAATGGCTGCTTCTTCTCCTATTTGGGTTTTGTTTCTGGAAACTCCGCATCTTCCTTGGCCCAGAAAATTTAAAAATTTCAAAACATTATTCTTTACTTTCTGCCACTATCAGAATGTCGTCTGCATTCTGTAACAGTATGCCTCTCCCTGGGTTCTGTTTTTTCTATACATTTCTATATTTCTAATTTTTTTTCTTGCCAGCTGAGTCCCAAATATCGTAGGACTAATTTTAAATCCTTGTGGAAGTACGGTCCATGTTAGCTGTGTCTTTCATTCTGTGGTGGGGCTTTCCCATTCCAAAGCAAATAGGCTTTGACTTTTTATGCCTGGAGGTATGCAAAAGAAGGCATCCTTCAAATCTAGTACAGTAAACCATTTATGCTCCTCCTTTAAAAGAGGTCAGTAAAGTGTATGGATTAGCTACTACCGGATGTAGATCTTGGACCACCTGAGATATAGCCCTTAAATCGTGAACCAGCTAATACTCTTTGCCTCTAGATTTCTTTACTGGCGGCACAGGAGTACTATATTCTGATTCACATTCTATTAAGAGCTCATATTCTGAAAAAAATTTATAATTAACTTCTCTAATCCTTTTCGAGCCTCTCGCTTAATACGGTATTGTTTTTGCCTTACCGGCTTGGCTCCAGGCTTTAAGGTTACTTTTACCGGCTCTGCCCGCTTAGGTCGCTCCGGAGCTCCGCTCGCTCAAACCAAAGGAATTACTACGTTTTCCACTTCTTCGGGAACCTGTTCCTCCCTGGAGGAATCCTGTAACATAAACGCTCTCGCCTCTGTGGCTTTTGATTCTGTTCTGGTATTAGTAATTTAATCTCTCCATCTTTAAAAGTTACTTGAGCATCTAATTTACTTAATAGATCTCATCATAACAGAGGCAGTGGACATTCAGGCATATACAGAAACTGGTGAGTTGCCCATTGCTTCTCCAATTTAAACTTTAATGGCTCTAAGAAAGGCTAATTTTTCTTTGCCCTGTCGCACTAACAACACCTACTGGTTTATGATCAACTTTCTCTTTACGTGTATTCAATACCAAAGAAGTGGCTCCCGTATCTACCAAAAATTCTATTTCTTCATTCCCTAGCTTCAGTGTAACCAGGTGTTCAGCTAGGGTTGATTCCTCTGGTCTCCTTCATGCCAAGCTACTTCAAGCATTTTACCCAGATCTCTGGATTCAGGTTCTTCTAGTTTCTGAAGGTTTTTTTACTCCCCCCCCCCACCCCCCCCAATCTGGGGCTGATTGTCTTATGAATATAGAGACCAACTGAATTGCTTTTTCTGTGTTTTTCTGGGTTCAAATGAGTATATTTTCTGGTGGTCACCTTCAGTCTTTCCATAAAGGCTGAAGGGGACTCCTTTAATTCTTGTCTCACTTAATAAATGGGTCAAAATTTATGGCTTTTGGCATTGCATGTCTTACTCCAAATAAAATCTGTCTCTGACATCTAGTCAACATTCCCCTGGGTCCTGGCTGATTAGGGTCCCACTCGGGATTTGTAGATGGAAAATTCTTATTCGTTGTTCTCTGTAAATTCCTGTTAGCATGTGCTCCCTGCACCTGCCTTCTGGCTGTATTCAATACTATTTTCTTGTCAGTTCCATCAAGTGAAGTATCCAGTATCACAAGTAGAGCAACACTTCAAGTTCTCACCACATTTTCCTCTTTTCAGAAACATTGCTGTAGAATCCTGTGGACATATCTCACGCTGTTTCTGCCACGCTGGATGATTCCACAGTGTAAAGAACAAATCAACATATGCCACTTCTTCCCATTTGCCTTCCCTTTTTACAAAACAACATTAATTGCAAGATGGTATGATATTGCAATGTCTCCTGTTCTGGCCATTCGTGCCCACCTTCCAATTGATACGTTGGGCACCAATGATTGCAATATTCAATTAATGGTTTCCGAGTTAGTGGGTCATCACCCCCGATGTCTTTCCAGTGCTTCAAAGTACATCCCAAAGGTGTTCTCTGTGGGATAGGTTTCTTACTCAGAAATGCTCCCATCTCCCAGTCGACTAGCAGTTGTGATAGTGCACTATCACAAATAGTAGTCAGAGGGACTCCAACCCCCGTTAGAGGTCTCACTGGGAATCCGCCACTGGGATCTGTAGCCCCCTGCTAGATATCCCTGGAGACTTCAACCCCCTGTTGAAGACCCCCCTACCCTCGGGTCCCGCTCCACAGGCTTTCGCCTAGCAGAGACTTACCAACCGAGGTACCTCTTGGCCCCAACCCTGCGTGGCTTTCGCCGCGCCTTACGGGCAGGCCTGTGGGACTCAAACCCACTATCCTGTCCTATGTGGGAAGCTAACGCCACATATTATTCTACCTAAGTTTCTTCTTAAACGAATGCCTTGTTTACTTCAGTCCAGGGGATCTTTCTCAGAATTCTCTGGCCTGGGGATCGGAAGCTCTCCCCAAGAATTCCTTGGGGCTGGCTGCAGGTCCCACGGTCCTGCGGATCCGTCGAGATTCAAAAGCAGGTTCCCATCTGGGGTGCCAAAACTGTTACCAAAAAACACGGTAAAATCGGAAATATCTATTCAACACCAATCTAGTATTAAAGAGCAGGCGTTCTTTATTCACGGCGCCAGATGCACGGGGGATCGCTCCTCCTGGCGTGCGTACCTCACACACCTTTCCCGTAGAATTTGTAGATCAAAATTTTACGTATTCATACATATTCATTATCGTCCTGTCTACTGATCGGTACAAACTTGCTCGTTCCGTATGTAAATCACTGCGCAGGCTCGGTGGTGGTCCGTGAGTCGGTGGTCGCGATCTCCCCCTGCCAGAATTGCCTTTTACCTTCTTGGCTCTTAATCTTGGCAGTCTTGGCTAGTTTTCTCAGTGCGCTACACGAAACCGCGTTTTGTCATCCTTTTCTGACAGAAGCACGTTGTCTGTTGTTCTGCTGACATTAACGATCGCCTAGGGACTAAAATGCAGATCGACAGATGCGCTGATTCGTACGCTCCGTGTTCCCGTAATGGAACACCGTCTCTGGTTGGTTGATTTCATCGCTTTGGTTACACCTGTTCCTGTTGTTCAGTTTCTTCTTTTTTGGCTTTGTGTGATTCTCTCTGTGATTCTGTTTTTCTCTGCCTCGCTTTTCCCAGCTCCCCGTCCCTCACTTTGAATACCCGTTATCCTTCACCAGCTCACTCTCCCTTGGTTGCCATCCCCGTTTCTGAGTTCCTCCTGCTTTGCCACGTAGCCCGTGACTTTTTTCTTAATCTCTCTCTGTCTGCCTCAACGCTCCCGCCGCGCTTTTTAGTTCGTCTGCTCTGCTCTGTACCCTGCTACTGTTACTTGCCTGCCTGAGTTCTTCTCTGTCCAGCTCCCTTTCCCTATTCTTGAATTCCTGTTCTTCCTGCACCCGCCGCTGTTCCCTGTGATCTCTGTCTCTCTCTGTCCAGCTCCCTGTCCCTAGGTTTTAATTCCTGCCTCTGCCCGCCGTAGCCCGTCTAGATTTTTCTCTCGGCCTCTCTCTCTGTCCAGCTCCCCCTCTCTGTGTTCTAATTCCACGTTCTCTGTCACGTAGACCCGTGCTATTTGTTTGTCCTCATCTCTCTCTGTCCAGCTCCTTGCTGCTATGTTTTATTTCTTCCCTCTCTGTCTGTCTTTGTAGCCCATTGCCGTTGTGTGGTTTTTTTTTTTTTTTTTCCTACTTGTTTCTTCATGTGTCTCTGTCTGCCTCCCAGTGCCTGATCTTTAATTCCTCCTTCCCTGTAGGCCGCTGTTCCTTTTTTCCATTCTACATTGTGTTCTCTTTGGTCTCCTGTTCTTATTCATCGATTCCCTCCTCGCCGCCCTGTGGCTTGTCCCCATTTTATTGTTGCGCCTCTCTCCCTCTCTCTGGCTTCTTGCCCCTGTTTTGAAAATTCCTCCCTCTCTTCTCTCTTCCCTGTTGGCCGTGTGATCTTCAGCCTTTCTCCATCTCTTTCTGCCCAGCTCTCTGTGTCTATTCATTAATTCTTCCCTCTCTGCCCTGTAGCCTGTAGCTTTTGTCCTTTCTCCATCTTGCTGTCTCTGGCTTCCCCATGACCCTGTTTTAGAATTGTTTCTCTCTCCTTTCTGTACGCATTGCGATTCCTTTTGCTCCCCATCTCCCTTTGTTTTGGGTGTTTTTTTTTGTTGTTGTTTCTCTGGCTCCCTGTCCCTAATTCTTAATTCTCTGCCTTCTCGTGCTCTGTACCACGTAGCCCCATGGTTTGTTTTGTGGTGTTCCCTCCCCGGCCCCTTCCCTCCGTTGTTGGCTGTCTCGGCTCCCTGTCCCCGTGGCTTCATTCTTCCCTTTCTGCCCTGTTCTTGTCGCTTGTCTTGTCTGTCTCCATCGCGCTCGGTCCAGCTTCCTGCCCCTATTCTTCTTTCCTCCCTCGCTGTCGTGCTGCCTGCCCCAGGTTCTTTGTGCGTCTCCAGCCTGCTCCTCTTCCTTCTTTGTTGGTCTGTGTCCTGCTCTTCCCCCCTCTTTCTGCTGCCTCTCTTCCCCTCTCTCTGCTGCTTGTATCTCCACCTCCGTCAGGCTCCCTGTCCTTCTCTGGCCGTCCTGTTCCCTGCCTCGTGCCTTCTCACTACACGCACACACGCCCCCCCGCCCCCGTCCAGCTGGCTGCCGCTCTTCTCTTCTCTCTTCCTAATGTCCTGTGCCCTGCTCCTCACCTTTGGTGGCCTCCCCCTCTGCCCAGCAGCCTGTCGCTCCAGGAGCCGGGCGACGGACGGTCCCTTTCCTGCCAAACGCGGACAAGCGCGTGCCGTGGTTTAGCCCCAGCTGGCAACTCTGCACCAGGGAGCTGCTTGCTCGCTCCACCCTCAGTGGGCTGGGGGAGAGAGCTGGAAGGGTAAAAGTGAGAAAAATCATGGGCTGAGATCAAGACTGTTTAATAGGTAAAGCAAAAGCTGTGCGTGGAAGCAAAGCAAGGAATTAATTCACTCCTCCTTTTCGGCGGGCAGGTGTTGAGCCACCTCTGGGAAAGCAGGGCTCTGTCATGTGTCATGGTTACTTAGGGAGAGAAATGCCGTAGCCCCCCCCCCCCCAAGGACTCCCCCTTCTTCCCCCAGCTGCGTGTGCTGAGCATGATGTCAAATGGTATGGAATATCCCTTTGGTCAGTTAGCTGGGAAAGCTTTCCCAGCTGTCCCAGCCTACTTGCTGGTGGGGCACTGAGAGAACCAGAAGAGGCCCTGACTGTGGAAGCAGTGCTCAGCAAGAACCAAAACATCTCTACATTATTAACGGTGTTTTGAGCATAAATCCAAAACGTATCCCTTCCTAGCTACTGTGGAGAAAATGAGCACTATCCCAGCCACCACCAGCTCCGTGCGGCTGCGGCAACGGCGGCCGAGGTGGCCTTGGGGCAGGGGGAGCGTTGGGGACCCTGAGCCACGAATCGCTCCTGGGACTTGTTACGTGCGCGCCTGCACCAACACCTGCCCTCTCCTTTGGCCTGAGGGCTGCGTTTGCGCTCCCTTGGCGTGGGGCAAGGGGCTGTGATGGAGCCCGGGGAGGAGGTGGTGCACTGTGGGGGTGAGGGGAGGGGGCCCCCCGTTGCTGCTGCGCCTCAGCTGTGGGCGGGGTCTGGCTGGAGGAGCCCCAGGTGCGGGCAGTGGGGCTGCCGGTGCCGGCTCCTCCCTGGAAAAGGGGTGGTGCCCTGCTCCGGGGGGCCAGTGCGAGCCGAGGGCGGAGCGGAGCGGAGCTGTGGCCGAGCGTCAGCGGGCTGCGAGTGTAGCGAGGGGGGAGGTGAGCGGGGGCTGGGTGGGGGGCCGCTGCGTGCCGGGTCAAGCCCCGAGGAGGGCTGCGGCGGGGCAGCGGCGGGTCGGAGCGGGCGGTGGGGAGAGCGAGGCTGTGCTGAGGGCTCGGTGGGGCTTCCGGGTGCATCGGCGGGAGGGACGGTGCCCCGCAGGGTGAGAGAGCGGGGAGGGCGGGCTCGCGGCGTGGCGGGAGCTGTGGTGGTGCGTGTGGCGGCTGGGCGGGCGGCCGTGTTGTGGCGCAGAGCATGGCGGGAGCTGTAGTCCTTGTGGCGGGGGGCTGCCGGGCGGCCATGTTGTGGCGCAGAGCATGGCGGGAGCTGTAGTCCTTGTGGCGCGCGGCTCCCGGGCGGCCGTGTTGTGGCGCAGAGCATGGCGGGAGCTGTAGTCCTTGTGGCGGGGGGCTGCCGTGCGGCCGTGTTGTGGCGCAGAGCATGCCGGGAGCTGTAGTCCTTGCGGCGGGGGGCTGCCGGGCGGCCGTGTTGTGGCGCAGAGCATGCCGGGAGCTGTAGTCCTTGTGGCGGGGGGCTGCCGGGCGGCCCCGTTGTGGCGCAGAGCATGGCGGGAGCTGTAGTCCTTGTGGCGGGGGGCTGCCGGGCGGCCGTGTTGTGGCGCAGAGCATGCCGGGAGCTGTAGTCCTGGCGCAGTGGCTGCCGGCCCTGTCACGTGGCTCGCCGGGGCGCGGCGGGAGGCGCGGTGTTCCGGCGCTCGGGTGCCGGGCGGCCGTGCCGCGTACGGTAGGCGCGGTGTATTTTTGGGGTTGGATTCGTGTTGATTTCTGGGGGCTTCCAGGTGCGGCCGCTCCCCGAGAAGCGGTGAGTTCCCCGGGAGCTGACAGAAGGGAAGAGGGAAAGGAGGAGGACCTTTTCCCCCTGCCCAGGGCGCAGATGATGGCCGCCGCCTCCCCGGCTCACCGGAGCTCCCGCTCAGCCTCCCCTGGCCCCCCCCTTGCCCCGTGCGCCTGCCCCCAGCCCCGGCACCTCCCCGTAAGCGTGCTGCGTAGCCCTTGGCCGCCCCCAGGCCCTGTCGTGAAGGCAGCGAGCCGGCCCTCGAGCGCACTGGATTCCCCCTCGGCGCAGGGGCCCTTAGCAGTAGCGCGGGGAAGGGGCGGTGTGTCCAGAAGCCCCTGCGCAAGGAGGGGCTTTGGCCAGGGTCGATCGACGGTAATGACGGTCGCTGTTTCTTCTTTCCCTCTCCCAGAGACCGTGCTGAGGACGTGGTTGTCTGTCCTTCCCCCGGGGATGCCGTTGACTGCAGCCGTCTCAGGCTTGCGTGGCTTCTCTCTGCCCGGTGTTGCCATCCTCGCAGCGCGGGGGCGAAAAGGGACACACAGAGCCCTTCCCGGCTGTGGACAGGAGCTGCCTCGGCTGAAGCTGGAGACGCCAACGAAAGGTAAAGCAGAAGAAACTGAAGGCGCTCTGGCTGCCAGCTGCCTTCCTGCCGCAGGCAAGAGAGAGCCTGTCCCTGCAGGTGAGGGAGGGAGGATCCCCCTTCGTAGCCCGCAGCGGGCCAGGCCACCAACGTGCACCGCAGGGTCTGTACGCGTAACCGGGAGTTGGGTACGGGCGTGTAGTGCACGAGCGAGCTAGGCTACGTGCCTAGGAAGCCTCATCTCGTAAGAGCGGTAAGACACCCATGTATCCTCTTTAGGTGGAGGACGGCCTAGAGTCTGGAGCTGCAGAAGAGGCAGGGCGGAGAGGAGGGGAAAGAAGCATCTGAACGGCTAAATTGTGCCAGCAGCGCTGAGAGCGAGAGTCGCGGTGAGTCCTGGGCCACTGGGGCCCCGTTGCCTCTCTTGTGCGTCCTGGGCCCTCCCTGTCTCTCCCCCCTGGCCCCCTCTCTTTCCTTACCTGCTGCAAAATTTCTTTTTTTTTTTTTTTTGCACCCCCCCCCCTCTTTCTCCATCTCGCTCTGAGTGGCTCCCTGCCTCCCCGTCTTTTCAGGCCTCCCTCTCTCTGTCCTGTAGCCTGTGGCTACTTGTTCTTTCTCCGCCTCTCTCTGCCTGGCTCTGGCTCCGTTTTTATTTTTTTATTCCTCCTGCTCTGTTCTGTAGCCTGTCGGTATTTTGTCTTTCTCTGGCTCTCTTGGTCTGACTCCGTGTGTTACCGAAAAACGCGGTAAAATCGGAAACAACTCCTCAACGCCGATTTAGTATTAAAGAGCAGGCGTTCTTTGTTCACGGCGCCAGATGCACGGGGGATCGCTTCTCCTGGCGTGCGTACCTCACACACCTTTCCCGTAGAATTTGTAGATCAAAATTTTACGTATTCATACATATTCATTATCGTCCTGTCTACTGATCGGTACAAACTGGCTCGTTCCGTATGTAAATCACTGCGCAGGCTCGGTGGTGGTCCGTGAGTCGGTGGTCGCGATCTCCCCCTGCCAGAATTGCCTTTTACCTTCTTGGCTCTTAATCTTGGCAGTCTTGGCTAGTTTTCTCAGTCCGCTACACGAAACCGCGTTTTGTCATCCGTTTCTGACAGAAGCACGTTGTCTGTTGTTCTGCTGACATTAACGATCGCCTAGGGACTAAAATGCAGATCGACAGATGCGCTGATTCGTACGCTCCGTGTTCCCGTAATGGAACACCGTCTCTGGTTGGTTGATTTCATCGCTTTGGTTACATTTCCCCCCTTTGGAAGTTTTGAAATAATCATTTTCTCAATACTTCCATCCTAGATCAATAATATTCCACTATGTCAGTTCAGTGTTTGGTTCATCTTCTCAAAGTTTTCACTTGATTGTGGTCTCTAGGGCATATGCAGGTTCCATTTTATACCTAAAATTTTATTAATTTGTTGAACTACCTCTGCAAAAAAATGTGGTCCTCTCTCAGAGGACATTCCTGTTGGCACTCTAAATCTTGGTATTATTTCTTTCAGCAACATCTTAACTACTACTCTAGCTTTGTTGGTGCAGCACGAGAAAGCTTCTGGCCAACTAGAAAACTTGTCCATCAGCACTAACAAATACTGCTATATCTATTTTGTCTGGGTAACTCAGAAAACTTAATTTGCTAATAATTTCCGGGAGAATTTTTTGTTTTGTTACTCCTAAAGGTGGTTTCCTTTGGTTCAGGGGATTATTTCTAGGACAGATTGGACACTTAGCTACCATGGGTTTAACTGTTCTTGTCATGCCTACACACGCTACAGATGCTTTTAAACTCAAAACCGTAGCATCTACACCCTAATGTGTTTGCTCATGCTTTTCTTTTGCAAGTTCTGTCATAACTTGTGGGGTTGTTATTATTATTACTTGTTTTTCTGGTGTTACCTACCATCTCTGTGTTTTGTGATGCTTCCAATTGTTCTGCTAATTGCTCATCCAATTTATTATAATAATCTCGGTTTCAACTTTGGAATTCCGATCTGTTTTACTGGTACTAGTGCAAGGATACCTTGCTCTGCAGTCCTCTTTGCAGCTTTATCTGTCAATCGTTTGCTTATGTTTACAGCCGTCTGGCCGAATCGATGAGCTTTGCAACGCTTTACCGCCACTTCTTTTGGTTTCTGCACGTCTTCCGGAAGTTGGAGAATGTCTTCTTTATGCTGTATCAATGATTCTTGGGCTGATGGCAGTCCTTTTTCCTTCCCAGTAGCTCCATGATCATGGATCACACCAAATGCATGTTTGGAATCAGTCTAGATATTTATCCTTCGTCCTTCTGCCATTCGCAGAGCTCGCTTCAACGCTACCAATACTGCTTTCTGTGCTGAGGTGTTCGCAGGCAGCGCCCCTGACTCCATTCCCTCGGCGGTGATAACGACAGCATATCCGGCCATTCTCTTCTCGCCCAGAGCTGCTTCCATCTGTAAACAACTCCAGATCAGGATTTTCCCAGAGGTTTGTGTCTCAGGCCTGGTCTGCTGGAATAGACTTGTTCAATAGTTAGCAAGCGATCGTGTTCGAAATTGTCCGTAAGGTTTTCTGTTGTTAAAAACATAGCAGGATTCAGTATAGCAGTAGTCTTCGATTCCACATGGTCTTGTTCTAACAGAACAACTTGATATTTCAACATTCTGCTAAGGGATAGCCAACGACCCCCCTTTTGTTCTAAAACAGTCACCGCTATGTGCGGGACACATACTGTCATCTTTTGTCCCATTGTTAACTTTGGGGCTTCCTGGATCGGCAGCGCTGCTGTTGCCACTGCCCGTAAACATCCAGGCCATCTTTTACTCACGTGGTCGAGTTGTTTGGAGAAGTAGCCCACGGGTCTCTTCCAGGTTCCCAGTCGCTGTGTCAGCACTCCAAGGGCTAAATGTTGTCTTTCGTGGACAAACAACTCAAAAGGTTTAGCGAAATCGGGTAGGCCTAATGCAGGGGCCATCACTGAGGCTCTTTTCAGTTCTTTGAATGCCGTTTGGCATCCGGGCGTCCAGGTTAAATATTTATCCTTTGATTCTTTCAGTGCCTCATATAATGGTTTTACATACAGTCTGTAGTTCAGAATCCAGAGCTGACGCTATTTCACTATTTTCAGAAAAGCTCTCAGTTCCTTCGGGCCGCAAGGTTCGGGAATTTGACAAATAGTTTCTTTCTTTTCACTTTCTAATTGTCTTTGTCTTTGAGATATTTCGAATCCTAAATAAATGGCTGTTGCTTCTCCTATTTGGGTTTTGTTTCTGGAAACTCCGCATCTTCCTTGGCCCAGAAAATTTAAAAATTTCAAAACATTATTCTTTACTTTCTGCCACTATCAGAATGTCGTCTGCATTCTGTAACAATATGCCTCTCCCTGGCTTCTGTTTTTTCTAGACATTTCTATATTTCTAATTTTTTTTCTTGCCAGCTGAGTCCCAAATATCGTAGGACTAATTTTAAATCCTTGTGGAAGTACGGTCCATGTTAGCTGTGTCTTTCATTCTGTGGTGGGGCTTTCCCATTCCAAAGCAAATAGGCTTTGACTTTTTATGCCTGGAGGTATGCAAAAGAAGGCATCCTTCAAATCTAGTACAGTAAACCATTTATGCTCCTCCTTTAAAAGAGGTCAGTAAAGTGTATGGATTAGCTACTACCGGATGTAGATCTTGGACCACCTGAGATATAGCCCTTAAATCGTGAACCAGCTAATACTCTTTGCCTCTAGATTTCTTTACTGGCGGCACAGGAGTACTATATTCTGATTCACATTCTATTAAGAGCTCATATTCTGAAAAAAATTTATAATTAACTTCTCTAATCCTTTTCGAGCCTCTCGCTTAATACGGTATTGTTTTTGTCTTACCGGCTTGGCTCCAGGCTTTAAGGTTACTTTTACCGGCTCTGCCCGCTTAGGTCGCTCCGGAGCTCCGCTCGCTCAAACCAAAGGAATTACTACGTTTTCCACTTCTTCGGGAACCTGTTCCTCCCTGGAGGAATCCTGTAACATAAACGCTCTCGCCTCTGTGGCTTTTGATTCTGTTCTGGTATTAGTAATTTAATCTCTCCATCTTTAAAAGTTACTTGAGCATCTAATTTACTTAATAGATCTCATCATAACAGAGGCAGTGGACATTCAGGCATATACAGAAACTGGTGAGTTGCCCATTGCTTCTCCAATTTAAACTTTAATGGCTCTAAGAAAGGCTAATTTTTCTTTGCCCTGTCGCACTAACAACACCTACTGGTTTATGATCAACTTTCTCTTTACGTGTATTCAATACCAAAGAAGTGGCTCCCGTATCTACCAAAAATTCTATTTCTTCATTCCCTAGCTTCAGTGTAACCAGGTGTTCAGCTAGGGTTGATTCCTCTGGTCTCCTTCATGCCAAGCTACTTCAAGCATTTTACCCAGATCTCTGGATTCAGGTTCTTCTAGTTTCTGAAGGTTTTTTTACTCCCCCCCCCCACCCCCCCCAATCTGGGGCTGATTGTCTTATGAATATAGAGACCAACTGAATTGCTTTTTCTGTGTTTTTCTGGGTTCAAATGAGTATATTTTCTGGTGGTCACCTTCAGTCTTTCCATAAAGGCTGAAGGGGACTCCTTTAATTCTTGTCTCACTTAATAAATGGGTCAAAATTTATGGCTTTTGGCATTGCATGTCTTACTCCAAATAAAATCTGTCTCTGACATCTAGTCAACATTCCCCTGGGTCCTGGCTGATTAGGGTCCCACTCGGGATTTGTAGATGGAAAATTCTTATTCGTTGTTCTCTGTAAATTCCTGTTAGCATGTGCTCCCTGCACCTGCCTTCTGGCTGTATTCAATACTATTTTCTTGTCAGTTCCATCAAGTGAAGTATCCAGTATCACAAGTAGAGCAACACTTCAAGTTCTCACCACATTTTCCTCTTTTCAGAAACATTGCCGTAGAATCCTGTGGACATATCTCACGCTGTTTCTGCCACTCTGGATGATTCCACAGTGTAAAGAACAAATCAACATATGCCACTTCTTCCCATTTGCCTTCCCTTTTTACAAAACAACATTAATTGCAAGATGGTATGATATTGCAATGTCTCCTGTTCTGGCCATTCGTGCCCACCTTCCAATTGATACGTTGGGCACCAATGATTGCAATATTCAATTAATGGTTTCCGAGTTAGTGGGTCATCACCCCCGATGTCTTTGCAGTGCTTCAAAGTACATCCCAAAGGTGTTCTCTGTGGGATAGGTTTCTTACTCAGAAATGCTCCCATCTCCCAGTCGACTAGCAGTTGTGATAGTGCACTATCACAAATAGTAGTCAGAGGGACTCCAACCCCCGTTAGAGGTCTCACTGGGATCTGTAGCCCCCTGCTAGATATCCCTGGAGACTTCAACCCCCTGTTGAAGACCCCCCTACCCTCGGGTCCCGCTCCACAGGCTTTCGCCTAGCAGAGACTTACCAACCGAGGTACCTCTTGGCCCCAACCCTGCGTGGCTTTCGCCGCGCCTTACGGGCAGGCCTGTGGGACTCAAACCCACTATCCTGTCCTATGTGGGAAGCTAACGCCACATATTATTCTACCTAAGTTTCTTCTTAAACGAATGCCTTGTTTACTTCAGTCCAGGGGATCTTTCTCAGAATTCTCTGGCCTGGGGATCGGAAGCTCTCCCCAAGAATTCCTTGGGGCTGGCTGCAGGTCCCACGGTCCTGCGGATCCGTCGAGATTCAAAAGCAGGTTCCCATCTGGGGTGCCAAAACTGTTACCAAAAAACACGGTAAAATCGGAAATATCTATTCAACACCAATCTAGTATTAAAGAGCAGGCGTTCTTTATTCACGGCGCCAGATGCACGGGGGATCGCTCCTCCTGGCGTGCGTACCTCACACACCTTTCCCGTAGAATTTGTAGATCAAAATTTTACGTATTCATACATATTCATTATCGTCCTGTCTACTGATCGGTACAAACTGGCTCGTTCCGTATGTAAATCACTGCGCAGGCTCGGTGGTGGTCCGTGAGTCGGTGGTCGCGATCTCCCCCTGCCAGAATTGCCTTTTACCTTCTTGGCTCTTAATCTTGGCAGTCTTGGCTAGTTTTCTCAGTGCGCTACACGAAACCGCGTTTTGTCATCCTTTTCTGACAGAAGCACGTTGTCTGTTGTTCTGCTGACATTAACGATCGCCTAGGGACTAAAATGCAGATCGACAGATGCGCTGATTCGTACGCTCCGTGTTCCCGTAATGGAACACCGTCTCTGGTTGGTTGATTTCATCGCTTTGGTTACACCTGTTCCTGTTGTTCAGTTTCTTCTTTTTTGGCTTTGTGTGATTCTCTCTGTGATTCTGTTTTTCTCTGCCTCGCTTTTCCCAGCTCCCCGTCCCTCACTTTGAATACCCGTTATCCTTCACCAGCTCACTCTCCCTTGGTTGCCATCCCCGTTTCTGAGTTCCTCCTGCTTTGCCACGTAGCCCGTGACTTTTTTCTTAATCTCTCTCTGTCTGCCTCAACGCTCCCGCCGCGCTTTTTAGTTCGTCTGCTCTGCTCTGTACCCTGCTACTGTTACTTGCCTGCCTGAGTTCTTCTCTGTCCAGCTCCCTTTCCCTATTCTTGAATTCCTGTTCTTCCTGCACCCGCCGCTGTTCCCTGTGATCTCTGTCTCTCTCTGTCCAGCTCCCTGTCCCTAGGTTTTAATTCCTGCCTCTGCCCGCCGTAGCCCGTCTAGATTTTTCTCTCGGCCTCTCTCTCTGTCCAGCTCCCCCTCTCTGTGTTCTAATTCCACGTTCTCTGTCACGTAGACCCGTGCTATTTGTTTGTCCTCATCTCTCTCTGTCCAGCTCCTTGCTGCTATGTTTTATTTCTTCCCTCTCTGTCTGTCTTTGTAGCCCATTGCCGTTGTGTGTTTTTTTTTTTTTTTTTTCCTACTTGTTTCTTCATGTGTCTCTGTCTGCCTCCCAGTGCCTGATCTTTAATTCCTCCTTCCCTGTAGGCCGCTGTTCCTTTTTTCCATTCTACATTGTGTTCTCTTTGGTCTCCTGTTCTTATTCATCGATTCCCTCCTCGCCGCCCTGTGGCTTGTCCCCATTTTATTGTTGCGCCTCTCTCCCTCTCTCTGGCTTCTTGCCCCTGTTTTGAAAATTCCTCCCTCTCTTCTCTCTTCCCTGTTGGCCGTGTGATCTTCAGCCTTTCTCCATCTCTTTCTGCCCAGCTCTCTGTGTCTATTCATTAATTCTTCCCTCTCTGCCCTGTAGCCTGTAGCTTTTGTCCTTTCTCCATCTTGCTGTCTCTGGCTTCCCCATGACCCTGTTTTAGAATTGTTTCTCTCTCCTTTCTGTACGCATTGCGATTCCTTTTGCTCCCCATCTCCCTTTGTTTTGGGTGTTTTTTTTTGTTGTTGTTTCTCTGGCTCCCTGTCCCTAATTCTTAATTCTCTGCCTTCTCGTGCTCTGTACCACGTAGCCCCATGGTTTGTTTTGTGGTGTTCCCTCCCCGGCCCCTTCCCTCCGTTGTTGGCTGTCTCGGCTCCCTGTCCCCGTGGCTTCATTCTTCCCTTTCTGCCCTGTTCTTGTCGCTTGTCTTGTCTGTCTCCATCGCGCTCGGTCCAGCTTCCTGCCCCTATTCTTCTTTCCTCCCTCGCTGTCGTGCTGCCTGCCCCAGGTTCTTTGTGCGTCTCCAGCCTGCTCCTCTTCCTTCTTTGTTGGTCTGTGTCCTGCTCTTCCCCCCTCTTTCTGCTGCCTCTCTTCCCCTCTCTCTGCTGCTTGTATCTCCACCTCCGTCAGGCTCCCTGTCCTTCTCTGGCCGTCCTGTTCCCTGCCTCGTGCCTTCTCACTACACGCACACACGCCCCCCCGCCCCCGTCCAGCTAGCTGCCGCTCTTCTCTTCTCTCTTCCTAATGTCCTGTGCCCTGCTCCTCACCTTTGGTGGCCTCCCCCTCTGCCCAGCAGCCTGTCGCTCCAGGAGCCGGGCGACGGACGGTCCCTTTCCTGCCAAACGCGGACAAGCGCGTGCCGTGGTTTAGCCCCAGCTGGCAACTCTGCACCAGGGAGCTGCTTGCTCGCTCCACCCTCAGTGGGCTGGGGGAGAGAGCTGGAAGGGTAAAAGTGAGAAAAATCATGGGCTGAGATCAAGACTGTTTAATAGGTAAAGCAAAAGCTGTGCGTGGAAGCAAAGCAAGGAATTAATTCACTCCTCCTTTTCGGCGGGCAGGTGTTGAGCCACCTCTGGGAAAGCAGGGCTCTGTCATGTGTCATGGTTACTTAGGGAGAGAAATGCCGTAGCCCCCCCCCCCCCAAGGACTCCCCCTTCTTCCCCCAGCTGCGTGTGCTGAGCATGATGTCAAATGGTATGGAATATCCCTTTGGTCAGTTAGCTGGGAAAGCTTTCCCAGCTGTCCCAGCCTACTTGCTGGTGGGGCACTGAGAGAACCAGAAGAGGCCCTGACTGTGGAAGCAGTGCTCAGCAAGAACCAAAACATCTCTACATTATTAACGGTGTTTTGAGCATAAATCCAAAACGTATCCCTTCCTAGCTACTGTGGAGAAAATGAGCACTATCCCAGCCACCACCAGCTCCGTGCGGCTGCGGCAACGGCGGCCGAGGTGGCCTTGGGGCAGGGGGAGCGTTGGGGACCCTGAGCCACGAATCGCTCCTGGGACTTGTTACGTGCGCGCCTGCACCAACACCTGCCCTCTCCTTTGGCCTGAGGGCTGCGTTTGCGCTCCCTTGGCGTGGGGCAAGGGGCTGTGATGGAGCCCGGGGAGGAGGTGGTGCACTGTGGGGGTGAGGGGAGGGGGCCCCCCGTTGCTGCTGCGCCTCAGCTGTGGGCGGGGTCTGGCTGGAGGAGCCCCAGGTGCGGGCAGTGGGGCTGCCGGTGCCGGCTCCTCCCTGGAAAAGGGGTGGTGCCCTGCTCCGGGGGGCCAGTGTGAGCCGAGGGCGGAGCGGAGCTGTGGCCGAGCGTCAGCGGGCTGCGAGTGTAGCGAGGGAGGAGGTGAGCGGGGGCTGGGTGGGGGCCGCTGCGTGCCGGGTCAAGCCCCGAGGAGGGCTGCGGCGGGGCAGCGGCGGGTCGGAGCGGGCGGTGGGGAGAGCGAGGCTGTGCTGAGGGCTCGGTGGGGCTTCCGGGTGCATCGGCGGGAGGGGCGGTGCCCCGCAGGGTGAGAGAGCGGGGAGGGCGGGCTCGCGGCGTGGCGGGAGCTGTGGTGGTGCGTGTGGCGGCTGGGCGGGCGGCCGTGTTGTGGCGCAGAGCATGGCGGGAGCTGTAGTCCTTGTGGCGGGGGGCTGCCGGGCGGCCGTGTTGTGGCGCAGAGCATGCCGGGAGCTGTAGTCCTTGCGGCGGGGGGCTGCCGGGCGGCCGTGTTGTGGCGCAGAGCATGCCGGGAGCTGTAGTCCTTGCGGCGGGGGGCTGCCGGGCGGCCGTGTTGTGGCGCAGAGCATGCCGGGAGCTGTAGTCCTTGTGTCGGGGGGCTGCCGGGCGGCCGTGTTGTGGCGCAGAGCATGCCGGGAGCTGTAGTCCTTGTGGCGGGGGGCTGCCGGGCGGCCGTGTTGTGGCGCAGAGCATGCCGGGAGCTGTAGTCCTGGCGCAGTGGCTGCCGGCCCTGTCACGTGGCTCGCCGGGGCGCGGCGGGAGGCGCGGTGTTCCGGCGCTCGGGTGCCGGGCGGCCGTGCCGCGTACGGTAGGCGCGGTGTATTTTTGGGGTTGGATTCGTGTTGATTTCTGGGGGCTTCCAGGTGCGGCCGCTCCCCGAGAAGCGGTGAGTTCCCCGGGAGCTGACAGAAGGGAAGAGGGAAAGGAGGAGGACCTTTTCCCCCTGCCCAGGGCGCAGATGATGGCCGCCGCCTCCCCGGCTCACCGGAGCTCCCGCTCAGCCTCCCCTGGCCCCCCCCTTGCCCCGTGCGCCTGCCCCCAGCCCCGGCACCTCCCCTGAAGCGTGCTGCGTAGCCCTTGGCCGCCCCCAGGCCCTGTCGTGAAGGCAGCGAGCCGGCCCTCGAGCGCACTGGATTCCCCCTCGGCGCAGGGGCCCTTAGCAGTAGCGCGGGGAAGGGGCGGTGTGTCCAGAAGCCCCTGCGCAAGGAGGGGCTTTGGCCAGGGTCGATCGACGGTAATGACGGTCGCTGTTTCTTCTTTCCCTCTCCCAGAGACCGTGCTGAGGACGTGGTTGTCTGTCCTTCCCCCGGGGATGCCGTTGACTGCAGCCGTCTCAGGCTTGCGTGGCTTCTCTCTGCCCGGTGTTGCCATCCTCGCAGCGCGGGGGCGAAAAGGGACACACAGAGCCCTTCCCGGCTGTGGACAGGAGCTGCCTCGGCTGAAGCTGGAGACGCCAACGAAAGGTAAAGCAGAAGAAACTGAAGGCGCTCTGGCTGCCAGCTGCCTTCCTGCCGCAGGCAAGAGAGAGCCTGTCCCTGCAGGTGAGGGAGGGAGGATCCCCCTTCGTAGCCCGCAGCGGGCCAGGCCACCAACGTGCACCGCAGGGTCTGTACGCGTAACCGGGAGTTGGGTACGGGCGTGTAGTGCACGAGCGAGCTAGGCTACGTGCCTAGGAAGCCTCATCTCGTAAGAGCGGTAAGACACCCATGTATCCTCTTTAGGTGGAGGACGGCCTAGAGTCTGGAGCTGCAGAAGAGGCAGGGCGGAGAGGAGGGGAAAGAAGCATCTGAACGGCTAAATTGTGCCAGCAGCGCTGAGAGCGAGAGTCGCGGTGAGTCCTGGGCCACTGGGGCCCCGTTGCCTCTCTTGTGCGTCCTGGGCCCTCCCTGTCTCTCCCCCCTGGCCCCCTCTCTTTCCTTACCTGCTGCAAAATTTCTTTTTTTTTTTTTTTTGGCGCCCCCCCGCCCCTTCTTTCTCCATCTCGCTCTGAGTGGCTCCCTGCCTCCCCGTCTTTTCAGGCCTCCCTCTCTCTGTCCTGTAGCCTGTGGCTACTTGTTCTTTCTCCGCCTCTCTCTGCCTGGCTCTGGCTCCGTTTTTATTTTTTTATTCCTCCTGCTCTGTTCTGTAGCCTGTCGGTATTTTGTCTTTCTCTGGCCCTCTTGGTCTGACTCCGTGTGTTACCGAAAAACGCGGTAAAATCGGAAACAACTCCTCAACGCCGATTTAGTATTAAAGAGCAGGCGTTCTTTGTTCACGGCGCCAGATGCACGGGGGATCGCTTCTCCTGGCGTGCGTACCTCACACACCTTTCCCGTAGAATTTGTAGATCAAAATTTTACGTATTCATACATATTCATTATCGTCCTGTCTACTGATCGGTACAAACTGGCTCGTTCCGTATGTAAATCACTGCGCAGGCTCGGTGGTGGTCCGTGAGTCGGTGGTCGCGATCTCCCCCTGCCAGAATTGCCTTTTACCTTCTTGGCTCTTAATCTTGGCAGTCTTGGCTAGTTTTCTCAGTGCGCTACACGAAACCGCGTTTTGTCATCCGTTTCTGACAGAAGCACGTTGTCTGTTGTTCTGCTGACATTAACGATCGCCTAGGGACTAAAATGCAGATCGACAGATGCGCTGATTCGTACGCTCCGTGTTCCCGTAATGGAACACCGTCTCTGGTTGGTTGATTTCATCGCTTTGGTTACATTTCCCCCCTTTGGAAGTTTTGAAATAATCATTTTCTCAATACTTCCATCTTAGATCAATAATATTCCACTATGTCAGTTCAGTGTTTGGTTCATCTTCTCAAAGTTTTCACTTGATTGTGGTCTCTAGGGCATATGCAGGTTCCATTTTATACCCAAAATTTTATTAATTTGTTGAACTACCTCTGCAAAAAAATGTGGTCCTCTCCCAGAGGACATTCCTGTTGGCACTCTAAATCTTGGTATTATTTCTTTCAGCAACATTTTAACTACTACTCTAGCTTTGTTGGTGCAGCACGAGAAAGCTTCTGGCCAACTAGAAAACTTGTCCATCATCACTAACAAATACTGCTATATCTATTTTGTCTGGGTAACTCAGAGAACTTAATTTGCTAATAATTTCCGGGAGAATTTTTTGTTTTGTTACTCCTAAAGGTGGTTTCCTTTGGTTCAGGGGATTATTTCTAGGACAGATTGGACACTTAGCTACCATGGGTTTAATTATTCTTGTCATGCCTACACACGCTACAGATGCTTTTAAACTCAAAACCGTAGCATCTACACCCTAATGTGTTTGCTCATGCTTTTCTTTTGCAAGTTCTGTCATAACTTGTGGGGTTGTTATTATTATTACTTGTTTTTCTGGTGTTACCTACCATCTCTCTGTGTTTTGTGATGCTTCCAATTGTTCTGCTAATTGCTCATCCAATTTATTATAATAATCTCGGTTTCAACTTTGGAATTCCGATCTGTTTTACTGGTACTAGTGCAAGGATACCTTGCTCTGCAGTCCTCTTTGCAGCTTTATCTGTCAATCGTTTGCTTATGTTTACAGCCGTCTGGCCGAATCGATGAGCTTTGCAACGCTTTACCGCCACTTCTTTTGGTTTCTGCACGTCTTCCGGAAGTTGGAGAATGTCTTCTTTATGCTGTATCAATGATTCTTGGGCTGATGGCAGTCCTTTTTCCTTCCCAGTAGCTCCATGATCATGGATCACACCAAATGCATGTTTGGAATCAGTCTAGATATTTATCCTTCGTCCTTCTGCCATTCGCAGAGCTCGCTTCAACGCTACCAATACTGCTTTCTGTGCTGAGGTGTTCGCAGGCAGCGCCCCTGACTCCATTCCCTCGGCGGTGATAACGACAGCATATCCGGCCATTCTCTTCTCGCCCAGAGCTGCTTCCATCTGTAAACAACTCCAGATCAGGATTTTCCCAGAGGTTTGTGTCTCAGGCCTGGTCTGCTGGAATAGACTTGTTCAATAGTTAGCAAGCGATCGTGTTCGAAGTTGTCCGTAAGGTTTTCTGTTGTTAAAAACATAGCAGGATTCAGTATAGCAGTAGTCTTCGATTCCACATGGTCTTGTTCTAACAGAACAACTTGATATTTCAACATTCTGCTAAGGGATAGCCAACGACCCCCCTTTTGTTCTAAAACAGTCACTGCTATGTGCGGGACACATACTGTCATCTTTTGTCCCATTGTTAACTTTGGGGCTTCCTGGATCGGCAGCGCTGCTGTTGCCACTGCCCGTAAACATCCAGGCCATCTTTTACTCACGTGGTCGAGTTGTTTGGAGAAGTAGCCCACGGGTCTCTTCCAGGTTCCCAGTCGCTGTGTCAGCACTCCAAGGGCTAAATGTTGTCTTTCGTGGACAAACAGCTCAAAAGGTTTAGCGAAATCGGGTAGGCCTAATGCAGGGGCCATCACTGAGGCTCTTTTCAGTTCTTTGAATGCCGTTTGGCATCCGGGCGTCCAGGTTAAATATTTATCCTTTGATTCTTTCAGTGCCTCATATAATGGTTTTACATACAGTCTGTAGTTCAGAATCCAGAGCTGACGCTATTTCACTATTTTCAGAAAAGCTCTCAGTTCCTTCGGGCCGCAAGGTTCGGGAATTTGACAAATAGTTTCTTTCTTTTCACTTTCTAATTGTCTTTGTCTCTGAGATATTTCAAATCCTAAATAAATGGCTGTTGCTTCTCCTATTTGGGTTTTGTTTCTGGAAACTCCGCATCTTCCTTGGCCCAGAAAATTTAAAAATTTCAAAACATTATTCTTTACTTTCTGCCACTATCAGAATGTCGTCTGCATTCTGTAACAGTATGCCTCTCCCTGGGTTCTGTTTTTTCTATACATTTCTATATTTCTAATTTTTTTTCTTGCCAGCTGAGTCCCAAATATCGTAGGACTAATTTTAAATCCTTGTGGAAGTACGGTCCATGTTAGCTGTGTCTTTCATTCTGTGGTGGGGCTTTCCCATTCCAAAGCAAATAGGCTTTGACTTTTTATGCCTGGAGGTATGCAAAAGAAGGCATCCTTCAAATCTAGTACAGTAAACCATTTATGCTCCTCCTTTAAAAGAGGTCAGTAAAGTGTATGGATTAGCTACTACCGGATGTAGATCTTGGACCACCTGAGATATAGCCCTTAAATCGTGAACCAGCTAATACTCTTTGCCTCTAGATTTCTTTACTGGCGGCACAGGAGTACTATATTCTGATTCACATTCTACTAAGAGCTCATATTCTGAAAAAAATTTATAATTAACTTCTCTAATCCTTTTCGAGCCTCTCGCTTAATACGGTATTGTTTTTGCCTTACCGGCTTGGCTCCAGGCTTTAAGGTTACTTTTACCGGCTCTGCCCGCTTAGGTCGCTCCGGAGCTCCGCTCGCTCAAACCAAAGGAATTACTACGTTTTCCACTTCTTCGGGAACCTGTTCCTCCCTGGAGGAATCCTGTAACATAAACGCTCTCGCCTCTGTGGCTTTTGATTCTGTTCTGGTATTAGTAATTTAATCTCTCCATCTTTAAAAGTTACTTGAGCATCTAATTTACTTAATAGATCTCATCATAACAGAGGCAGTGGACATTCAGGCATATACAGAAACTGGTGAGTTGCCCATTGCTTCTCCAATTTAAACTTTAATGGCTCTAAGAAAGGCTAATTTTTCTTTGCCCTGTCGCACTAACAACACCTACTGGTTTATGATCAACTTTCTCTTTACGTGTATTCAATACCAAAGAAGTGGCTCCCGTATCTACCAAAAATTCTATTTCTTCATTCCCTAGCTTCAGTGTAACCAGGTGTTCAGCTAGGGTTGATTCCTCTGGTCTCCTTCATGCCAAGCTACTTCAAGCATTTTACCCAGATCTCTGGATTCAGGTTCTTCTAGTTTCTGAAGGTTTTTTTACTCCCCCCCCCCACCCCCCCCAATCTGGGGCTGATTGTCTTATGAATATAGAGACCAACTGAATTGCTTTTTCTGTGTTTTTCTGGGTTCAAATGAGTATATTTTCTGGTGGTCACCTTCAGTCTTTCCATAAAGGCTGAAGGGGACTCCTTTAATTCTTGTCTCACTTAATAAATGGGTCAAAATTTATGGCTTTTGGCATTGCATGTCTTACTCCAAATAAAATCTGTCTCTGACATCTAGTCAACATTCCCCTGGGTCCTGGCTGATTAGGGTCCCACTCGGGATTTGTAGATGGAAAATTCTTATTCGTTGTTCTCTGTAAATTCCTGTTAGCATGTGCTCCCTGCACCTGCCTTCTGGCTGTATTCAATACTATTTTCTTGTCAGTTCCATCAAGTGAAGTATCCAGTATCACAAGTAGAGCAACACTTCAAGTTCTCACCACATTTTCCTCTTTTCAGAAACATTGCCGTAGAATCCTGTGGACATATCTCACGCTGTTTCTGCCACGCTGGATGATTCCACAGTGTAAAGAACAAATCAACATATGCCACTTCTTCCCATTTGCCTTCCCTTTTTACAAAACAACATTAATTGCAAGATGGTATGATATTGCAATGTCTCCTGTTCTGGCCATTCGTGCCCACCTTCCAATTGATACGTTGGGCACCAATGATTGCAATATTCAATTAATGGTTTCCGAGTTAGTGGGTCATCACCCCCGATGTCTTTCCAGTGCTTCAAAGTACATCCCAAAGGTGTTCTCTGTGGGATAGGTTTCTTACTCAGAAATGCTCCCATCTCCCAGTCGACTAGCAGTTGTGATAGTGCACTATCACAAATAGTAGTCAGAGGGACTCCAACCCCCGTTAGAGGTCTCACTGGGAATCCGCCACTGGGATCTGTAGCCCCCTGCTAGATATCCCTGGAGACTTCAACCCCCTGTTGAAGACCCCCCTACCCTCGGGTCCCGCTCCACAGGCTTTCGCCTAGCAGAGACTTACCAACCGAGGTACCTCTTGGCCCCAACCCTGCGTGGCTTTCGCCGCGCCTTACGGGCAGGCCTGTGGGACTCAAACCCACTATCCTGTCCTATGTGGGAAGCTAACGCCACATATTATTCTACCTAAGTTTCTTCTTAAACGAATGCCTTGTTTACTTCAGTCCAGGGGATCTTTCTCAGAATTCTCTGGCCTGGGGATCGGAAGCTCTCCCCAAGAATTCCTTGGGGCTGGCTGCAGGTCCCACGGTCCTGCGGATCCGTCGAGATTCAAAAGCAGGTTCCCATCTGGGGTGCCAAAACTGTTACCAAAAAACACGGTAAAATCGGAAATATCTATTCAACACCAATCTAGTATTAAAGAGCAGGCGTTCTTTATTCACGGCGCCAGATGCACGGGGGATCGCTCCTCCTGGCGTGCGTACCTCACACACCTTTCCCGTAGAATTTGTAGATCAAAATTTTACGTATTCATACATATTCATTATCGTCCTGTCTACTGATCGGTACAAACTTGCTCGTTCCGTATGTAAATCACTGCGCAGGCTCGGTGGTGGTCCGTGAGTCGGTGGTCGCGATCTCCCCCTGCCAGAATTGCCTTTTACCTTCTTGGCTCTTAATCTTGGCAGTCTTGGCTAGTTTTCTCAGTGCGCTACACGAAACCGCGTTTTGTCATCCTTTTCTGACAGAAGCACGTTGTCTGTTGTTCTGCTGACATTAACGATCGCCTAGGGACTAAAATGCAGATCGACAGATGCGCTGATTCGTACGCTCCGTGTTCCCGTAATGGAACACCGTCTCTGGTTGGTTGATTTCATCGCTTTGGTTACACCTGTTCCTGTTGTTCAGTTTCTTCTTTTTTGGCTTTGTGTGATTCTCTCTGTGATTCTGTTTTTCTCTGCCTCGCTTTTCCCAGCTCCCCGTCCCTCACTTTGAATACCCGTTATCCTTCACCAGCTCACTCTCCCTTGGTTGCCATCCCCGTTTCTGAGTTCCTCCTGCTTTGCCACGTAGCCCGTGACTTTTTTCTTAATCTCTCTCTGTCTGCCTCAACGCTCCCGCCGCGCTTTTTAGTTCGTCTGCTCTGCTCTGTACCCTGCTACTGTTACTTGCCTGCCTGAGTTCTTCTCTGTCCAGCTCCCTTTCCCTATTCTTGAATTCCTGTTCTTCCTGCACCCGCCGCTGTTCCCTGTGATCTCCGTCTCTCTCTGTCCAGCTCCCTGTCCCTAGGTTTTAATTCCTGCCTCTGCCCGCCGTAGCCCGTCTAGATTTTTCTCTCGGCCTCTCTCTCTGTCCAGCTCCCCCTCTCTGTGTTCTAATTCCACGTTCTCTGTCACGTAGACCCGTGCTATTTGTTTGTCCTCATCTCTCTCTGTCCAGCTCCTTGCTGCTATGTTTTATTTCTTCCCTCTCTGTCTGTCTTTGTAGCCCATTGCCGTTGTGTGTTTTTTTTTTTTTTTTTTCCTACTTGTTTCTTCATGTGTCTCTGTCTGCCTCCCAGTGCCTGATCTTTAATTCCTCCTTCCCTGTAGGCCGCTGTTCCTTTTTTCCATTCTACATTGTGTTCTCTTTGGTCTCCTGTTCTTATTCATCGATTCCCTCCTCGCCGCCCTGTGGCTTGTCCCCATTTTATTGTTGCGCCTCTCTCCCTCTCTCTGGCTTCTTGCCCCTGTTTTGAAAATTCCTCCCTCTCTTCTCTCTTCCCTGTTGGCCGTGTGATCTTCAGCCTTTCTCCATCTCTTTCTGCCCAGCTCTCTGTGTCTATTCATTAATTCTTCCCTCTCTGCCCTGTAGCCTGTAGCTTTTGTCCTTTCTCCATCTTGCTGTCTCTGGCTTCCCCGTGACCCTGTTTTAGAATTGTTTCTCTCTCCTTTCTGTACGCATTGCGATTCCTTTTGCTCCCCATCTCCCTTTGTTTTGGGTGTTTTTTTTTGTTGTTGTTTCTCTGGCTCCCTGTCCCTAATTCTTAATTCTCTGCCTTCTCGTGCTCTGTACCACGTAGCCCCATGGTTTGTTTTGTGGTGTTCCCTCCCCGGCCCCTTCCCTCCGTTGTTGGCTGTCTCGGCTCCCTGTCCCCGTGGCTTCATTCTTCCCTTTCTGCCCTGTTCTTGTCGCTTGTCTTGTCTGTCTCCATCGCGCTCGGTCCAGCTTCCTGCCCCTATTCTTCTTTCCTCCCTCGCTGTCGTGCTGCCTGCCCCAGGTTCTTTGTGCGTCTCCAGCCTGCTCCTCTTCCTTCTTTGTTGGTCTGTGTCCTGCTCTTCCCCCCTCTTTCTGCTGCCTCTCTTCCCCTCTCTCTGCTGCTTGTATCTCCACCTCCGTCAGGCTCCCTGTCCTTCTCTGGCCGTCCTGTTCCCTGCCTCGTGCCTTCTCACTACACGCACACACGCCCCCCCGCCCCCGTCCAGCTGGCTGCCGCTCTTCTCTTCTCTCTTCCTAATGTCCTGTGCCCTGCTCCTCACCTTTGGTGGCCTCCCCCTCTGCCCAGCAGCCTGTCGCTCCAGGAGCCGGGCGACGGACGGTCCCTTTCCTGCCAAACGCGGACAAGCGCGTGCCGTGGTTTAGCCCCAGCTGGCAACTCTGCACCAGGGAGCTGCTTGCTCGCTCCACCCTCAGTGGGCTGGGGGAGAGAGCTGGAAGGGTAAAAGTGAGAAAAATCATGGGCTGAGCTCAAGACTGTTTAATAGGTAAAGCAAAAGCTGTGCGTGGAAGCAAAGCAAGGAATTAATTCACTCCTCCTTTTCGGCGGGCAGGTGTTGAGCCACCTCTGGGAAAGCAGGGCTCTGTCATGTGTCATGGTTACTTAGGGAGAGAAATGCCGTAGCCCCCCCCCCCCCAAGGACTCCCCCTTCTTCCCCCAGCTGCGTGTGCTGAGCATGATGTCAAATGGTATGGAATATCCCTTTGGTCAGTTAGCTGGGAAAGCTTTCCCAGCTGTCCCAGCCTACTTGCTGGTGGGGCACTGAGAGAACCAGAAGAGGCCCTGACTGTGGAAGCAGTGCTCAGCAAGAACCAAAACATCTCTACATTATTAACGGTGTTTTGAGCATAAATCCAAAACGTATCCCTTCCTAGCTACTGTGGAGAAAATGAGCACTATCCCAGCCACCACCAGCTCCGTGCGGCTGCAGCAACGGCGGCCGAGGTGGCCTTGGGGCAGGGGGAGCGTTGGGGACCCTGAGCCACGAATCGCTCCTGGGACTTGTTACGTGCGCGCCTGCACCAACAGCTGCCCTCTCCTTTGGCCTGAGGGCTGCGTTTGCGCTCCCTTGGCGTGGGGCAAGGGGCTGTGATGGAGCCCGGGGAGGAGGTGGTGCACTGTGGGGGTGAGGGGAGGGGGCCCCCCGTTGCTGCTGCGCCTCAGCTGTGGGCGGGGTCTGGCTGGAGGAGCCCCAGGTGCGGGCAGTGGGGCTGCCGGTGCCGGCTCCTCCCTGGAAAAGGGGTGGTGCCCTGCTCCGGGGGGCCAGTGCGAGCCGAGGGCGGAGCGGAGCGGAGCTGTGGCCGAGCGTCAGCGGGCTGCGAGTGTAGCGAGGGAGGAGGTGAGCGGGGGCTGGGTGGGGGCCGCTGCGTGCCGGGTCAAGCCCCGAGGAGGGCTGCGGCGGGGCAGCGGCGGGTCGGAGCGGGCGGTGGGGAGAGCGAGGCTGTGCTGAGGGCTCGGTGGGGCTTCCGGGGGCATCGGCGGGAGGGGCGGTGCCCCGCAGGGTGAGAGAGCGGGGAGGGCGGGCTCGCGGCGTGGCGGGAGCTGTGGTGGTGCGTGTGGCGGCTGGGCGGGCGGCCGTGTTGTGGCGCAGAGCATGGCGGGAGCTGTAGTCCTTGCGGCGGGGGGCTGCCGGGCGGCCGTGTTGTGGCGCAGAGCATGGCGGGAGCTGTAGTCCTTGTGGCGCGCGGCTCCCGGGCGGCCATGTTGTGGCGCAGAGCATGGCGGGAGCTGTAGTCCTTGCGGCGCGCGGCTGCCGGGCGGCCGTGTTGTGGCGCAGAGCGTGCCGGGAGCTGTAGTCCTTGCGGCGGGGGGCTGCCGGGCGGCCGTGTTGTGGCGCAGAGCATGGCGGGAGCTGTAGTCCTTGCGGCGGGGGGCTGCCGGGCGGCCGTGTTGTGGCGCAGAGCATGGCGGGAGCTGTAGTCCTTGCGGCGCGCGGCTGCCGGGCGGCCGTGTTGTGGCGCAGAGCATGCCGGGAGCTGTAGTCCTTGTGGCGGGGGGCTGCCGGGCGGCCGTGTTGTGGCGCAGAGCATGCCGGGAGCTGTAGTCCTTGCGGCGGGGGGCTGCCGGGCGGCCGTGTTGTGGCGCAGAGCATGCCGGGAGCTGTAGTCCTGGCGCAGTGGCTGCCGGCCCTGGCGCAGTGGCTGCCGGCCCTGTCACGTGGCTCGCCGGGGCGCGGCGGGAGGCGCGGTGTTCCGGCGCTCGGGTGCCGGGCGGCCGTGCCGCGTACGGTAGGCGCGGTGTATTTTTGGGGTTGGATTCGTGTTGATTTCTGGGGGCTTCCAGGTGCGGCCGCTCCCCGAGAAGCGGTGAGTTCCCCGGGAGCTGACAGAAGGGAAGAGGGAAAGGAGGAGGACCTTTTCCCCCTGCCCAGGGCGCAGATGATGGCCGCCGCCTCCCCGGCTCACCGGAGCTCCCGCTCAGCCTCCCCTGGCCCCCCCCTTGCCCCGTGCGCCTGCCCCCAGCCCCGGCACCTCCCCTGAAGCGTGCTGCGTAGCCCTTGGCCGCCCCCAGGCCCTGTCGTGAAGGCAGCGAGCCGGCCCTCGAGCGCACTGGATTCCCCCTCGGCGCAGGGGCCCTTAGCAGTAGCGCGGGGAAGGGGCGGTGTGTCCAGAAGCCCCTGCGCAAGGAGGGGCTTTGGCCAGGGTCGATCGACGGTAATGACGGTCGCTGTTTCTTCTTTCCCTCTCCCAGAGACCGTGCTGAGGACGTGGTTGTCTGTCCTTCCCCCGGGGATGCCGTTGACTGCAGCCGTCTCAGGCTTGCGTGGCTTCTCTCTGCCCGGTGTTGCCATCCTCGCAGCGCGGGGGCGAAAAGGGACACACAGAGCCCTTCCCGGCTGTGGACAGGAGCTGCCTCGGCTGAAGCTGGAGACGCCAACGAAAGGTAAAGCAGAAGAAACTGAAGGCGCTCTGGCTGCCAGCTGCCTTCCTGCCGCAGGCAAGAGAGAGCCTGTCCCTGCAGGTGAGGGAGGGAGGATCCCCCTTCGTAGCCCGCAGCGGGCCAGGCCACCAACGTGCACCGCAGGGTCTGTACGCGTAACCGGGAGTTGGGTACGGGCGTGTAGTGCACGAGCGAGCTAGGCTACGTGCCTAGGAAGCCTCATCTCGTAAGAGCGGTAAGACACCCATGTATCCTCTTTAGGTGGAGGACGGCCTAGAGTCTGGAGCTGCAGAAGAGGCAGGGCGGAGAGGAGGGGAAAGAAGCATCTGAACGGCTAAATTGTGCCAGCAGCGCTGAGAGCGAGAGTCGTGGTGAGTCCTGGGCCACTGGGGCCCCGTTGCCTCTCTTGTGCGTCCTGGGCCCTCCCTGTCTCTCCCCCCTGGCCCCCTCTCTTTCCTTACCTGCTGCAAAATTTCTTTTTTTTTTTTTTTTGGCGCCCCCCCGCCCCTTCTTTCTCCATCTCGCTCTGAGTGGCTCCCTGCCTCCCCGTCTTTTCAGGCCTCCCTCTCTCTGTCCTGTAGCCTGTGGCTACTTGTTCTTTCTCCGCCTCTCTCTGCCTGGCTCTGGCTCCGTTTTTATTTTTTTATTCCTCCTGCTCTGTTCTGTAGCCTGTCGGTATTTTGTCTTTCTCTGGCCCTCTTGGTCTGACTCCGTGTGTTACCGAAAAACGCGGTAAAATCGGAAACAACTCCTCAACGCCGATTTAGTATTAAAGAGCAGGCGTTCTTTGTTCACGGCGCCAGATGCACGGGGGATCGCTTCTCCTGGCGTGCGTACCTCACACACCTTTCCCGTAGAATTTGTAGATCAAAATTTTACGTATTCATACATATTCATTATCGTCCTGTCTACTGATCGGTACAAACTGGCTCGTTCCGTATGTAAATCACTGCGCAGGCTCGGTGGTGGTCCGTGAGTCGGTGGTCGCGATCTCCCCCTGCCAGAATTGCCTTTTACCTTCTTGGCTCTTAATCTTGGCAGTCTTGGCTAGTTTTCTCAGTGCGCTACACGAAACCGCGTTTTGTCATCCGTTTCTGACAGAAGCACGTTGTCTGTTGTTCTGCTGACATTAACGATCGCCTAGGGACTAAAATGCAGATCGACAGATGCGCTGATTCGTACGCTCCGTGTTCCCGTAATGGAACACCGTCTCTGGTTGGTTGATTTCATCGCTTTGGTTACATTTCCCCCCTTTGGAAGTTTTGAAATAATCATTTTCTCAATACTTCCATCCTAGATCAATAATATTCCACTATGTCAGTTCAGTGTTTGGTTCATCTTCTCAAAATTTTCACTTGATTGTGGTCTCTAGGGCATATGCAGGTTCCATTTTATACCCAAAATTTTATTAATTTGTTGAACTACCTCTGCAAAAAAATGTGGTCCTCTCCCAGAGGACATTCCTGTTGGCACTCTAAATCTTGGTATTATTTCTTTCAGCAACATTTTAACTACTACTCTAGCTTTGTTGGTGCAGCACGAGAAAGCTTCTGGCCAACTAGAAAACTTGTCCATCATCACTAACAAATACTGCTATATCTATTTTGTCTGGGTAACTCAGAGAACTTAATTTGCTAATAATTTCCGGGAGAATTTTTTGTTTTGTTACTCCTAAAGGTGGTTTCCTTTGGTTCAGGGGATTATTTCTAGGACAGATTGGACACTTAGCTACCATGGGTTTAATTATTCTTGTCATGCCTACACACGCTACAGATGCTTTTAAACTCAAAACCGTAGCATCTACACCCTAATGTGTTTGCTCATGCTTTTCTTTTGCAAGTTCTGTCATAACTTGTGGGGTTGTTATTATTATTACTTGTTTTTCTGGTGTTACCTACCATCTCTCTGTGTTTTGTGATGCTTCCAATTGTTCTGCTAATTGCTCATCCAATTTATTATAATAATCTCGGTTTCAACTTTGGAATTCCGATCTGTTTTACTGGTACTAGTGCAAGGATACCTTGCTCTGCAGTCCTCTTTGCAGCTTTATCTGTCAATCGTTTGCTTATGTTTACAGCCGTCTGGCCGAATCGATGAGCTTTGCAACGCTTTACCGCCACTTCTTTTGGTTTCTGCACGTCTTCCGGAAGTTGGAGAATGTCTTCTTTATGCTGTATCAATGATTCTTGGGCTGATGGCAGTCCTTTTTCCTTCCCAGTAGCTCCATGATCATGGATCACACCAAATGCATGTTTGGAATCAGTCTAGATATTTATCCTTCGTCCTTCTGCCATTCGCAGAGCTCGCTTCAACGCTACCAATACTGCTTTCTGTGCTGAGGTGTTCGCAGGCAGCGCCCCTGACTCCATTCCCTCGGCGGTGATAACGACAGCATATCCGGCCATTCTCTTCTCGCCCAGAGCTGCTTCCATCTGTAAACAACTCCAGATCAGGATTTTCCCAGAGGTTTGTGTCTCAGGCCTGGTCTGCTGGAATAGACTTGTTCAATAGTTAGCAAGCGATCGTGTTCGAAGTTGTCCGTAAGGTTTTCTGTTGTTAAAAACATAGCAGGATTCAGTATAGCAGTAGTCTTCGATTCCACATGGTCTTGTTCTAACAGAACAACTTGATATTTCAACATTCTGCTAAGGGATAGCCAACGACCCCCCTTTTGTTCTAAAACAGTCACTGCTATGTGCGGGACACATACTGTCATCTTTTGTCCCATTGTTAACTTTGGGGCTTCCTGGATCGGCAGCGCTGCTGTTGCCACTGCCCGTAAACATCCAGGCCATCTTTTACTCACGTGGTCGAGTTGTTTGGAGAAGTAGCCCACGGGTCTCTTCCAGGTTCCCAGTCGCTGTGTCAGCACTCCAAGGGCTAAATGTTGTCTTTCGTGGACAAACAGCTCAAAAGGTTTAGCGAAATCGGGTAGGCCTAATGCAGGGGCCATCACTGAGGCTCTTTTCAGTTCTTTGAATGCCGTTTGGCATCCGGGCGTCCAGGTTAAATATTTATCCTTTGATTCTTTCAGTGCCTCATATAATGGTTTTACATACAGTCTGTAGTTCAGAATCCAGAGCTGACGCTATTTCACTATTTTCAGAAAAGCTCTCAGTTCCTTCGGGCCGCAAGGTTCGGGAATTTGACAAATAGTTTCTTTCTTTTCACTTTCTAATTGTCTTTGTCTCTGAGATATTTCAAATCCTAAATAAATGGCTGTTGCTTCTCCTATTTGGGTTTTGTTTCTGGAAACTCCGCATCTTCCTTGGCCCAGAAAATTTAAAAATTTCAAAACATTATTCTTTACTTTCTGCCACTATCAGAATGTCGTCTGCATTCTGTAACAGTATGCCTCTCCCTGGGTTCTGTTTTTTCTATACATTTCTATATTTCTAATTTTTTTTCTTGCCAGCTGAGTCCCAAATATCGTAGGACTAATTTTAAATCCTTGTGGAAGTACGGTCCATGTTAGCTGTGTCTTTCATTCTGTGGTGGGGCTTTCCCATTCCAAAGCAAATAGGCTTTGACTTTTTATGCCTGGAGGTATGCAAAAGAAGGCATCCTTCAAATCTAGTACAGTAAACCATTTATGCTCCTCCTTTAAAAGAGGTCAGTAAAGTGTATGGATTAGCTACTACCGGATGTAGATCTTGGACCACCTGAGATATAGCCCTTAAATCGTGAACCAGCTAATACTCTTTGCCTCTAGATTTCTTTACTGGCGGCACAGGAGTACTATATTCTGATTCACATTCTACTAAGAGCTCATATTCTGAAAAAAATTTATAATTAACTTCTCTAATCCTTTTCGAGCCTCTCGCTTAATACGGTATTGTTTTTGCCTTACCGGCTTGGCTCCAGGCTTTAAGGTTACTTTTACCGGCTCTGCCCGCTTAGGTCGCTCCGGAGCTCCGCTCGCTCAAACCAAAGGAATTACTACGTTTTCCACTTCTTCGGGAACCTGTTCCTCCCTGGAGGAATCCTGTAACATAAACGCTCTCGCCTCTGTGGCTTTTGATTCTGTTCTGGTATTAGTAATTTAATCTCTCCATCTTTAAAAGTTACTTGAGCATCTAATTTACTTAATAGATCTCATCATAACAGAGGCAGTGGACATTCAGGCATATACAGAAACTGGTGAGTTGCCCATTGCTTCTCCAATTTAAACTTTAATGGCTCTAAGAAAGGCTAATTTTTCTTTGCCCTGTCGCACTAACAACACCTACTGGTTTATGATCAACTTTCTCTTTACGTGTATTCAATACCAAAGAAGTGGCTCCCGTATCTACCAAAAATTCTATTTCTTCATTCCCTAGCTTCAGTGTAACCAGGTGTTCAGCTAGGGTTGATTCCTCTGGTCTCCTTCATGCCAAGCTACTTCAAGCATTTTACCCAGATCTCTGGATTCAGGTTCTTCTAGTTTCTGAAGGTTTTTTTACTCCCCCCCCCCACCCCCCCCAATCTGGGGCTGATTGTCTTATGAATATAGAGACCAACTGAATTGCTTTTTCTGTGTTTTTCTGGGTTCAAATGAGTATATTTTCTGGTGGTCACCTTCAGTCTTTCCATAAAGGCTGAAGGGGACTCCTTTAATTCTTGTCTCACTTAATAAATGGGTCAAAATTTATGGCTTTTGGCATTGCATGTCTTACTCCAAATAAAATCTGTCTCTGACATCTAGTCAACATTCCCCTGGGTCCTGGCTGATTAGGGTCCCACTCGGGATTTGTAGATGGAAAATTCTTATTCGTTGTTCTCTGTAAATTCCTGTTAGCATGTGCTCCCTGCACCTGCCTTCTGGCTGTATTCAATACTATTTTCTTGTCAGTTCCATCAAGTGAAGTATCCAGTATCACAAGTAGAGCAACACTTCAAGTTCTCACCACATTTTCCTCTTTTCAGAAACATTGCCGTAGAATCCTGTGGACATATCTCACGCTGTTTCTGCCACGCTGGATGATTCCACAGTGTAAAGAACAAATCAACATATGCCACTTCTTCCCATTTGCCTTCCCTTTTTACAAAACAACATTAATTGCAAGATGGTATGATATTGCAATGTCTCCTGTTCTGGCCATTCGTGCCCACCTTCCAATTGATACGTTGGGCACCAATGATTGCAATATTCAATTAATGGTTTCCGAGTTAGTGGGTCATCACCCCCGATGTCTTTCCAGTGCTTCAAAGTACATCCCAAAGGTGTTCTCTGTGGGATAGGTTTCTTACTCAGAAATGCTCCCATCTCCCAGTCGACTAGCAGTTGTGATAGTGCACTATCACAAATAGTAGTCAGAGGGACTCCAACCCCCGTTAGAGGTCTCACTGGGAATCCGCCACTGGGATCTGTAGCCCCCTGCTAGATATCCCTGGAGACTTCAACCCCCTGTTGAAGACCCCCCTACCCTCGGGTCCCGCTCCACAGGCTTTCGCCTAGCAGAGACTTACCAACCGAGGTACCTCTTGGCCCCAACCCTGCGTGGCTTTCGCCGCGCCTTACGGGCAGGCCTGTGGGACTCAAACCCACTATCCTGTCCTATGTGGGAAGCTAACGCCACATATTATTCTACCTAAGTTTCTTCTTAAACGAATGCCTTGTTTACTTCAGTCCAGGGGATCTTTCTCAGAATTCTCTGGCCTGGGGATCGGAAGCTCTCCCCAAGAATTCCTTGGGGCTGGCTGCAGGTCCCACGGTCCTGCGGATCCGTCGAGATTCAAAAGCAGGTTCCCATCTGGGGTGCCAAAACTGTTACCAAAAAACACGGTAAAATCGGAAATATCTATTCAACACCAATCTAGTATTAAAGAGCAGGCGTTCTTTATTCACGGCGCCAGATGCACGGGGGATCGCTCCTCCTGGCGTGCGTACCTCACACACCTTTCCCGTAGAATTTGTAGATCAAAATTTTACGTATTCATACATATTCATTATCGTCCTGTCTACTGATCGGTACAAACTTGCTCGTTCCGTATGTAAATCACTGCGCAGGCTCGGTGGTGGTCCGTGAGTCGGTGGTCGCGATCTCCCCCTGCCAGAATTGCCTTTTACCTTCTTGGCTCTTAATCTTGGCAGTCTTGGCTAGTTTTCTCAGTGCGCTACACGAAACCGCGTTTTGTCATCCTTTTCTGACAGAAGCACGTTGTCTGTTGTTCTGCTGACATTAACGATCGCCTAGGGACTAAAATGCAGATCGACAGATGCGCTGATTCGTACGCTCCGTGTTCCCGTAATGGAACACCGTCTCTGGTTGGTTGATTTCATCGCTTTGGTTACACCTGTTCCTGTTGTTCAGTTTCTTCTTTTTTGGCTTTGTGTGATTCTCTCTGTGATTCTGTTTTTCTCTGCCTCGCTTTTCCCAGCTCCCCGTCCCTCACTTTGAATACCCGTTATCCTTCACCAGCTCACTCTCCCTTGGTTGCCATCCCCGTTTCTGAGTTCCTCCTGCTTTGCCACGTAGCCCGTGACTTTTTTCTTAATCTCTCTCTGTCTGCCTCAACGCTCCCGCCGCGCTTTTTAGTTCGTCTGCTCTGCTCTGTACCCTGCTACTGTTACTTGCCTGCCTGAGTTCTTCTCTGTCCAGCTCCCTTTCCCTATTCTTGAATTCCTGTTCTTCCTGCACCCGCCGCTGTTCCCTGTGATCTCCGTCTCTCTCTGTCCAGCTCCCTGTCCCTAGGTTTTAATTCCTGCCTCTGCCCGCCGTAGCCCGTCTAGATTTTTCTCTCGGCCTCTCTCTCTGTCCAGCTCCCCCTCTCTGTGTTCTAATTCCACGTTCTCTGTCACGTAGACCCGTGCTATTTGTTTGTCCTCATCTCTCTCTGTCCAGCTCCTTGCTGCTATGTTTTATTTCTTCCCTCTCTGTCTGTCTTTGTAGCCCATTGCCGTTGTGTGTTTTTTTTTTTTTTTTTTCCTACTTGTTTCTTCATGTGTCTCTGTCTGCCTCCCAGTGCCTGATCTTTAATTCCTCCTTCCCTGTAGGCCGCTGTTCCTTTTTTCCATTCTACATTGTGTTCTCTTTGGTCTCCTGTTCTTATTCATCGATTCCCTCCTCGCCGCCCTGTGGCTTGTCCCCATTTTATTGTTGCGCCTCTCTCCCTCTCTCTGGCTTCTTGCCCCTGTTTTGAAAATTCCTCCCTCTCTTCTCTCTTCCCTGTTGGCCGTGTGATCTTCAGCCTTTCTCCATCTCTTTCTGCCCAGCTCTCTGTGTCTATTCATTAATTCTTCCCTCTCTGCCCTGTAGCCTGTAGCTTTTGTCCTTTCTCCATCTTGCTGTCTCTGGCTTCCCCGTGACCCTGTTTTAGAATTGTTTCTCTCTCCTTTCTGTACGCATTGCGATTCCTTTTGCTCCCCATCTCCCTTTGTTTTGGGTGTTTTTTTTTGTTGTTGTTTCTCTGGCTCCCTGTCCCTAATTCTTAATTCTCTGCCTTCTCGTGCTCTGTACCACGTAGCCCCATGGTTTGTTTTGTGGTGTTCCCTCCCCGGCCCCTTCCCTCCGTTGTTGGCTGTCTCGGCTCCCTGTCCCCGTGGCTTCATTCTTCCCTTTCTGCCCTGTTCTTGTCGCTTGTCTTGTCTGTCTCCATCGCGCTCGGTCCAGCTTCCTGCCCCTATTCTTCTTTCCTCCCTCGCTGTCGTGCTGCCTGCCCCAGGTTCTTTGTGCGTCTCCAGCCTGCTCCTCTTCCTTCTTTGTTGGTCTGTGTCCTGCTCTTCCCCCCTCTTTCTGCTGCCTCTCTTCCCCTCTCTCTGCTGCTTGTATCTCCACCTCCGTCAGGCTCCCTGTCCTTCTCTGGCCGTCCTGTTCCCTGCCTCGTGCCTTCTCACTACACGCACACACGCCCCCCCGCCCCCGTCCAGCTGGCTGCCGCTCTTCTCTTCTCTCTTCCTAATGTCCTGTGCCCTGCTCCTCACCTTTGGTGGCCTCCCCCTCTGCCCAGCAGCCTGTCGCTCCAGGAGCCGGGCGACGGACGGTCCCTTTCCTGCCAAACGCGGACAAGCGCGTGCCGTGGTTTAGCCCCAGCTGGCAACTCTGCACCAGGGAGCTGCTTGCTCGCTCCACCCTCAGTGGGCTGGGGGAGAGAGCTGGAAGGGTAAAAGTGAGAAAAATCATGGGCTGAGCTCAAGACTGTTTAATAGGTAAAGCAAAAGCTGTGCGTGGAAGCAAAGCAAGGAATTAATTCACTCCTCCTTTTCGGCGGGCAGGTGTTGAGCCACCTCTGGGAAAGCAGGGCTCTGTCATGTGTCATGGTTACTTAGGGAGAGAAATGCCGTAGCCCCCCCCCCCCCAAGGACTCCCCCTTCTTCCCCCAGCTGCGTGTGCTGAGCATGATGTCAAATGGTATGGAATATCCCTTTGGTCAGTTAGCTGGGAAAGCTTTCCCAGCTGTCCCAGCCTACTTGCTGGTGGGGCACTGAGAGAACCAGAAGAGGCCCTGACTGTGGAAGCAGTGCTCAGCAAGAACCAAAACATCTCTACATTATTAACGGTGTTTTGAGCATAAATCCAAAACGTATCCCTTCCTAGCTACTGTGGAGAAAATGAGCACTATCCCAGCCACCACCAGCTCCGTGCGGCTGCAGCAACGGCGGCCGAGGTGGCCTTGGGGCAGGGGGAGCGTTGGGGACCCTGAGCCACGAATCGCTCCTGGGACTTGTTACGTGCGCGCCTGCACCAACAGCTGCCCTCTCCTTTGGCCTGAGGGCTGCGTTTGCGCTCCCTTGGCGTGGGGCAAGGGGCTGTGATGGAGCCCGGGGAGGAGGTGGTGCACTGTGGGGGTGAGGGGAGGGGGCCCCCCGTTGCTGCTGCGCCTCAGCTGTGGGCGGGGTCTGGCTGGAGGAGCCCCAGGTGCGGGCAGTGGGGCTGCCGGTGCCGGCTCCTCCCTGGAAAAGGGGTGGTGCCCTGCTCCGGGGGGCCAGTGCGAGCCGAGGGCGGAGCGGAGCGGAGCTGTGGCCGAGCGTCAGCGGGCTGCGAGTGTAGCGAGGGAGGAGGTGAGCGGGGGCTGGGTGGGGGCCGCTGCGTGCCGGGTCAAGCCCCGAGGAGGGCTGCGGCGGGGCAGCGGCGGGTCGGAGCGGGCGGTGGGGAGAGCGAGGCTGTGCTGAGGGCTCGGTGGGGCTTCCGGGGGCATCGGCGGGAGGGGCGGTGCCCCGCAGGGTGAGAGAGCGGGGAGGGCGGGCTCGCGGCGTGGCGGGAGCTGTGGTGGTGCGTGTGGCGGCTGGGCGGGCGGCCGTGTTGTGGCGCAGAGCATGGCGGGAGCTGTAGTCCTTGCGGCGGGGGGCTGCCGGGCGGCCGTGTTGTGGCGCAGAGCATGGCGGGAGCTGTAGTCCTTGTGGCGCGCGGCTCCCGGGCGGCCATGTTGTGGCGCAGAGCATGGCGGGAGCTGTAGTCCTTGCGGCGCGCGGCTGCCGGGCGGCCGTGTTGTGGCGCAGAGCGTGCCGGGAGCTGTAGTCCTTGCGGCGGGGGGCTGCCGGGCGGCCGTGTTGTGGCGCAGAGCATGGCGGGAGCTGTAGTCCTTGCGGCGGGGGGCTGCCGGGCGGCCGTGTTGTGGCGCAGAGCATGGCGGGAGCTGTAGTCCTTGCGGCGCGCGGCTGCCGGGCGGCCGTGTTGTGGCGCAGAGCATGCCGGGAGCTGTAGTCCTTGTGGCGGGGGGCTGCCGGGCGGCCGTGTTGTGGCGCAGAGCATGCCGGGAGCTGTAGTCCTTGCGGCGGGGGGCTGCCGGGCGGCCGTGTTGTGGCGCAGAGCATGCCGGGAGCTGTAGTCCTGGCGCAGTGGCTGCCGGCCCTGGCGCAGTGGCTGCCGGCCCTGTCACGTGGCTCGCCGGGGCGCGGCGGGAGGCGCGGTGTTCCGGCGCTCGGGTGCCGGGCGGCCGTGCCGCGTACGGTAGGCGCGGTGTATTTTTGGGGTTGGATTCGTGTTGATTTCTGGGGGCTTCCAGGTGCGGCCGCTCCCCGAGAAGCGGTGAGTTCCCCGGGAGCTGACAGAAGGGAAGAGGGAAAGGAGGAGGACCTTTTCCCCCTGCCCAGGGCGCAGATGATGGCCGCCGCCTCCCCGGCTCACCGGAGCTCCCGCTCAGCCTCCCCTGGCCCCCCCCTTGCCCCGTGCGCCTGCCCCCAGCCCCGGCACCTCCCCTGAAGCGTGCTGCGTAGCCCTTGGCCGCCCCCAGGCCCTGTCGTGAAGGCAGCGAGCCGGCCCTCGAGCGCACTGGATTCCCCCTCGGCGCAGGGGCCCTTAGCAGTAGCGCGGGGAAGGGGCGGTGTGTCCAGAAGCCCCTGCGCAAGGAGGGGCTTTGGCCAGGGTCGATCGACGGTAATGACGGTCGCTGTTTCTTCTTTCCCTCTCCCAGAGACCGTGCTGAGGACGTGGTTGTCTGTCCTTCCCCCGGGGATGCCGTTGACTGCAGCCGTCTCAGGCTTGCGTGGCTTCTCTCTGCCCGGTGTTGCCATCCTCGCAGCGCGGGGGCGAAAAGGGACACACAGAGCCCTTCCCGGCTGTGGACAGGAGCTGCCTCGGCTGAAGCTGGAGACGCCAACGAAAGGTAAAGCAGAAGAAACTGAAGGCGCTCTGGCTGCCAGCTGCCTTCCTGCCGCAGGCAAGAGAGAGCCTGTCCCTGCAGGTGAGGGAGGGAGGATCCCCCTTCGTAGCCCGCAGCGGGCCAGGCCACCAACGTGCACCGCAGGGTCTGTACGCGTAACCGGGAGTTGGGTACGGGCGTGTAGTGCACGAGCGAGCTAGGCTACGTGCCTAGGAAGCCTCATCTCGTAAGAGCGGTAAGACACCCATGTATCCTCTTTAGGTGGAGGACGGCCTAGAGTCTGGAGCTGCAGAAGAGGCAGGGCGGAGAGGAGGGGAAAGAAGCATCTGAACGGCTAAATTGTGCCAGCAGCGCTGAGAGCGAGAGTCGTGGTGAGTCCTGGGCCACTGGGGCCCCGTTGCCTCTCTTGTGCGTCCTGGGCCCTCCCTGTCTCTCCCCCCTGGCCCCCTCTCTTTCCTTACCTGCTGCAAAATTTCTTTTTTTTTTTTTTTTGGCGCCCCCCCGCCCCTTCTTTCTCCATCTCGCTCTGAGTGGCTCCCTGCCTCCCCGTCTTTTCAGGCCTCCCTCTCTCTGTCCTGTAGCCTGTGGCTACTTGTTCTTTCTCCGCCTCTCTCTGCCTGGCTCTGGCTCCGTTTTTATTTTTTTATTCCTCCTGCTCTGTTCTGTAGCCTGTCGGTATTTTGTCTTTCTCTGGCCCTCTTGGTCTGACTCCGTGTGTTACCGAAAAACGCGGTAAAATCGGAAACAACTCCTCAACGCCGATTTAGTATTAAAGAGCAGGCGTTCTTTGTTCACGGCGCCAGATGCACGGGGGATCGCTTCTCCTGGCGTGCGTACCTCACACACCTTTCCCGTAGAATTTGTAGATCAAAATTTTACGTATTCATACATATTCATTATCGTCCTGTCTACTGATCGGTACAAACTGGCTCGTTCCGTATGTAAATCACTGCGCAGGCTCGGTGGTGGTCCGTGAGTCGGTGGTCGCGATCTCCCCCTGCCAGAATTGCCTTTTACCTTCTTGGCTCTTAATCTTGGCAGTCTTGGCTAGTTTTCTCAGTGCGCTACACGAAACCGCGTTTTGTCATCCGTTTCTGACAGAAGCACGTTGTCTGTTGTTCTGCTGACATTAACGATCGCCTAGGGACTAAAATGCAGATCGACAGATGCGCTGATTCGTACGCTCCGTGTTCCCGTAATGGAACACCGTCTCTGGTTGGTTGATTTCATCGCTTTGGTTACATTTCCCCCCTTTGGAAGTTTTGAAATAATCATTTTCTCAATACTTCCATCCTAGATCAATAATATTCCACTATGTCAGTTCAGTGTTTGGTTCATCTTCTCAAAATTTTCACTTGATTGTGGTCTCTAGGGCATATGCAGGTTCCATTTTATACCCAAAATTTTATTAATTTGTTGAACTACCTCTGCAAAAAAATGTGGTCCTCTCCCAGAGGACATTCCTGTTGGCACTCTAAATCTTGGTATTATTTCTTTCAGCAACATTTTAACTACTACTCTAGCTTTGTTGGTGCAGCACGAGAAAGCTTCTGGCCAACTAGAAAACTTGTCCATCATCACTAACAAATACTGCTATATCTATTTTGTCTGGGTAACTCAGAGAACTTAATTTGCTAATAATTTCCGGGAGAATTTTTTGTTTTGTTACTCCTAAAGGTGGTTTCCTTTGGTTCAGGGGATTATTTCTAGGACAGATTGGACACTTAGCTACCATGGGTTTAATTATTCTTGTCATGCCTACACACGCTACAGATGCTTTTAAACTCAAAACCGTAGCATCTACACCCTAATGTGTTTGCTCATGCTTTTCTTTTGCAAGTTCTGTCATAACTTGTGGGGTTGTTATTATTATTACTTGTTTTTCTGGTGTTACCTACCATCTCTCTGTGTTTTGTGATGCTTCCAATTGTTCTGCTAATTGCTCATCCAATTTATTATAATAATCTCGGTTTCAACTTTGGAATTCCGATCTGTTTTACTGGTACTAGTGCAAGGATACCTTGCTCTGCAGTCCTCTTTGCAGCTTTATCTGTCAATCGTTTGCTTATGTTTACAGCCGTCTGGCCGAATCGATGAGCTTTGCAACGCTTTACCGCCACTTCTTTTGGTTTCTGCACGTCTTCCGGAAGTTGGAGAATGTCTTCTTTATGCTGTATCAATGATTCTTGGGCTGATGGCAGTCCTTTTTCCTTCCCAGTAGCTCCATGATCATGGATCACACCAAATGCATGTTTGGAATCAGTCTAGATATTTATCCTTCGTCCTTCTGCCATTCGCAGAGCTCGCTTCAACGCTACCAATACTGCTTTCTGTGCTGAGGTGTTCGCAGGCAGCGCCCCTGACTCCATTCCCTCGGCGGTGATAACGACAGCATATCCGGCCATTCTCTTCTCGCCCAGAGCTGCTTCCATCTGTAAACAACTCCAGATCAGGATTTTCCCAGAGGTTTGTGTCTCAGGCCTGGTCTGCTGGAATAGACTTGTTCAATAGTTAGCAAGCGATCGTGTTCGAAGTTGTCCGTAAGGTTTTCTGTTGTTAAAAACATAGCAGGATTCAGTATAGCAGTAGTCTTCGATTCCACATGGTCTTGTTCTAACAGAACAACTTGATATTTCAACATTCTGCTAAGGGATAGCCAACGACCCCCCTTTTGTTCTAAAACAGTCACTGCTATGTGCGGGACACATACTGTCATCTTTTGTCCCATTGTTAACTTTGGGGCTTCCTGGATCGGCAGCGCTGCTGTTGCCACTGCCCGTAAACATCCAGGCCATCTTTTACTCACGTGGTCGAGTTGTTTGGAGAAGTAGCCCACGGGTCTCTTCCAGGTTCCCAGTCGCTGTGTCAGCACTCCAAGGGCTAAATGTTGTCTTTCGTGGACAAACAGCTCAAAAGGTTTAGCGAAATCGGGTAGGCCTAATGCAGGGGCCATCACTGAGGCTCTTTTCAGTTCTTTGAATGCCGTTTGGCATCCGGGCGTCCAGGTTAAATATTTATCCTTTGATTCTTTCAGTGCCTCATATAATGGTTTTACATACAGTCTGTAGTTCAGAATCCAGAGCTGACGCTATTTCACTATTTTCAGAAAAGCTCTCAGTTCCTTCGGGCCGCAAGGTTCGGGAATTTGACAAATAGTTTCTTTCTTTTCACTTTCTAATTGTCTTTGTCTCTGAGATATTTCAAATCCTAAATAAATGGCTGTTGCTTCTCCTATTTGGGTTTTGTTTCTGGAAACTCCGCATCTTCCTTGGCCCAGAAAATTTAAAAATTTCAAAACATTATTCTTTACTTTCTGCCACTATCAGAATGTCGTCTGCATTCTGTAACAGTATGCCTCTCCCTGGGTTCTGTTTTTTCTATACATTTCTATATTTCTAATTTTTTTTCTTGCCAGCTGAGTCCCAAATATCGTAGGACTAATTTTAAATCCTTGTGGAAGTACGGTCCATGTTAGCTGTGTCTTTCATTCTGTGGTGGGGCTTTCCCATTCCAAAGCAAATAGGCTTTGACTTTTTATGCCTGGAGGTATGCAAAAGAAGGCATCCTTCAAATCTAGTACAGTAAACCATTTATGCTCCTCCTTTAAAAGAGGTCAGTAAAGTGTATGGATTAGCTACTACCGGATGTAGATCTTGGACCACCTGAGATATAGCCCTTAAATCGTGAACCAGCTAATACTCTTTGCCTCTAGATTTCTTTACTGGCGGCACAGGAGTACTATATTCTGATTCACATTCTACTAAGAGCTCATATTCTGAAAAAAATTTATAATTAACTTCTCTAATCCTTTTCGAGCCTCTCGCTTAATACGGTATTGTTTTTGCCTTACCGGCTTGGCTCCAGGCTTTAAGGTTACTTTTACCGGCTCTGCCCGCTTAGGTCGCTCCGGAGCTCCGCTCGCTCAAACCAAAGGAATTACTACGTTTTCCACTTCTTTGGGAACCTGTTCCTCCCTGGAGGAATCCTGTAACATAAACGCTCTCGCCTCTGTGGCTTTTGATTCTGTTCTGGTATTAGTAATTTAATCTCTCCATCTTTAAAAGTTACTTGAGCATCTAATTTACTTAATAGATCTCATCATAACAGAGGCAGTGGACATTCAGGCATATACAGAAACTGGTGAGTTGCCCATTGCTTCTCCAATTTAAACTTTAATGGCTCTAAGAAAGGCTAATTTTTCTTTGCCCTGTCGCACTAACAACACCTACTGGTTTATGATCAACTTTCTCTTTACGTGTATTCAATACCAAAGAAGTGGCTCCCGTATCTACCAAAAATTCTATTTCTTCATTCCCTAGCTTCAGTGTAACCAGGTGTTCAGCTAGGGTTGATTCCTCTGGTCTCCTTCATGCCAAGCTACTTCAAGCATTTTACCCAGATCTCTGGATTCAGGTTCTTCTAGTTTCTGAAGGTTTTTTTACTCCCCCCCCCCACCCCCCCCAATCTGGGGCTGATTGTCTTATGAATATAGAGACCAACTGAATTGCTTTTTCTGTGTTTTTCTGGGTTCAAATGAGTATATTTTCTGGTGGTCACCTTCAGTCTTTCCATAAAGGCTGAAGGGGACTCCTTTAATTCTTGTCTCACTTAATAAATGGGTCAAAATTTATGGCTTTTGGCATTGCATGTCTTACTCCAAATAAAATCTGTCTCTGACATCTAGTCAACATTCCCCTGGGTCCTGGCTGATTAGGGTCCCACTCGGGATTTGTAGATGGAAAATTCTTATTCGTTGTTCTCTGTAAATTCCTGTTAGCATGTGCTCCCTGCACCTGCCTTCTGGCTGTATTCAATACTATTTTCTTGTCAGTTCCATCAAGTGAAGTATCCAGTATCACAAGTAGAGCAACACTTCAAGTTCTCACCACATTTTCCTCTTTTCAGAAACATTGCCGTAGAATCCTGTGGACATATCTCACGCTGTTTCTGCCACGCTGGATGATTCCACAGTGTAAAGAACAAATCAACATATGCCACTTCTTCCCATTTGCCTTCCCTTTTTACAAAACAACATTAATTGCAAGATGGTATGATATTGCAATGTCTCCTGTTCTGGCCATTCGTGCCCACCTTCCAATTGATACGTTGGGCACCAATGATTGCAATATTCAATTAATGGTTTCCGAGTTAGTGGGTCATCACCCCCGATGTCTTTCCAGTGCTTCAAAGTACATCCCAAAGGTGTTCTCTGTGGGATAGGTTTCTTACTCAGAAATGCTCCCATCTCCCAGTCGACTAGCAGTTGTGATAGTGCACTATCACAAATAGTAGTCAGAGGGACTCCAACCCCCGTTAGAGGTCTCACTGGGAATCCGCCACTGGGATCTGTAGCCCCCTGCTAGATATCCCTGGAGACTTCAACCCCCTGTTGAAGACCCCCCTACCCTCGGGTCCCGCTCCACAGGCTTTCGCCTAGCAGAGACTTACCAACCGAGGTACCTCTTGGCCCCAACCCTGCGTGGCTTTCGCCGCGCCTTACGGGCAGGCCTGTGGGACTCAAACCCACTATCCTGTCCTATGTGGGAAGCTAACGCCACATATTATTCTACCTAAGTTTCTTCTTAAACGAATGCCTTGTTTACTTCAGTCCAGGGGATCTTTCTCAGAATTCTCTGGCCTGGGGATCGGAAGCTCTCCCCAAGAATTCCTTGGGGCTGGCTGCAGGTCCCACGGTCCTGCGGATCCGTCGAGATTCAAAAGCAGGTTCCCATCTGGGGTGCCAAAACTGTTACCAAAAAACACGGTAAAATCGGAAATATCTATTCAACACCAATCTAGTATTAAAGAGCAGGCGTTCTTTATTCACGGCGCCAGATGCACGGGGGATCGCTCCTCCTGGCGTGCGTACCTCACACACCTTTCCCGTAGAATTTGTAGATCAAAATTTTACGTATTCATACATATTCATTATCGTCCTGTCTACTGATCGGTACAAACTGGCTCGTTCCGTATGTAAATCGCTGCGCAGGCTCGGTGGTGGTCCGTGAGTCGGTGGTCGCGATCTCCCCCTGCCAGAATTGCCTTTTACCTTCTTGGCTCTTAATCTTGGCAGTCTTGGCTAGTTTTCTCAGTCCGCTACACGAAACCGCGTTTTGTCATCCTTTTCTGACAGAAGCACGTTGTCTGTTGTTCTGCTGACATTAACGATCGCCTAGGGACTAAAATGCAGATCGACAGATGCGCTGATTCGTACGCTCCGTGTTCCCGTAATGGAACACCGTCTCTGGTTGGTTGATTTCATCGCTTTGGTTACACCTGTTCCTGTTGTTCAGTTTCTTCTTTTTTGGCTTTGTGTGATTCTCTCTGTGATTCTGTTTTTCTCTGCCTCGCTTTTCCCAGCTCCCCGTCCCTCACTTTGAATACCCGTTATCCTTCACCAGCTCACTCTCCCTTGGTTGCCATCCCCGTTTCTGAGTTCCTCCTGCTTTGCCACGTAGCCCGTGACTTTTTTCTTAATCTCTCTCTGTCTGCCTCAACGCTCCCGCCGCGCTTTTTAGTTCGTCTGCTCTGCTCTGTACCCTGCTACTGTTACTTGCCTGCCTGAGTTCTTCTCTGTCCAGCTCCCTTTCCCTATTCTTGAATTCCTGTTCTTCCTGCACCCGCCGCTGTTCCCTGTGATCTCCGTCTCCCTCTGTCCAGCTCCCTGTCCCTAGGTTTTAATTCCTGCCTCTGCCCGCCGTAGCCCGTCTAGATTTTTCTCTCGGCCTCTCTCTCTGTCCGGCTCCCCCTCTCTGTGTTCTAATTCCACGTTCTCTGTCACGTAGACCGTGCTGTTTGTTTGTCCTCATCTCTCTCTGTCCAGCTCCTTGCTGCTATGTTTTATTTCTCCCCTTTAACGAGGGGCGACTGAATGTTGGGGTGGGGGCGGTTTTTTCCCACCAGTATTTTGAGGGAGCGCTCTTAAGTATTTTATTTCAGTCTCGCTTTGGATGCGCGTTTCCCTGGCAGTTCAGCAGCATCTCTTGGGCGGGGCAGCTGGGCGGACGTCCCTCCCGACTCCATAACACGCCAAAACCCCCCAGTCACGTTGCTGCTGTGTATTTTGGAGATAGATAATCTTATGGCGGGTGTGAACGGCTGTGTGAGTTAAATGAACGCAGAAGGAAAATGGAAAGCTTTCAGAGCCTAGACGCTCATATTAGATGTGCGTAAACACGCGCCCGCCTTCTCAGCACAAAGTGCATTACTGAGATTTATTCTTAATTTTTTACGTTACTCTTTCAAGTTTGACGCTTCGCTTCAGGCTTCATGGAGCCAGGCAGCAAGACGTGCGGCGGCAGGGCGAGGGCTGTAGCTGCTGCGGCGGATCTGTAAGCGGAGGTTCCGGTTCCGGTACAACTTTGCCCCGCAGCCTCACGGGGTTATCTCCCCGCAGCGGTGCCGTAAGGAAGGGATGAGACGTTTTCCAGCACCAGCCAGAGCGTTCAGTGTTACGCGAAGAATCTGTTCAAAATGGTATCGGTTAGTCTTAATACCGTTTTCAAGTGTTCCAGTCCCTCTAGCTTTTAAAGGAGGTGTTGTGTTTTGACGTGACCCGTTTGCCCAGAATCTTGCTGCGGCTCAATTTCCTTCCTATCCCTTGTGCTGACTGAGTTCCTCCATTTTCTTCTGTGCTATTTTATTCACGTGCTGAAATATAGTTTGGGATTTCTGTTTTTCAGATGTCTTCTCAGTGTCTCGTGATGCTCAAGAGATGCCCCCCGGCCCGGGTTTGCCTGCCGGTCGTTAAGCGTGGTGAAGGTAAGGGGCCATCCCTCTGCCTGGGGGCTCCCGGCTCTGTCTCCAGCGGGTGCCCCGCAGGTGCGGCCGCGAGGGCTGCCTGGTGGGGAGAGTCGGGGCCCCCAGGGACCGGGGCTGTTTGTCGCCCCGGGGAGCCCATCCCAGCGCGGGAGCGTGGCTGAGCAGAGCCCGAGAGAGATGTGACACTGTCCTCTGGCACGCTCCCGCTCCGCCGTGGGGCGGCCGCTAGCCTGTGGACAGGGGCTGGGGGGGCTGCAGCTGTTTGGGGGGCTGCCCCACCTTTTAGATTTTAGCAGAGCTCCCCCTTTTCTGGGGGGTGTGGGGGTGTGTGTGTGTGTACCTTTGTAAATGGCACTATTAAAGTAATGAGCTGCAGGTTGGAGTAGATTCCCTTGTTTAGTGCCCTTCTTGGGGGTGAATAAAATTGGGGGGGGGGGGGGTGGTGGCGGTGTGATGATGTCATGCGGGGCGCCCCGGTGTCACTGGGGGAGCTGATAATGCGTCAGAGGAACAGGTGAGTGGGGGCGTCATGTAGGGGTTCCCCCCCAAAAAGGGGGGTTGCAGCCCCCAAATGCCTGAAAATTCAGGGGGGCTATTACAAAACCCTCTTATTTTAAAATCCCTTTATACATCTATCAATTAATATTACATGTCAATATATATAAAATAAGAACTTCTCTCTCCTATATTATATAACGTATTTCAGGATACAAAAATTCTACATCGAGATACAGGGTTTTAAAACACAAAAGTAACTCGACTGTCTAAATATCTAAATTAAACAATAAAGGAGTTTAAAATGAAGAAAAAGGACAGATGAAGGAATTCAAAGCAGAAGAAAGTCTGGCTAGAGCGAGCATCTACGCTTAGTGTGTGTTACATAGTCTAAGCAGATGTGTAATCTAAATAGAGGTTATATAGAGTGAAATAAGCCTAGGTATAACTGTAAGTAGATGTCTAAATAGAGAAGTCGAAAAAGATTGAAGTGTCAAAGGGTAAGTAAGCAGATAGCTAGCCTAAATAGGTGGTTTATATACGTGTTAATATGGAAGTCTGAACAGGTATGTGTAAATAGATATGCTGTGTAAGTGTAAATAGCCTAAGTAGGTGTAAGTGTAAATTTAATAGCTAAGTCTAAACAGGTGTTGTATGTAAATGTAAAATAGATAGTATATATAAACTATAGATGTAGTCTGTAAGGATGTGTAAGCAGACACACAAGTGCAAATGTCTATGCTATATAAGGTTTTAAAATGCAAAGAAACCATGTTGATAGAGATGTTTATAGAGAGGATTTAAAAATTGGACACACACCCCACCCCCACCCCCCAATCAACTGAAGACACAAAAGCGCTTTCAAATGCTGCCCCTTTCCCGTTCTCCCTCTCCCATCCCGATTTGGGGCCGATTCCCCCAGATGGGGACTTCCCCCTCTGGGGCTGCGCAGGCAGCCTGGGAGCTGCTGCCAGGGCAGACAAACACCCCAAAGCCCCCAAGTCTGGGTCTGCAATGGGGGGTGAAAAACCCCAAACAGGCAAAACACCCAAACAGGTTTGGGGGAAAGAAAACAATTGGGGGCTCCTGGGAAAGCCCACTCCTGCTGGGTTTGTGCAGCTGGAAAGGGGGGGGGGGGAAGCGGTGGGGGGGTGGGGTGGGGTGGAACCCCACTAACCATTCTCATGCACAAAACCAGGAGCAAAAATCACCGATTTCTTTGTTGTGGAAAGGGCCAAAGAGACCCAGAAGTGAACCGTTTGGAAAAGCAATCCCAACTTTGTTCCTTTGGCTTTTTTTGCTTTTCCATAAGGTAAAACCCCCAAAAACCCCAACAACAAAAAAAGCCAAGCCATCCAAACAGAAATCAGCACCACCAAACGACCGCCCCAAAAACCCCAAATTGGGGAAAATTTGGGGTGAAACAGCAGCAGTTTGAGGGGCATTGCTGGGGCTTATCCGGAATGGATTCTCCGGAGTGGGTCGGTTATCTGGAGCGGATCATCTGCTGCAGGTGAGCCCAGGTGAGTTGCCCGTTGTGGATTATCCTGGGGGGACCCCCCTGGTGTCAGTCATCCCCATGCATGTTCCCCATGGCGTGTCTGCCCAGACATGCCCCTGTCCGGCAGTGTCCGCCTCCTCCCCCGCCCTCCCTCTGCGTGTGTCTGTGCCCTCCCAGACGCTGTCCCCTGAGATGGCCCCCCTGCATGACTTTTTTTCCCCGGTGACATTCCTCCCCCCCGCTTCCCCTGGCCTCCTGTTCTGGGCTCGCTGAAGCCTCGTGCTTACGCAGGATGAGCAGTGGCGAGGCGCTGCCAAGCCAACGAAGCCCAAGGCTCAGCAGCGCACAACTCCTTTGCAGGGCAGCCGCTGGCATCTGGTCTGCCTGGCTGCCCTGTGCCCCGACGCACAGCTGCCCCCCTCACCCCGGGCAGCCTGCCTTCAGAAGGGCAGCTGTGTTCCCCTGATGGATTTTCTTCTTTAACCCTCCAGGACGTGTTGACTTGCTGCTCTCCCTGTCCCAGCCCTGATGCCGCAGGCCTACAGCAACTGATGGGGCTTACTCCGGGCGGGTGTGGGGGTGGGAAAGGGGACCTTTTTCCCCAGGTGGTTTGTGCTGCTTCTCCTCCCTCGGGCGTGGGGTGGGGGCGAGTGGGGCAGGCGGGAGGACAGTGCGCATGCGCAGTGGCGCCTTTGCTGCTCTCTGCCGCCACCGTGCGACCAAGGCGCGGTACTGCAGGCGGGCAGCCGCGCATGCGCAGTGACGCCCTTTTCTCCTCTCTACCGCCACCGTGCGGCCAAACCGCGGTACTGCAGGCGGACGGCCGCGCATGCGCAGTGGCGCCCTTTTTCTGCTCTCTGCCGCCACCGTGCGGCCAAACCGCGGTACTGCAGGCGGGCAGCCGCGCATGCGCAGTGGCGCCATTTTAGCTCTCTGCCGCCACCGTGCGACCAAGGCGCGGTACTGCAGGCGGGCAGCCGCGCATGCGCACTGGCCACCTGTTGTTTTCTGCGCGCTGCTTTCACCGAGCGACCGAACCCCGGGACTGCAGGCGGGAGCTCCGCTACCCTGGTAGAGATTTCCACCCGCCCCTTATCCGTTCGCGGCAGTCACCGGTCGATCAAAACCGGGTACGGCAGACGGGAAGCCGCCCGTTCCCGAGGGTGAAGTTTTCCTCTGGCCGCTGCTGTTGCCGTGCAAGCAGATGCTGGTACTGCAGGCGGGCGGCCGCGCATGCGCAGTGGCGCCCTTTTCTGCTCTCTGCCGCCACCGTGCGACCAACCCGCGGTACTGCAGGCGGGCAGCCGCGCATGCGCAGTGACGCCCTTTTCTGCTCTCTGCCGCCACCGTGCGACCAAACAGCGGTACTGCAGGCGGGCAGCCGCGCATGCGCAGTGACGCCCTTTTCTGCTCTCTACCGCCACCGTGCGGCCAAACCGCGGTACTGCAGCCGGGCAGCCGCGCATGCGCAGTGGCGCCCTTTTCTGCTCTCTACCGCCACCGTGCGACCAAACAGCGGTACTGCAGGCGGGCAGCCGCGCATGCGCAGTGGCGCCATTTTAGCTCTCTACCGCCACCGTGCGACCAAGGCGCGGTACTGCTGGCGGGGAGCCGCGCATGCGCAGTGGCGCCATTTTAGCTCTCTACCGCCACCGTGCGACCAAGGCGCGGTACTGCAGGCGGGCAGCCGCGCATGCGCAGTGGCGCCCTTTTCTGCTCTCTGCCGCCACCGTGCGGCCAAACCGCGGTACTGCAGCCAGCAGCCGTGCACGGGCTGTAGCGACACTTCGCCGCGCTCACTTCTCCACGCCACTTAGTGACACCCCCCCCCGCTACCTGGTGACGGCACCGTGGGGGCTGGAGCCGTGTACCACAGCCCTTAGCGACAGGTGTTGACCCCTTGCGATAGCCCGGTGAGGGTGGTGCTGATACTCCTCGCCACGCTCTTAGCAACGGGCCCCGCCCCCGGCGATGGGCGGGCAGGCGGTCTGATGGCTGACCCACCTGGCCCCACCCACCTTAGCGACAGGCCCCGCCCCCTGGCAACGGCCCGGGGGCGGTGCCGGCTCTCTCCCCTTACCGACAGGCCCCGCCCCCTGGCAACGGCCCGGGGGGCGGTGCCGGCTCTCTCCCCTTAGCGACAGGCCCCACCTCCTGGCAACGGCCTGGGGGGCGGTGCCGGCTCTCTCCCCTTAGCGACAGGCCCCGCCCCCTGGCAACGGCCCGGGGGCGGTGCCGGCTCTCTCCCCTTAGCGACAGGCCCCGCCCCCTGGCAACGGCCCGGGGGGCGGTGCCGGCTCTCTCCCCGTAGCGACAGGCCCCGCCCCCTGGCAACGGCCCGGGGGGCGGTGCCGGCTCTCTCCCCTTAGCGACAGGCCCCGCCCCCTGGCAACGGCCCGGGGGGCGGTGCCGGCTCTCTCCCCTCAGCGACAGGCCCAGCCCCCTGGCAACGGCCCGGGGGGCGGTGCCGGCTCTCTCCCCTTAGCGACAGGCCCAGCCCCCTGGCAACGGCCCGGGGGGCGGTGCCGGCTCTCTCCCCTTAGCGACAGGCCCCACCCCCTGGCAACGGCCCGGGGGGCGGTGCCGGCTCTCTCCCCTTAGCGACAGGCCCCGCCCCCTGGCAACGGCCCGGGGGGCGGTGCCGGCTCTCTCCCCTTAGCGACAGGCCCAGCCCCCTGGCAACGGCCCAGGGGGCGGTGCCGGCTCTCTCCCCTTAGCGACAGGCCCCGCCCCCTGGCAACGGCCCGGGGGGCGGTGCCGGCTCTCTCCCCTTAGCGACAGGCCCCGCCCCCTGGCAACGGCCCGGGGGGCGGTGCCGGCTCTCTCCCCTTAGCGACAGGCCCCGCCCCCTGGCAACGGCCCGGGGGGCGGTGCCGGCTCTCTCCCCTTAGCGACAGGCCCCGCCCCTGGCAACGGCCCGAGGGGCGGTGCCGGCTCTCTCCCCTTAGCGACAGGCCCCGCCCCCTGGCAACGGCCCGGGGGGCGGTGCCGGCTCTCTCCCCTTAGCGACAGGCCCAGCCCCCTGGCAACGGCCCGGGGGGCGGTGCCGGCTCTCTCCCCTTAGCGACAGGCCCAGCCCCCTGGCAACGGCCCGGGGGGCGGTGCCGGCTCTCTCCCCTCAGCGACAGGCCCAGCCCCCTGGCAACGGCCCGGGGGACGGTGCCGGCTCTCTCCCCTTAGCGACAGGCCCCGCCCCCTGGCAACGGCCCGGGGGGCGGTGCCGGCTCTCTCCCCTTAGCGACAGGCCCCGCCCCCTGGCAACGGCCCGGGGGGCGGTGCCGGCTCTCTCCCCTTAGCGACAGGCCCCGCCCCCTGGCAACGGCCCGGGGGGCGGTGCCGGCTCTCTCCCCTTAGCGACAGGCCCCGCCCCTGGCAACGGCCCGGGGGGCGGTGCCGGCTCTCTCCCCTTAGCGACAGGCCCCGCCCCCTGGCAACGGCCCGGGGGGCGGTGCCGGCTCTCTCCCCTTAGCGACAGGCCCCGCCCCCTGGCAACGGCCCGGGGGGCGGTGCCGGCTCTCTCCCCTTAGCGACAGGCCCAGCCCCCTGGCAACGGCCCGGGGGGCGGTGCCGGCTCTCTCCCCTTAGCGACAGGCCCCGCCCCCTGGCAACGGCCCGGGGGGCGGTGCCGGCTCTCTCCCCTTAGCGACAGGCCCCGCCCCCTGGCAACGGCCCGGGGGCGGTGCCGGCTCTCTCCCCTTACCGACAGGCCCAGCCCCCTGGCAACGGCCCGGGGGCGGTGCCGGCTCTCTCCCCTTACCGACAGGCCCAGCCCCCTGGCAACGGCCCGGGGGGCGGTGCCGGCTCTCTCCCCTTAGCGACAGGCCCCGCCCCCTGGCAACGGCCCGGGGGCGGTGCCGGCTCTCTCCCCTTACCGACAGGCCCAGCCCCCTGGCAACGGCCCGGGGGGCGGTGCCGGCTCTCTCCCCTTAGCGACAGGCCCCACCCCCTGGCAACGGCCCGGGGGGCGGTGCCGGCTCTCTCCCCTTAGCGACAGGCCCCACCCCCTGGCAACGGCCCGGGGGGCGGTGCCGGCTCTCTCCCCTTAGCGACAGGCCCCGCCCCCTGGCAACGGCCCAGGGGGCGGTGCCGGCTCTCTCCCCTTAGCGACAGGCCCCGCCCCCTGGCAACGGCCCGGGGGGCGGTGCCGGCTCTCTCCCCTTAGCGACAGGCCCCGCCCCCTGGCAACGGCCCGGGGGGCGGTGCCGGCTCTCTCCCCTTAGCGACAGGCCCCGCCCCCTGGCAACGGCCCAGGGGGCGGTGCCGGCTCTCTCCCCTTAGCGACAGGCCCCGCCCCCCGGCAACGGCCCGAGCCTGTGTTTGCTCCGCTCGGGGGGGGGGCTCGGTTTGGGTGTTTTCTCTCCCCCCCCCTCCCGCGCCGGGAGCTCCAGGCGGCTCCCGTACGGCTCCCGGGGCCTTCCCCCCTCGGGGGGCTCGGCCCGCCCCTTTCGCGGGGCGCTGTGGGAAGGGCGGGGGCGGGGCCCGGGGGTCGAAGAGCCCCAGCCGGGGCTCGGGCAGCTCTCGCTGCCCCCGGGCTCCTCTGGCGCCGGGGCTCCCGTGTTCCCTCGGGCGGTCGCAGCTCTGGGGCTGTCTCAGCCCCCCGGGCAGGCGTGCTCTGGCGTTTAGAGAAGCGGAGGCGTTGCCTGAGGTAAGGCTTCCAGAGCTTGGCGCTCTTTGGCAGCAGCTGTACTAGAAAGGTCCCTTGTGGCCTGCTTTGCTTTTTTCCTCCCGGGATGCTGTTTTGGGCGCTGAGGGGGCGGTGAGGCGGTTTAGTGGTATGGTGTTCTGTTTGGGGTTTGGTTTTTGCTTTGCTGGTTTTCTTCCCCCTTGTGAGATCATTTTATTCGTTTATCATTTCACATTATCATTTACCCCGCGCCATTTCCGTCCCCTCTGGGCAGCAGCGGATCCGCCGCTCGAGGGCGAGGAGCTGGGCCGACAACGGGCCGCTGCAGACTCTGGTCAGGGTACGAGGCTGCTCCCTGGGGAGCCGGCGCAGGGGGCGCGGAGGTACGCGCGGGCACTTGTCGGTGCCCCTGACCGGTGAAGGGGAGGTTAAATTGTTAGAGTGCAAATAAACACATATTATTTAGGGAGGAGTCGTGACTCAATTTAATCGCAGCTATTACTGAACAAACCAGGCAGTCATTATTCCTAATCTGTAATTAAAAAAAATAAAGGCAGTCCTTTTTTATGCCATAAATAGAGTTGCGAGTCATTAATAGCTCAATCTAAATGCAGCCGTTATTAAATCAACTGCAGGCATTAATGACTCCTGATCAGAAACAAAATAAGGAAATTTTAGAATCTAGAATGAAAATCGACCCGGAAAGCTAAATTGGGAGCGGGTAGTACTGAAATTGTAACAGGGCTGTTAGAAAGTTCGGAGGCAGCGACAGCTCCTGCTTCCAACCCAAGCAGTAAACGAAGCTTTGGGTTCTTAAATGAAGAGAAATAAAGGTGAGCTGTTAAACAGTGGCTGGGGTCAAGCGTAGCTATTAAGAAAATTTGCAGGTACGGGTGATTCCTGACCAGAACTAACAATTCCAGAAGATTTAGATTTAAAAATTACAAAGCTAATGGAGTGCCACAACCGCCCGGATGTAACCGCAGCCGCTTTGGGGGAATGCCCCAGCCCCCCCAGCCACCGCTATTAATTACTGCCAAGGAGAGCGAGAGTGAAAGTAGAAGCGGTGCAGGTGAAACGCGAGCAGTACGCTTTTCCTAAGTCATCCCTTCGTGTCAGGAGAGGAAAGCAAATGGAAAGAAGATGTTTGCAGGGGGTCTGTGCTGGGTTACCTGCGCGTCTCTTCCGTGCATCCTTGAGGAGACATTTAGCTCCTGTTGGGCGCTCGCAGGTGGGGACAGGGCGAGCTGGAGGCAGGATCGGTGCCGGCACTGGTAAAGGGACGGGCGACGAGCTGAGAGAAGAGGGGGCAAGGGCTGAAAAAGGGTCTCCAGTTCTGCAGGGAAGGCAGCGGGATGTGACTCGGCAACCGCTCTGACGAGTGCAGGGTCATTCGCTGCGATGAAGTCAGGGTCTGTGGCTGGCCCGGAGAGGCAGCAGAAATCCCAAACTCTTTGCGGGGGTACCGGCCAGATTAGGGCAACACCTGAACAGTAAAACCATTTAGGGGAAGCAGAGCTGGGCTGCACCGCGTGGCCAACCTCCCTCTTCTCCGTGAGTCCCAAAGGGGCAGCTCCAAGAATGTGCTGAGAATTAATGTCTTGCGCTAAAAATGAGACGCAAGTAGCACCCACCCGTGAATTTTATTTTCTCTCTCGCTCTGCGGCTCCTGCCTGCTTGTCTCTCCTCAGTGCGCACCTGCACCTGTGCTCGGATGGGGCAGCTGAGGGAAGGTGCTGCCATCTCCCCGGCCCCGGCGGACCGCCCCTCAGCTGTGTCCTCTGTCAGGGAGCGTCGTCATCTCTCCTGCCCCCCAGAGCGTGTCCTGTAGTGCCAGACGCGCGGGCTTTTCCCTGCACGCGCATACGGGAAGGGAAGGGAAGGGAAGCACAGTGAGAGCTGGGCTTGTCAAAGCGTAATGGGGGTGGTGGGAAGCGTAGCTAGAACCGGAGAGCTACAGCACAAAAGCGAAGCGGACGGGACACAAAAGTAAAATGGTGCACAGGAATGCTGAGGAGAGAACTCCCGCAGCACACAGGAAATCAGTGTCAGAATCTATTTTCTTCTGACTGCCGAATTAAAAATAATGGCACGCTTTGCAACGCTAAGCTCACTCTAATCGTCTGAACTGTTTCTTTCCAACCCCCCACTGCCCCCAGCACACCGTTCAGCCTCCTCAGCCTGAAATGCCTTGTTTTTCTTCTTTTTTTTTTTTTTAATGACAGGGCAACTTCTGTTCCCGAGGTGGTGCCTACAGTACAGCTATCTCTTCGAAGGCAGTTTGGTTTAGGTCAGAGAATGTTTAGCCTGGACTGAATCAGCCTCTGTTTCTATTTCTGGAAATCGTCGGTCCTGTGCATCAAGCCCGGAAAAAAGGAAATATGAACCAAAGGACCTGGGGCCTGCAGGGCTAGGAAAATATTTGAGAAGAGGTTCAGCGGGGAAATGACTGTTTGTCTGTGGGGCGTCCAGGCAAGCAACCCAGCTGCTAGAAAGCGGCGCTGTCCCCAGGGTGGCCTCGGCGGTCCCGTCGGAGTCGGGGGAACAAGGACAAGGCAGGGTGAAGCATCTGGCCTGCCGTGTGGACCGTGACTGTACAAAGCACGTGTGATGCACTGCAAGTTTACCTGTTTAAACTGTGAGTTAAAGAAGGTGTGCAGTTGCTTTGTAAACAGCCGACGCTCTAAAGCTACACCCATCTAATTGCTAGCTGTATTAAATCTATCGTATTGCTGTTTCTGCATTAAAAAAGAAAAAACCAACACACCTATGTAAGCACGTCTAAGTACAATGGAAAACCACTGTTTAACGCGTGGCATGTGCGGGTGGTTTTTTTGGGGCGGGGGGGTGGGGTGTATGACAAAAACCTGCGAGAGACACACGCACACACGCACATGTCATGTTTAGCGCTCACCTAAACCCAAAAAAGAAAATCCACTCTTTATTTTGCAGCATTAGCATTAGCTTCCAGCGCACAGCCTGAGCGCGCACCTCTGCTCTCACCATCTGCTCCCTCTTCAACCGTGCGTGGCTGTCATCAGCTTGCACAGGCTTTGCTCGTGCAAGTTTCCGCGACGGCTTACGAGAAGGCAGGCAAACAGACCCAGCAAGACGCGTAGTGCCTTCCTCTATGGGCTCCGTCCAGCCTTTGTTAAAATGAGCAGAAAAGACATCTGCTGCTGCCTTTGCCCTGACTGACTCTTACAGAGAGCATCTGACTTGACCTGCAGCAAAGCCATGCCCCAGGCAGCAGCACGTATTGGCGCGGACCGCGGTTTCACCCACCTGCTTTACTGCGCCGGTCCTTTCCCACGGCCGATGCCGCAGATGTGGCGCGGCCCACCCCCAAACCTCTTTACGAGGGTTCCCTGGGCTCTGCAAGTCGCCTGCTGGACGTGTTGCTGATTCAGGCACGGGCAAAGTCAGCTTCTTCGCTGGCCTCGGGCCAGGGCAGCCCCGTACCTGAGGGAAACTGAGAATATCTCCAGCGAGATCTCACCGGGAGGCTGGGACCTCGTCAGTAGGGGAGAAGGCCAAGCGACTGACACTGAAAGGGATCTCTTTGCTAGGCTGTAGATCGTAAAGTTAAAAAAGAAAACAAACCTGCCTTTTTTAAAATGCCCCCCTTTGAGTCTGCCACGTTTGATACAGATTTTTTAAATTGCAGGGTCTATCTCCTACAGGCCTCATGCAAAGGGAAGCGAGTACCTCTGGCTCTCAGGACAAGGGGGTCCCTCAGGAGCCCAGGTGCTCACGCCAGCCGGCATCTGGCACAGCACAGGGCAGGAGCTTTGGCAGTAGTACGTGAGCTGAGAATGAGAGTCCGGCAGCGCCGCACGCTTCTCCTGTGAGCCGCCGAGGCTCGCGCGCTGTGCCTTCCGCAAATAAAAGGCCAGAAGAGTCAGCATTTCTGCTAGTTCCAGCCTCATCCGCACCCTCGTCGGTGTAGCTGTAAGCAAGCGTCCCGTAGCGACTGGGAGCGTGGCAGCTGGGCTTCCTGCGCTGCCTTAGGTTGTGCCCTTGGAGAGACCCTTCTCCGAGCCCCGTGAGCCCCGGGGTGGGTGGGCTGCGGTGCCGTTCAACGCTGAATAGGCACGAAGGCCTGTAAACAAAATGTATTTATATCGCACCCGTACCCGGCAGCCAACCGCCGCTTTATTTACGTATCCTGCACCTCCTGCCGACGCTTTTAAACTTAGCCGATATTGCCGCAGTTTTCACTGACGGGGCAGGGGACTGCCACGCTGCAAGGGCAGTGTCTGGGTGTCTGCCACGGACACAGACGTCCTCAGCTGGGTAGGGACAGGGTGAGAGCTGGAACAACTCTGCTGACATGTACGGGCCGTCCCAGGGCAAGGCTCCTGGGTCTGGGGGCTGAAAGGCGAGCCGCGCTGGGTGGTTGGTGTGGGAGTTGTGGAGCAAGTAGGGGGGAAAAAAAGCAACAGGAAAAAACCATCCAAATGTTTCACAGCAGGTAGAAAGCTTGGCAGAAAGCAAACTGAATGCTGTAAAGACAAAAGCCGAAAGCCGGCTATGGACTGGACGAAAAGAGTCAGTGCCACGGAAGGAGGTTATTTCTTCCACTGACCGTAGGAGGCTTTTCTGTGAGAAAACACAACACCTCTTCTTTCGGCTACGGCGCGGTACCGCAGCAGTAACGGGCCAGAGCGTGCGAGCGCCTCTGGCAGTATCGGTAACGGCCGGGGCACGGCCGAACGGCCAGCCCACCTTCCGCACAAGGAGAACACCGTTCCCCTGGAACGCCACGCAGACCCAGGACGGGTACGGCGGAGGCCGAGCCCAGGCGCCCCCATTGCCAAGGACCACCTTGGCCTCGCAGCGTCTCACGCTGCGGGGTGTTTTGCAGGCCGTGGCTAAGCTCAGGCCCCCTGCTCGTGGCTGCCCCCGGTCCCCCGGCGCCGGTCGGGCCCCAGCCCCCAGCGCGGTGCGGCGCAGGGCAGCGGCCCAGCAGGGCGGCCCCACGGGCCCCAGCCCGCACCCCCCCCCCGTGCCTGCGGGCAGGGCCCCGCGGCCGCCGGCCCCTTCCTCCTCTGCTCGCTCCCGTCGCGGACGGCTCGGTACGTGTCACGAGCGGCAGCCCCGTTCAGCCGCTCCCGGAGGGCGCGCGGCTCTGCCCGGCCGTGACCGGGGCCCGCAGGGGTCTCTCGCTCGCCCGCTCGCCCCGAAAGGAGCCGGCCCCGAGCCGGCGCGTCCCGCCCCGCCCGGCCCTCGGCGCCCTCGCGAGCTGAGCGCGGCCCGGCCAGCAGGGGGCGCTGGCGCTCACCGGCTGGGCGCGGGGGCGGTCCGGCGCGGGGGCGGGGCCGGTGGGGGCCGGTCCTTCCGGCCGCCCTCTAAGGGCCGCCCCGCGGGGCCCGGGCTTCCGGTGGCGCGTGCGCGGCGGAGCGGAGGTGGGAGAGGTGCGTGGGGCGGCCGGGTCGCGAGGGGTCTCTTTGCGGTGCCGGGGCCCCTCTGCGGCCCGGCGTGGGAAGCCCGTGGCCGGCGGAGACTGCTCGGAGCTGGGCGGGGAGCGCCGCGGCAGTCCGGCCGCAGGCAGCCATCCCCTGCGGTGGCCGGCATCCCCTCGGGACTCCTGGAGGCCTGGCGGCTCCCGATCCTCGTCTGCGGCAGCCGCCTGAGAGAGCAGCGCGGCCGTAGCCGGGGGCCGGAGAGCGCTGGTGGGTGAGTTCGGGCAGCGGTGGGGGCTCCGTGTGGGCCGGGGGTGGGGGGGGCTCCGTGCGGGCCCGACCCTGGGGGGGGCTCCGTCGCCGGCCCGGGCCGGGCTCGGGGCCGGGCGGGGGGGGGGGAGCTCCGTCGCGCCGGGCCCGGGGCCGGGCGGGTGAGGGGGGGGCTGGCTCCTCCGTGCCGGCCCCGGGGCCGGGCGGGGGAGGGGGGGGCTGGCTCCTCCGTGCCGGGCCCGGGGCCGGGCGGGGGAGGGGGGGGCTGGCTCCTCCGTGCCGGCCCCGGGGCCGGGCGGGGGAGGGGGGGGCTGGCACCTCCGTGCCGGGCCCGGGGCCGGGCGGGGGAGGGGGGGGCTGGCTCCTCCGTGCCGGGCCCGGGGCCGGGCGGGGGAGGGGGGGGCTGGCACCTCCGTGCCGGGCCCGGGGCCGGGCGGGGGAGGGGGGGGCTGGCTCCTCCGTGCCGGGCCCGGGGCCGGGCGGGGGAGGGGGGGGCTGGCTCCTCCGTGCCGGGCCCGGGGCCGGGCGGGGGAGGGGGGGGCTGGCTCCTCCGTGCCGGGCCCGGGGCCGGGCGGGGGAGGGGGGGGCTGGCTCCTCCGTGCCGGGCCCGGGGCCGGGCGGGGGAGGGGGGGGCTGGCTCCTCCGTGCCGGGCCCGGGGCCGGGCGGGGGAGGGGGGGGCTGGCTCCTCCGTGCCGGGCCCGGGGCCGGGCGGGGGAGGGGGGGGCTGGCTCCTCCGTGCCGGGCCCGGGGCCGGGCGGGGGGGGGCTCCGTGACCGGCCCGGGCCCGTGCTCGTGCCGGGGGGGGGCTCCGTGCCGAGCCCGGGCCCCGCAGAGAAGCCCTGGTCGGGCATCGTTCGCTTTTGCACAATGTAGGGCTTTCCCCGTTTATTTTCTGTGTACTGTGTTTTGGGCCACCTGAAACCCTTTGGCCGGGGAGGTTTGGTGCGGGGAGATGGCAGGTCTGGAGCCTGAAAGATCTCGGGTGGGGGGCGGGGGAGGTATTTTTGCCTTAAAACTCTGGGCCCACCTCGTGTGTCATGTCGTGAGTCTCGTGACTGTGGCAAATGGCTCAGTCGGGCGTTTTCTGAAAATGTATTCATCCCATGCAGATGTCATCGGGATACAGATCATCTGCATCTTCATGCTCTGACAAGACAAGATGCTGAGACAGGGATGAGCTCCAGAAGGACTGCTGAAAAGAAGAAAAAACCGCACTCCACAAAGTCATGGGGTTTATTTTTGCGTTTGGGGGGGCGGGGTGGCTTTAACAAAAGAGTGCAGTGTTGGCTGGCAGCAGCCTGCAGGGCATTTTTGCTGCCTGATCTCTCCTTTTCTTCTCTTCCACTCCTCTTTCAGGGCTGTAATTGTCATTTGGATAGTTTTAGAAGAGCAGTTAAGTTCCTCGCCTGTGTCAATGTGCTGATAATACCAGGAAGGTGAACGCTTGAACCGGTCGGGCGGGTGGGAATAACTTGGCTGCAGGTAGAACTTCTGAGGGAAGACCAGCAAAACCAGGAAGCAAATAGCAAGTTCCCCAAAAATGTGCGGGTGTCAAACACGTAAGCGTTTCATTGCCGAATGTTTTTGGGAATATGTTCCAAATGGCTATTTTTGGTAAACATAAATTTTCAGGAGATTCAGGGTTGTGTGTGGCAAAACATGTCCCTCTGTTTTTGTGTCCTGCCGCACAAACGGCGGGCGGCAGGGCTCTTGTTCCCCGCTCTCGATATTGCCCCAGCAGGGCTGCGATATTTAGACCTAAGTGGGGATGGGTTTAGGAGTGGAAGGAGAGAGAACGCCTGTGTTCTGTAAGGGCTGTGAATGCTGACCCTTTGTCTCCGTCTGCCGCTTTTCCTGTGCGGGTGATGAAGCTGTTTTACTTTTCTCTGTTGTTCCTGGTCTAAATAGCTGCAAGGCTGTCGCCGCTGTGGGTGTGCAATTTGTGTTGCTGTGTTTCTGTGGAGTCCTAGCCACGGCTCGCTTCTAGTGTGGCCAAGGGTCAAGGTAGGGCTTTCAGCTTAAAGCTTCAGAAGCGCTGCGCGCTGAGATGGGTGTAGGTGAAACTGCTGTTGCGCCTGCAGCTGTGCTCGCAGGGATGCTGGGCGGCTCCGCATCAGACCGGCGAGGTGCGCGTGGACCTCCGTCGGGCTGCGCCCTGGGTGCGCGAGCGTGCCGTGTGTTTGCTGTTCCGGCTTGTACGTGCGAGGGCTTAACGTTTGATTTAACGCATTTCCTTTAACGGCAGGCTGTAGTTGGGCTCTAGATGGTATTCCTACGGGGGCGCAAGAGCTGTGGAATGGTTAAGCTGTTGCTGTGCCTCCAGGTGACTTGTTCAGTAACACTGTTTTTCCAGGTGCAGATGGATGAGTCGTGCAGGGCAACGGAGGAGAGCCCAGGGGAGCGCTGTAAGAAGGTGAGTCTGTGTAGTACTGGAGGGAAGATGTGACTGATGGCTATAGGGCTCCATTATGGGTTTTACTCTTTTTTTTTTTGTGATCTGAGGGCGCTAAGCGATGAGCCGAGCGTGATCTGGGCCCTGGAGGTGAGTCAGGCAAGGTGACGGGTGCTTGGTGGGCTGGAGTAGGTGTTCTTTTTCAGGTTATTCAGGTTTTTTTTTCCCTTGTCTTCACTTTCCCATCCCAATTTGGGGCCGATTCCCTCAAACGGGGACTTCCCCCTGTGGGGCTGCTTATGCAGCCTGGGAGCTGCTGCCTGGGCACAAAAATACCTCAAACCCCCTGACTCTGGGTCTGCAATGGGGGGTGAAAATACAGGAAGAATTCTGGTGGAAAGAAAACAACTTGGGGCTTCTGGGAAAGCCAACTCAGCTGGATTTGTGCAGCTGGAAAGGAAAAAAAGGGTGGTGGTGGGGAAGGAACAACCACCTAAAAGCACCCACCAACCATTCTCATGCACAAAACCGAAAGTGAAAATGACCATTTTTTGTAGGGTAAAAGCACAAAAAGTCCCCACAGAACTCAGTAGTTTGGAAAAGCAACCCCAATTATTACATTATGTAAAGAAGGCAGGGGAAAAAAAAAACCAAAACAAAACCCTATCACAACCCTGATGCCACATGCCTACAAGCAGTTCCTGGGGCTTATTCTGCGGGGGTGGGGGACCCAACCTTGTTCCCCAGGTTTGCTGTGCTGCTTCTCCTCCCTCGGGCATGGGGGGGGCGGGCAGTGGCATGGACAGTAGCAAGCACCAGATTTTTTTAAGCAGTCGAGAGGAAAGGACTGAAATGCTCGAGACGCTTTGCTGTTTGGTGCAGAGGCAATGAACGGTGCTGCCGGGGCTGCGAGGGGGAAAGGTGCAGAGGAATAGAAGCTCTGTGGATGCAGCCAAGTTACGGTTTCTGGATGGTATTAATCGAGAAGAGTAATTCAGATAATGCTGCTGCCCAGCGACCAGAGTTGGGTACTGAGCCCGGGAGCCGCGCACGCGCGGTGGCGTCCCTGTGATCCCCATTGCTCTCTCCGCAGGTGACAGCCCTGCGATGCTGCGGTGCCTGCGAGGTGATGCCGCCGTGCTCGTTGCTGCTTCCTGGTAAGGAAAGGCCTCCTCCGCTCCTGCTGCAGCGTGGTGGTGTGTCGGACACGATTCCCTGTGTCGGGTGAGGCCTAGGGCTGCCGGTGAGGTGAGCGAGCCCCTTTGGTGGGTGCAGGGGTGTCTCCTTGTGTGCCTGCACTACTGGGGCTGGTGGGATGGGAAGCTTCAAACGACCTGCCGAGGCAGGCTTCTGGTATGCTAAAGGCGAGCGGGTGAGGGCAGCCCCAGGAGTTACCCGGGAGCTGATAGAAGGGAAGAGGGAAAGGAGGAGGAGGATGATGACATTTTCCCCCTGCCCAGGGTGCAGAAGATAGCCGACTCCCCAGCTCACCAGAGCTCCCCCTCAGCCTCCCCTGGCCCCACTTGCCCCGTGCTCCTGCCCCCAGCTCCGGCACGAGCGAGCTAGGCTACGTGCCTAGGAAGCCTCATCTCGTAAGAGCTGTGAGACACCCTTGTATTCTCTTCAGGTGGAGGATGGCCTAGAGTCTGGAGCTGCAGAAGAGGCAGGGCGGAGAGGAGGGGAAAGAAGCATCTGAACGGCTAAATTGTGCCAGCAGCGCTGAGAGCGAGAGTCGCGGTGAGTCCTGGGCCACTGGGGCCCCGTTGCCTCTCTTGTGCATCCTGGGCCCTCCCTGTCTCTCCCCTGGCCCCCTCTCTTTCCTTACCTGCTGCAAAATTTTTTTTAGTTTTTTTTTTTGCACCCCCCCCCCGCCCCTTCTTTCTCCATCTCGCTCTGAGTGGCTCCCTGCCTCCCCGTCTTTTCAGGCCTCCCTCTCTCTGTCCTGTAGCCTGTGGCTACTTGTTCTTTCTCTGCCTCTCTCTGCCTGGCTCTGGCTCCGTTTTTATTTTTTCATTCCTCCTGCTCTGTCCTGTAGCCTGTCGGTATTGTGTCTTTCTCTGGCTCTCTTGGTCTGACTCCCTGTGTTACCGAAAAACGCGGTAAAATCGGAAATATCTATTCAACACCAATCTAGTATTAAAGAGCAGGCGTTCTTTATTCACGGCGCCAGATGCACGGGGGATCGCTCCTCCTGGCGTGCGTACCTCACACACCTTTCCCGTAGAATTTGTAGATCAAAATTTTACATACTCATATATAGTCGTTATTGTCCTGTCTACTGATCGGTACAAACTTGCTCGTTCCGTATGTAAATCGCTGCGCAGGCTCGGTGGTGGTCCGTGAGTCGGTGGTCGCAATCTCCCCCTGCCAGAATTGCCTTTTACCTTCTTGGCTCTTAATCTTGGCAGTCTTGGCTAGTTTTCTCAGTCCGCTACACGAAACCGCGTTTTGTCATCCGTTTCTGACAGAAGCACGTTGTCTGTTGTTCTGCTGACATTAACGATCGCCTAGGGACTAAAATGCAGATCGACAGATGCGCTGATTCGTACGCTCCGTGTTCCCGTAATGGAACACCGTCTCTGGTTGGTTGATTTCATCGCTTTGGTTACATTTCCCCCCTTTGGAAGTTTTGAAATAATCATTTTCTCAATACTTCCATCCTAGATCAATAATATTCCACTATGTCAGTTCAGTGTTTGGTTCATCTTCTCAAAATTTTCACTTGATTGTGGTCTCTAGGGCATATGCAGGTTCCATTTTATACCCAAAATTTTATTAATTTGTTGAACTACCTCTGCAAAAAAATGTGGTCCTCTCCCAGAGGACATTCCTGTTGGCACTCTAAATCTTGGTATTATTTCTTTCAGCAACATTTTAACTACTACTCTAGCTTTGTTGGTGCAGCACGAGAAAGCTTCTGGCCAACTAGAAAACTTGTCCATCATCACTAACAAATACTGCTATATCTATTTTGTCTGGGTAACTCAGAGAACTTAATTTGCTAATAATTTCCGGGAGAATTTTTTGTTTTGTTACTCCTAAAGGTGGTTTCCTTTGGTTCAGGGGATTATTTCTAGGACAGATTGGACACTTAGCTACCATGGGTTTAATTATTCTTGTCATGCCTACACACGCTACAGATGCTTTTAAACTCAAAACCGTAGCATCTACACCCTAATGTGTTTGCTCATGCTTTTCTTTTGCAAGTTCTGTCATAACTTGTGGGGTTGTTATTATTATTACTTGTTTTTCTGGTGTTACCTACCATCTCTCTGTGTTTTGTGATGCTTCCAATTGTTCTGCTAATTGCTCATCCAATTTATTATAATAATCTCGGTTTCAACTTTGGAATTCCGATCTGTTTTACTGGTACTAGTGCAAGGATACCTTGCTCTGCAGTCCTCTTTGCAGCTTTATCTGTCAATCGTTTGCTTATGTTTACAGCCGTCTGGCCGAATCGATGAGCTTTGCAACGCTTTACCGCCACTTCTTTTGGTTTCTGCACGTCTTCCGGAAGTTGGAGAATGTCTTCTTTATGCTGTATCAATGATTCTTGGGCTGATGGCAGTCCTTTTTCCTTCCCAGTAGCTCCATGATCATGGATCACACCAAATGCATGTTTGGAATCAGTCTAGATATTTATCCTTCGTCCTTCTGCCATTCGCAGAGCTCGCTTCAACGCTACCAATACTGCTTTCTGTGCTGAGGTGTTCGCAGGCAGCGCCCCTGACTCCATTCCCTCGGCGGTGATAACGACAGCATATCCGGCCATTCTCTTCTCGCCCAGAGCTGCTTCCATCTGTAAACAACTCCAGATCAGGATTTTCCCAGAGGTTTGTGTCTCAGGCCTGGTCTGCTGGAATAGACTTGTTCAATAGTTAGCAAGCGATCGTGTTCGAAGTTGTCCGTAAGGTTTTCTGTTGTTAAAAACATAGCAGGATTCAGTATAGCAGTAGTCTTCGATTCCACATGGTCTTGTTCTAACAGAACAACTTGATATTTCAACATTCTGCTAAGGGATAGCCAACGACCCCCCTTTTGTTCTAAAACAGTCACTGCTATGTGCGGGACACATACTGTCATCTTTTGTCCCATTGTTAACTTTGGGGCTTCCTGGATCGGCAGCGCTGCTGTTGCCACTGCCCGTAAACATCCAGGCCATCTTTTACTCACGTGGTCGAGTTGTTTGGAGAAGTAGCCCACGGGTCTCTTCCAGGTTCCCAGTCGCTGTGTCAGCACTCCAAGGGCTAAATGTTGTCTTTCGTGGACAAACAGCTCAAAAGGTTTAGCGAAATCGGGTAGGCCTAATGCAGGGGCCATCACTGAGGCTCTTTTCAGTTCTTTGAATGCCGTTTGGCATCCGGGCGTCCAGGTTAAATATTTATCCTTTGATTCTTTCAGTGCCTCATATAATGGTTTTACATACAGTCTGTAGTTCAGAATCCAGAGCTGACGCTATTTCACTATTTTCAGAAAAGCTCTCAGTTCCTTCGGGCCGCAAGGTTCGGGAATTTGACAAATAGTTTCTTTCTTTTCACTTTCTAATTGTCTTTGTCTCTGAGATATTTCAAATCCTAAATAAATGGCTGTTGCTTCTCCTATTTGGGTTTTGTTTCTGGAAACTCCGCATCTTCCTTGGCCCAGAAAATTTAAAAATTTCAAAACATTATTCTTTACTTTCTGCCACTATCAGAATGTCGTCTGCATTCTGTAACAGTATGCCTCTCCCTGGGTTCTGTTTTTTCTATACATTTCTATATTTCTAATTTTTTTTCTTGCCAGCTGAGTCCCAAATATCGTAGGACTAATTTTAAATCCTTGTGGAAGTACGGTCCATGTTAGCTGTGTCTTTCATTCTGTGGTGGGGCTTTCCCATTCCAAAGCAAATAGGCTTTGACTTTTTATGCCTGGAGGTATGCAAAAGAAGGCATCCTTCAAATCTAGTACAGTAAACCATTTATGCTCCTCCTTTAAAAGAGGTCAGTAAAGTGTATGGATTAGCTACTACCGGATGTAGATCTTGGACCACCTGAGATATAGCCCTTAAATCGTGAACCAGCTAATACTCTTTGCCTCTAGATTTCTTTACTGGCGGCACAGGAGTACTATATTCTGATTCACATTCTACTAAGAGCTCATATTCTGAAAAAAATTTATAATTAACTTCTCTAATCCTTTTCGAGCCTCTCGCTTAATACGGTATTGTTTTTGCCTTACCGGCTTGGCTCCAGGCTTTAAGGTTACTTTTACCGGCTCTGCCCGCTTAGGTCGCTCCGGAGCTCCGCTCGCTCAAACCAAAGGAATTACTACGTTTTCCACTTCTTTGGGAACCTGTTCCTCCCTGGAGGAATCCTGTAACATAAACGCTCTCGCCTCTGTGGCTTTTGATTCTGTTCTGGTATTAGTAATTTAATCTCTCCATCTTTAAAAGTTACTTGAGCATCTAATTTACTTAATAGATCTCATCATAACAGAGGCAGTGGACATTCAGGCATATACAGAAACTGGTGAGTTGCCCATTGCTTCTCCAATTTAAACTTTAATGGCTCTAAGAAAGGCTAATTTTTCTTTGCCCTGTCGCACTAACAACACCTACTGGTTTATGATCAACTTTCTCTTTACGTGTATTCAATACCAAAGAAGTGGCTCCCGTATCTACCAAAAATTCTATTTCTTCATTCCCTAGCTTCAGTGTAACCAGGTGTTCAGCTAGGGTTGATTCCTCTGGTCTCCTTCATGCCAAGCTACTTCAAGCATTTTACCCAGATCTCTGGATTCAGGTTCTTCTAGTTTCTGAAGGTTTTTTTACTCCCCCCCCCCACCCCCCCCAATCTGGGGCTGATTGTCTTATGAATATAGAGACCAACTGAATTGCTTTTTCTGTGTTTTTCTGGGTTCAAATGAGTATATTTTCTGGTGGTCACCTTCAGTCTTTCCATAAAGGCTGAAGGGGACTCCTTTAATTCTTGTCTCACTTAATAAATGGGTCAAAATTTATGGCTTTTGGCATTGCATGTCTTACTCCAAATAAAATCTGTCTCTGACATCTAGTCAACATTCCCCTGGGTCCTGGCTGATTAGGGTCCCACTCGGGATTTGTAGATGGAAAATTCTTATTCGTTGTTCTCTGTAAATTCCTGTTAGCATGTGCTCCCTGCACCTGCCTTCTGGCTGTATTCAATACTATTTTCTTGTCAGTTCCATCAAGTGAAGTATCCAGTATCACAAGTAGAGCAACACTTCAAGTTCTCACCACATTTTCCTCTTTTCAGAAACATTGCCGTAGAATCCTGTGGACATATCTCACGCTGTTTCTGCCACGCTGGATGATTCCACAGTGTAAAGAACAAATCAACATATGCCACTTCTTCCCATTTGCCTTCCCTTTTTACAAAACAACATTAATTGCAAGATGGTATGATATTGCAATGTCTCCTGTTCTGGCCATTCGTGCCCACCTTCCAATTGATACGTTGGGCACCAATGATTGCAATATTCAATTAATGGTTTCCGAGTTAGTGGGTCATCACCCCCGATGTCTTTCCAGTGCTTCAAAGTACATCCCAAAGGTGTTCTCTGTGGGATAGGTTTCTTACTCAGAAATGCTCCCATCTCCCAGTCGACTAGCAGTTGTGATAGTGCACTATCACAAATAGTAGTCAGAGGGACTCCAACCCCCGTTAGAGGTCTCACTGGGAATCCGCCACTGGGATCTGTAGCCCCCTGCTAGATATCCCTGGAGACTTCAACCCCCTGTTGAAGACCCCCCTACCCTCGGGTCCCGCTCCACAGGCTTTCGCCTAGCAGAGACTTACCAACCGAGGTACCTCTTGGCCCCAACCCTGCGTGGCTTTCGCCGCGCCTTACGGGCAGGCCTGTGGGACTCAAACCCACTATCCTGTCCTATGTGGGAAGCTAACGCCACATATTATTCTACCTAAGTTTCTTCTTAAACGAATGCCTTGTTTACTTCAGTCCAGGGGATCTTTCTCAGAATTCTCTGGCCTGGGGATCGGAAGCTCTCCCCAAGAATTCCTTGGGGCTGGCTGCAGGTCCCACGGTCCTGCGGATCCGTCGAGATTCAAAAGCAGGTTCCCATCTGGGGTGCCAAAACTGTTACCAAAAAACACGGTAAAATCGGAAATATCTATTCAACACCAATCTAGTATTAAAGAGCAGGCGTTCTTTATTCACGGCGCCAGATGCACGGGGGATCGCTCCTCCTGGCGTGCGTACCTCACACACCTTTCCCGTAGAATTTGTAGATCAAAATTTTACGTATTCATACATATTCATTATCGTCCTGTCTACTGATCGGTACAAACTGGCTCGTTCCGTATGTAAATCGCTGCGCAGGCTCGGTGGTGGTCCGTGAGTCGGTGGTCGCGATCTCCCCCTGCCAGAATTGCCTTTTACCTTCTTGGCTCTTAATCTTGGCAGTCTTGGCTAGTTTTCTCAGTCCGCTACACGAAACCGCGTTTTGTCATCCTTTTCTGACAGAAGCACGTTGTCTGTTGTTCTGCTGACATTAACGATCGCCTAGGGACTAAAATGCAGATCGACAGATGCGCTGATTCGTACGCTCCGTGTTCCCGTAATGGAACACCGTCTCTGGTTGGTTGATTTCATCGCTTTGGTTACACCTGTTCCTGTTGTTCAGTTTCTTCTTTTTTGGCTTTGTGTGATTCTCTCTGTGATTCTGTTTTTCTCTGCCTCGCTTTTCCCAGCTCCCCGTCCCTCACTTTGAATACCCGTTATCCTTCACCAGCTCACTCTCCCTTGGTTGCCATCCCCGTTTCTGAGTTCCTCCTGCTTTGCCACGTAGCCCGTGACTTTTTTCTTAATCTCTCTCTGTCTGCCTCAACGCTCCCGCCGCGCTTTTTAGTTCGTCTGCTCTGCTCTGTACCCTGCTACTGTTACTTGCCTGCCTGAGTTCTTCTCTGTCCAGCTCCCTTTCCCTATTCTTGAATTCCTGTTCTTCCTGCACCCGCCGCTGTTCCCTGTGATCTCCGTCTCCCTCTGTCCAGCTCCCTGTCCCTAGGTTTTAATTCCTGCCTCTGCCCGCCGTAGCCCGTCTAGATTTTTCTCTCGGCCTCTCTCTCTGTCCGGCTCCCCCTCTCTGTGTTCTAATTCCACGTTCTCTGTCACGTAGACCGTGCTGTTTGTTTGTCCTCATCTCTCTCTGTCCAGCTCCTTGCTGCTATGTTTTATTTCTCCCCTTTAACGAGGGGCGACTGAATGTTGGGGTGGGGGCGGTTTTTTCCCACCAGTATTTTGAGGGAGCGCTCTTAAGTATTTTATTTCAGTCTCGCTTTGGATGCGCGTTTCCCTGGCAGTTCAGCAGCATCTCTTGGGCGGGGCAGCTGGGCGGACGTCCCTCCCGACTCCATAACACGCCAAAACCCCCCAGTCACGTTGCTGCTGTGTATTTTGGAGATAGATAATCTTATGGCGGGTGTGAACGGCTGTGTGAGTTAAATGAACGCAGAAGGAAAATGGAAAGCTTTCAGAGCCTAGACGCTCATATTAGATGTGCGTAAACACGCGCCCGCCTTCTCAGCACAAAGTGCATTACTGAGATTTATTCTTAATTTTTTACGTTACTCTTTCAAGTTTGACGCTTCGCTTCAGGCTTCATGGAGCCAGGCAGCAAGACGTGCGGCGGCAGGGCGAGGGCTGTAGCTGCTGCGGCGGATCTGTAAGCGGAGGTTCCGGTTCCGGTACAACTTTGCCCCGCAGCCTCACGGGGTTATCTCCCCGCAGCGGTGCCGTAAGGAAGGGATGAGACGTTTTCCAGCACCAGCCAGAGCGTTCAGTGTTACGCGAAGAATCTGTTCAAAATGGTATCGGTTAGTCTTAATACCGTTTTCAAGTGTTCCAGTCCCTCTAGCTTTTAAAGGAGGTGTTGTGTTTTGACGTGACCCGTTTGCCCAGAATCTTGCTGCGGCTCAATTTCCTTCCTATCCCTTGTGCTGACTGAGTTCCTCCATTTTCTTCTGTGCTATTTTATTCACGTGCTGAAATATAGTTTGGGATTTCTGTTTTTCAGATGTCTTCTCAGTGTCTCGTGATGCTCAAGAGATGCCCCCCGGCCCGGGTTTGCCTGCCGGTCGTTAAGCGTGGTGAAGGTAAGGGGCCATCCCTCTGCCTGGGGGCTCCCGGCTCTGTCTCCAGCGGGTGCCCCGCAGGTGCGGCCGCGAGGGCTGCCTGGTGGGGAGAGTCGGGGCCCCCAGGGACCGGGGCTGTTTGTCGCCCCGGGGAGCCCATCCCAGCGCGGGAGCGTGGCCGAGCAGAGCCCGAGAGAGATGTGACACTGTCCTCTGGCACGCTCCCGCTCCGCCGTGGGGCGGCCGCTAGCCTGTGGACAGGGGCTGGGGGGGCTGCAGCTGTTTGGGGGGCTGCCCCACCTTTTAGATTTTAGCAGAGCTCCCCCTTTTCTGGGGGGTGTGGGGGTGTGTGTGTGTGTACCTTTGTAAATGGCACTATTAAAGTAATGAGCTGCAGGTTGGAGTAGATTCCCTTGTTTAGTGCCCTTCTTGGGGGTGAATAAAATTGGGGGGGGGGGGGGTGGTGGCGGTGTGATGATGTCATGCGGGGCGCCCCGGTGTCACTGGGGGAGCTGATAATGCGTCAGAGGAACAGGTGAGTGGGGGCGTCATGTAGGGGTTCCCCCCCAAAAAGGGGGGTTGCAGCCCCCAAATGCCTGAAAATTCAGGGGGGCTATTACAAAACCCTCTTATTTTAAAATCCCTTTATACATCTATCAATTAATATTACATGTCAATATATATAAAATAAGAACTTCTCTCTCCTATATTATATAACGTATTTCAGGATACAAAAATTCTACATCGAGATACAGGGTTTTAAAACACAAAAGTAACTCGACTGTCTAAATATCTAAATTAAACAATAAAGGAGTTTAAAATGAAGAAAAAGGACAGATGAAGGAATTCAAAGCAGAAGAAAGTCTGGCTAGAGCGAGCATCTACGCTTAGTGTGTGTTACATAGTCTAAGCAGATGTGTAATCTAAATAGAGGTTATATAGAGTGAAATAAGCCTAGGTATAACTGTAAGTAGATGTCTAAATAGAGAAGTCGAAAAAGATTGAAGTGTCAAAGGGTAAGTAAGCAGATAGCTAGCCTAAATAGGTGGTTTATATACGTGTTAATATGGAAGTCTGAACAGGTATGTGTAAATAGATATGCTGTGTAAGTGTAAATAGCCTAAGTAGGTGTAAGTGTAAATTTAATAGCTAAGTCTAAACAGGTGTTGTATGTAAATGTAAAATAGATAGTATATATAAACTATAGATGTAGTCTGTAAGGATGTGTAAGCAGACACACAAGTGCAAATGTCTATGCTATATAAGGTTTTAAAATGCAAAGAAACCATGTTGATAGAGATGTTTATAGAGAGGATTTAAAAATTGGACACACACCCCACCCCCACCCCCCAATCAACTGAAGACACAAAAGCGCTTTCAAATGCTGCCCCTTTCCCGTTCTCCCTCTCCCATCCCGATTTGGGGCCGATTCCCCCAGATGGGGACTTCCCCCTCTGGGGCTGCGCAGGCAGCCTGGGAGCTGCTGCCAGGGCAGACAAACACCCCAAAGCCCCCAAGTCTGGGTCTGCAATGGGGGGTGAAAAACCCCAAACAGGCAAAACACCCAAACAGGTTTGGGGGAAAGAAAACAATTGGGGGCTCCTGGGAAAGCCCACTCCTGCTGGGTTTGTGCAGCTGGAAAGGGGGGGGGGGGAAGCGGTGGGGGGGTGGGGTGGGGTGGAACCCCACTAACCATTCTCATGCACAAAACCAGGAGCAAAAATCACCGATTTCTTTGTTGTGGAAAGGGCCAAAGAGACCCAGAAGTGAACCGTTTGGAAAAGCAATCCCAACTTTGTTCCTTTGGCTTTTTTTGCTTTTCCATAAGGTAAAACCCCCAAAAACCCCAACAACAAAAAAAGCCAAGCCATCCAAACAGAAATCAGCACCACCAAACGACCGCCCCAAAAACCCCAAATTGGGGAAAATTTGGGGTGAAACAGCAGCAGTTTGAGGGGCATTGCTGGGGCTTATCCGGAATGGATTCTCCGGAGTGGGTCGGTTATCTGGAGCGGATCATCTGCTGCAGGTGAGCCCAGGTGAGTTGCCCGTTGTGGATTATCCTGGGGGGACCCCCCTGGTGTCAGTCATCCCCATGCATGTTCCCCATGGCGTGTCTGCCCAGACATGCCCCTGTCCGGCAGTGTCCGCCTCCTCCCCCGCCCTCCCTCTGCGTGTGTCTGTGCCCTCCCAGACGCTGTCCCCTGAGATGGCCCCCCTGCATGACTTTTTTTCCCCGGTGACATTCCTCCCCCCCGCTTCCCCTGGCCTCCTGTTCTGGGCTCGCTGAAGCCTCGTGCTTACGCAGGATGAGCAGTGGCGAGGCGCTGCCAAGCCAACGAAGCCCAAGGCTCAGCAGCGCACAACTCCTTTGCAGGGCAGCCGCTGGCATCTGGTCTGCCTGGCTGCCCTGTGCCCCGACGCACAGCTGCCCCCCTCACCCCGGGCAGCCTGCCTTCAGAAGGGCAGCTGTGTTCCCCTGATGGATTTTCTTCTTTAACCCTCCAGGACGTGTTGACTTGCTGCTCTCCCTGTCCCAGCCCTGATGCCGCAGGCCTACAGCAACTGATGGGGCTTACTCCGGGCGGGTGTGGGGGTGGGAAAGGGGACCTTTTTCCCCAGGTGGTTTGTGCTGCTTCTCCTCCCTCGGGCGTGGGGTGGGGGCGAGTGGGGCAGGCGGGAGGACAGTGCGCATGCGCAGTGGCGCCTTTGCTGCTCTCTGCCGCCACCGTGCGACCAAGGCGCGGTACTGCAGGCGGGCAGCCGCGCATGCGCAGTGACGCCCTTTTCTCCTCTCTACCGCCACCGTGCGGCCAAACCGCGGTACTGCAGGCGGACGGCCGCGCATGCGCAGTGGCGCCCTTTTTCTGCTCTCTGCCGCCACCGTGCGGCCAAACCGCGGTACTGCAGGCGGGCAGCCGCGCATGCGCAGTGGCGCCATTTTAGCTCTCTGCCGCCACCGTGCGACCAAGGCGCGGTACTGCAGGCGGGCAGCCGCGCATGCGCACTGGCCACCTGTTGTTTTCTGCGCGCTGCTTTCACCGAGCGACCGAACCCCGGGACTGCAGGCGGGAGCTCCGCTACCCTGGTAGAGATTTCCACCCGCCCCTTATCCGTTCGCGGCAGTCACCGGTCGATCAAAACCGGGTACGGCAGACGGGAAGCCGCCCGTTCCCGAGGGGGAAGTTTTCCTCTGGCCGCTGCTGTTGCCGTGCAAGCAGATGCTGGTACTGCAGGCGGGCGGCCGCGCATGCGCAGTGGCGCCCTTTTCTGCTCTCTGCCGCCACCGTGCGACCAACCCGCGGTACTGCAGGCGGGCAGCCGCGCATGCGCAGTGACGCCCTTTTCTGCTCTCTGCCGCCACCGTGCGACCAAACAGCGGTACTGCAGGCGGGCAGCCGCGCATGCGCAGTGGCGCCCTTTTCTGCTCTCTGCCGCCACCGTGCGACCAAGGCGCGGTACTGCAGGCGGGCAGCCGCGCATGCGCAGTGGCGCCATTTTAGCTCTCTACCGCCACCGTGCGACCAAGGCGCGGTACTGCTGGCGGGGAGCCGCGCATGCGCAGTGGCGCCATTTTAGCTCTCTACCGCCACCGTGCGACCAAGGCGCGGTACTGCAGGCGGGCAGCCGCGCATGCGCAGTGGCGCCCTTTTCTGCTCTCTGCCGCCACCGTGCGGCCAAACCGCGGTACTGCAGCCAGCAGCCGTGCACGGGCTGTAGCGACACTTCGCCGCGCTCACTTCTCCACGCCACTTAGTGACACCCCCCCCCGCTACCTGGTGACGGCACCGTGGGGGCTGGAGCCGTGTACCACAGCCCTTAGCGACAGGTGTTGACCCCTTGCGATAGCCCGGTGAGGGTGGTGCTGATACTCCTCGCCACGCTCTTAGCAACGGGCCCCGCCCCCGGCGATGGGCGGGCAGGCGGTCTGATGGCTGACCCACCTGGCCCCACCCACCTTAGCGACAGGCCCCGCCCCCTGGCAACGGCCCGGGGGCGGTGCCGGCTCTCTCCCCTTACCGACAGGCCCCGCCCCCTGGCAACGGCCCGGGGGGCGGTGCCGGCTCTCTCCCCTTAGCGACAGGCCCCACCTCCTGGCAACGGCCTGGGGGGCGGTGCCGGCTCTCTCCCCTTAGCGACAGGCCCCGCCCCCTGGCAACGGCCCGGGGGCGGTGCCGGCTCTCTCCCCTTAGCGACAGGCCCCGCCCCCTGGCAACGGCCCGGGGGGCGGTGCCGGCTCTCTCCCCGTAGCGACAGGCCCCGCCCCCTGGCAACGGCCCGGGGGGCGGTGCCGGCTCTCTCCCCTTAGCGACAGGCCCCGCCCCCTGGCAACGGCCCGGGGGGCGGTGCCGGCTCTCTCCCCTCAGCGACAGGCCCAGCCCCCTGGCAACGGCCCGGGGGGCGGTGCCGGCTCTCTCCCCTTAGCGACAGGCCCAGCCCCCTGGCAACGGCCCGGGGGGCGGTGCCGGCTCTCTCCCCTTAGCGACAGGCCCCACCCCCTGGCAACGGCCCGGGGGGCGGTGCCGGCTCTCTCCCCTTAGCGACAGGCCCCGCCCCCTGGCAACGGCCCGGGGGGCGGTGCCGGCTCTCTCCCCTTAGCGACAGGCCCAGCCCCCTGGCAACGGCCCAGGGGGCGGTGCCGGCTCTCTCCCCTTAGCGACAGGCCCCGCCCCCTGGCAACGGCCCGGGGGGCGGTGCCGGCTCTCTCCCCTTAGCGACAGGCCCCGCCCCCTGGCAACGGCCCGGGGGGCGGTGCCGGCTCTCTCCCCTTAGCGACAGGCCCCGCCCCCTGGCAACGGCCCGGGGGGCGGTGCCGGCTCTCTCCCCTTAGCGACAGGCCCCGCCCCTGGCAACGGCCCGAGGGGCGGTGCCGGCTCTCTCCCCTTAGCGACAGGCCCAGCCCCCTGGCAACGGCCCGGGGGGCGGTGCCGGCTCTCTCCCCTCAGCGACAGGCCCAGCCCCCTGGCAACGGCCCGGGGGACGGTGCCGGCTCTCTCCCCTTAGCGACAGGCCCAGCCCCCTGGCAACGGCCCGGGGGGCGGTGCCGGCTCTCTCCCCTTAGCGACAGGCCCAGCCCCCTGGCAACGGCCCGGGGGGCGGTGCCGGCTCTCTCCCCTCAGCGACAGGCCCAGCCCCCTGGCAACGGCCCGGGGGACGGTGCCGGCTCTCTCCCCTTAGCGACAGGCCCCGCCCCCTGGCAACGGCCCGGGGGGCGGTGCCGGCTCTCTCCCCTTAGCGACAGGCCCCGCCCCCTGGCAACGGCCCGGGGGGCGGTGCCGGCTCTCTCCCCTTAGCGACAGGCCCCGCCCCCTGGCAACGGCCCGGGGGGCGGTGCCGGCTCTCTCCCCTTAGCGACAGGCCCCGCCCCTGGCAACGGCCCGGGGGGCGGTGCCGGCTCTCTCCCCTTAGCGACAGGCCCCGCCCCCTGGCAACGGCCCGGGGGGCGGTGCCGGCTCTCTCCCCTTAGCGACAGGCCCCGCCCCCTGGCAACGGCCCGGGGGGCGGTGCCGGCTCTCTCCCCTTAGCGACAGGCCCAGCCCCCTGGCAACGGCCCGGGGGGCGGTGCCGGCTCTCTCCCCTTAGCGACAGGCCCCGCCCCCTGGCAACGGCCCGGGGGGCGGTGCCGGCTCTCTCCCCTTAGCGACAGGCCCCGCCCCCTGGCAACGGCCCGGGGGCGGTGCCGGCTCTCTCCCCTTACCGACAGGCCCAGCCCCCTGGCAACGGCCCGGGGGCGGTGCCGGCTCTCTCCCCTTACCGACAGGCCCAGCCCCCTGGCAACGGCCCGGGGGGCGGTGCCGGCTCTCTCCCCTTAGCGACAGGCCCCGCCCCCTGGCAACGGCCCGGGGGCGGTGCCGGCTCTCTCCCCTTACCGACAGGCCCAGCCCCCTGGCAACGGCCCGGGGGGCGGTGCCGGCTCTCTCCCCTTAGCGACAGGCCCCACCCCCTGGCAACGGCCCGGGGGGCGGTGCCGGCTCTCTCCCCTTAGCGACAGGCCCCACCCCCTGGCAACGGCCCGGGGGGCGGTGCCGGCTCTCTCCCCTTAGCGACAGGCCCCGCCCCCTGGCAACGGCCCAGGGGGCGGTGCCGGCTCTCTCCCCTTAGCGACAGGCCCCGCCCCCTGGCAACGGCCCGGGGGGCGGTGCCGGCTCTCTCCCCTTAGCGACAGGCCCCGCCCCCTGGCAACGGCCCGGGGGGCGGTGCCGGCTCTCTCCCCTTAGCGACAGGCCCCGCCCCCTGGCAACGGCCCAGGGGGCGGTGCCGGCTCTCTCCCCTTAGCGACAGGCCCCGCCCCCCGGCAACGGCCCGAGCCTGTGTTTGCTCCGCTCGGGGGGGGGGCTCGGTTTGGGTGTTTTCTCTCCCCCCCCCTCCCGCGCCGGGAGCTCCAGGCGGCTCCCGTACGGCTCCCGGGGCCTTCCCCCCTCGGGGGGCTCGGCCCGCCCCTTTCGCGGGGCGCTGTGGGAAGGGCGGGGGCGGGGCCCGGGGGTCGAAGAGCCCCAGCCGGGGCTCGGGCAGCTCTCGCTGCCCCCGGGCTCCTCTGGCGCCGGGGCTCCCGTGTTCCCTCGGGCGGTCGCAGCTCTGGGGCTGTCTCAGCCCCCCGGGCAGGCGTGCTCTGGCGTTTAGAGAAGCGGAGGCGTTGCCTGAGGTAAGGCTTCCAGAGCTTGGCGCTCTTTGGCAGCAGCTGTACTAGAAAGGTCCCTTGTGGCCTGCTTTGCTTTTTTCCTCCCGGGATGCTGTTTTGGGCGCTGAGGGGGCGGTGAGGCGGTTTAGTGGTATGGTGTTCTGTTTGGGGTTTGGTTTTTGCTTTGCTGGTTTTCTTCCCCCTTGTGAGATCATTTTATTCGCTTATCATTTCACATTATCATTTACCCCGCGCCATTTCCGTCCCCTCTGGGCAGCAGCGGATCCGCCGCTCGAGGGCGAGGAGCTGGGCCGACAACGGGCCGCTGCAGACTCTGGTCAGGGTACGAGGCTGCTCCCTGGGGAGCCGGCGCAGGGGGCGCGGAGGTACGCGCGGGCACTTGTCGGTGCCCCTGACCGGTGAAGGGGAGGTTAAATTGTTAGAGTGCAAATAAACACATATTATTTAGGGAGGAGTCGTGACTCAATTTAATCGCAGCTATTACTGAACAAACCAGGCAGTCATTATTCCTAATCTGTAATTAAAAAAAATAAAGGCAGTCCTTTTTTATGCCATAAATAGAGTTGCGAGTCATTAATAGCTCAATCTAAATGCAGCCGTTATTAAATCAACTGCAGGCATTAATGACTCCTGATCAGAAACAAAATAAGGAAATTTTAGAATCTAGAATGAAAATCGACCCGGAAAGCTAAATTGGGAGCGGGTAGTACTGAAATTGTAACAGGGCTGTTAGAAAGTTCGGAGGCAGCGACAGCTCCTGCTTCCAACCCAAGCAGTAAACGAAGCTTTGGGTTCTTAAATGAAGAGAAATAAAGGTGAGCTGTTAAACAGTGGCTGGGGTCAAGCGTAGCTATTAAGAAAATTTGCAGGTACGGGTGATTCCTGACCAGAACTAACAATTCCAGAAGATTTAGATTTAAAAATTACAAAGCTAATGGAGTGCCACAACCGCCCGGATGTAACCGCAGCCGCTTTGGGGGAATGCCCCAGCCCCCCCAGCCACCGCTATTAATTACTGCCAAGGAGAGCGAGAGTGAAAGTAGAAGCGGTGCAGGTGAAATGCGAGCAGTACGCTTTTCCTAAGTCATCCCTTCGTGTCAGGAGAGGAAAGCAAATGGAAAGAAGATGTTTGCAGGGGGTCTGTGCTGGGTTACCTGCGCGTCTCTTCCGTGCATCCTTGAGGAGACATTTAGCTCCTGTTGGGCGCTCGCAGGTGGGGACAGGGCGAGCTGGAGGCAGGATCGGTGCCGGCACTGGTAAAGGGACGGGCGACGAGCTGAGAGAAGAGGGGGCAAGGGCTGAAAAAGGGTCTCCAGTTCTGCAGGGAAGGCAGCGGGATGTGACTCGGCAACCGCTCTGACGAGTGCAGGGTCATTCGCTGCGATGAAGTCAGGGTCTGTGGCTGGCCCGGAGAGGCAGCAGAAATCCCAAACTCTTTGCGGGGGTACCGGCCAGATTAGGGCAACACCTGAACAGTAAAACCATTTAGGGGAAGCAGAGCTGGGCTGCACCGCGTGGCCAACCTCCCTCTTCTCCGTGAGTCCCAAAGGGGCAGCTCCAAGAATGTGCTGAGAATTAATGTCTTGCGCTAAAAATGAGACGCAAGTAGCACCCACCCGTGAATTTTATTTTCTCTCTCGCTCTGCGGCTCCTGCCTGCTTGTCTCTCCTCAGTGCGCACCTGCACCTGTGCTCGGATGGGGCAGCTGAGGGAAGGTGCTGCCATCTCCCCGGCCCCGGCGGACCGCCCCTCAGCTGTGTCCTCTGTCAGGGAGCGTCGTCATCTCTCCTGCCCCCCAGAGCGTGTCCTGTAGTGCCAGACGCGCGGGCTTTTCCCTGCACGCGCATACGGGAAGGGAAGGGAAGGGAAGCACAGTGAGAGCTGGGCTTGTCAAAGCGTAATGGGGGTGGTGGGAAGCGTAGCTAGAACCGGAGAGCTACAGCACAAAAGCGAAGCGGACGGGACACAAAAGTAAAATGGTGCACAGGAATGCTGAGGAGAGAACTCCCGCAGCACACAGGAAATCAGTGTCAGAATCTATTTTCTTCTGACTGCCGAATTAAAAATAATGGCACGCTTTGCAACGCTAAGCTCACTCTAATCGTCTGAACTGTTTCTTTCCAACCCCCCACTGCCCCCAGCACACCGTTCAGCCTCCTCAGCCTGAAATGCCTTGTTTTTCTTCTTTTTTTTTTTTTTAATGACAGGGCAACTTCTGTTCCCGAGGTGGTGCCTACAGTACAGCTATCTCTTCGAAGGCAGTTTGGTTTAGGTCAGAGAATGTTTAGCCTGGACTGAATCAGCCTCTGTTTCTATTTCTGGAAATCGTCGGTCCTGTGCATCAAGCCCGGAAAAAAGGAAATATGAACCAAAGGACCTGGGGCCTGCAGGGCTAGGAAAATATTTGAGAAGAGGTTCAGCGGGGAAATGACTGTTTGTCTGTGGGGCGTCCAGGCAAGCAACCCAGCTGCTAGAAAGCGGCGCTGTCCCCAGGGTGGCCTCGGCGGTCCCGTCGGAGTCGGGGGAACAAGGACAAGGCAGGGTGAAGCATCTGGCCTGCCGTGTGGACCGTGACTGTACAAAGCACGTGTGATGCACTGCAAGTTTACCTGTTTAAACTGTGAGTTAAAGAAGGTGTGCAGTTGCTTTGTAAACAGCCGACGCTCTAAAGCTACACCCATCTAATTGCTAGCTGTATTAAATCTATCGTATTGCTGTTTCTGCATTAAAAAAGAAAAAACCAACACACCTATGTAAGCACGTCTAAGTACAATGGAAAACCACTGTTTAACGCGTGGCATGTGCGGGTGGTTTTTTTGGGGCGGGGGGGTGGGGTGTATGACAAAAACCTGCGAGAGACACACGCACACACGCACATGTCATGTTTAGCGCTCACCTAAACCCAAAAAAGAAAATCCACTCTTTATTTTGCAGCATTAGCATTAGCTTCCAGCGCACAGCCTGAGCGCGCACCTCTGCTCTCACCATCTGCTCCCTCTTCAACCGTGCGTGGCTGTCATCAGCTTGCACAGGCTTTGCTCGTGCAAGTTTCCGCGACGGCTTACGAGAAGGCAGGCAAACAGACCCAGCAAGACGCGTAGTGCCTTCCTCTATGGGCTCCGTCCAGCCTTTGTTAAAATGAGCAGAAAAGACATCTGCTGCTGCCTTTGCCCTGACTGACTCTTACAGAGAGCATCTGACTTGACCTGCAGCAAAGCCATGCCCCAGGCAGCAGCACGTATTGGCGCGGACCGCGGTTTCACCCACCTGCTTTACTGCGCCGGTCCTTTCCCACGGCCGATGCCGCAGATGTGGCGCGGCCCACCCCCAAACCTCTTTACGAGGGTTCCCTGGGCTCTGCAAGTCGCCTGCTGGACGTGTTGCTGATTCAGGCACGGGCAAAGTCAGCTTCTTCGCTGGCCTCGGGCCAGGGCAGCCCCGTACCTGAGGGAAACTGAGAATATCTCCAGCGAGATCTCACCGGGAGGCTGGGACCTCGTCAGTAGGGGAGAAGGCCAAGCGACTGACACTGAAAGGGATCTCTTTGCTAGGCTGTAGATCGTAAAGTTAAAAAAGAAAACAAACCTGCCTTTTTTAAAATGCCCCCCTTTGAGTCTGCCACGTTTGATACAGATTTTTTAAATTGCAGGGTCTATCTCCTACAGGCCTCATGCAAAGGGAAGCGAGTACCTCTGGCTCTCAGGACAAGGGGGTCCCTCAGGAGCCCAGGTGCTCACGCCAGCCGGCATCTGGCACAGCACAGGGCAGGAGCTTTGGCAGTAGTACGTGAGCTGAGAATGAGAGTCCGGCAGCGCCGCACGCTTCTCCTGTGAGCCGCCGAGGCTCGCGCGCTGTGCCTTCCGCAAATAAAAGGCCAGAAGAGTCAGCATTTCTGCTAGTTCCAGCCTCATCCGCACCCTCGTCGGTGTAGCTGTAAGCAAGCGTCCCGTAGCGACTGGGAGCGTGGCAGCTGGGCTTCCTGCGCTGCCTTAGGTTGTGCCCTTGGAGAGACCCTTCTCCGAGCCCCGTGAGCCCCGGGGTGGGTGGGCTGCGGTGCCGTTCAACGCTGAATAGGCACGAAGGCCTGTAAACAAAATGTATTTATATCGCACCCGTACCCGGCAGCCAACCGCCGCTTTATTTACGTATCCTGCACCTCCTGCCGACGCTTTTAAACTTAGCCGATATTGCCGCAGTTTTCACTGACGGGGCAGGGGACTGCCACGCTGCAAGGGCAGTGTCTGGGTGTCTGCCACGGACACAGACGTCCTCAGCTGGGTAGGGACAGGGTGAGAGCTGGAACAACTCTGCTGACATGTACGGGCCGTCCCAGGGCAAGGCTCCTGGGTCTGGGGGCTGAAAGGCGAGCCGCGCTGGGTGGTTGGTGTGGGAGTTGTGGAGCAAGTAGGGGGGAAAAAAAGCAACAGGAAAAAACCATCCAAATGTTTCACAGCAGGTAGAAAGCTTGGCAGAAAGCAAACTGAATGCTGTAAAGACAAAAGCCGAAAGCCGGCTATGGACTGGACGAAAAGAGTCAGTGCCACGGAAGGAGGTTATTTCTTCCACTGACCGTAGGAGGCTTTTCTGTGAGAAAACACAACACCTCTTCTTTCGGCTACGGCGCGGTACCGCAGCAGTAACGGGCCAGAGCGTGCGAGCGCCTCTGGCAGTATCGGTAACGGCCGGGGCACGGCCGAACGGCCAGCCCACCTTCCGCACAAGGAGAACACCGTTCCCCTGGAACGCCACGCAGACCCAGGACGGGTACGGCGGAGGCCGAGCCCAGGCGCCCCCATTGCCAAGGACCACCTTGGCCTCGCAGCGTCTCACGCTGCGGGGTGTTTTGCAGGCCGTGGCTAAGCTCAGGCCCCCTGCTCGTGGCTGCCCCCGGTCCCCCGGCGCCGGTCGGGCCCCAGCCCCCAGCGCGGTGCGGCGCAGGGCAGCGGCCCAGCAGGGCGGCCCCACGGGCCCCAGCCCGCACCCCCCCCCCCGTGCCTGCGGGCAGGGCCCCGCGGCCGCCGGCCCCTTCCTCCTCTGCTCGCTCCCGTCGCGGACGGCTCGGTACGTGTCACGAGCGGCAGCCCCGTTCAGCCGCTCCCGGAGGGCGCGCGGCTCTGCCCGGCCGTGACCGGGGCCCGCAGGGGTCTCTCGCTCGCCCGCTCGCCCCGAAAGGAGCCGGCCCCGAGCCGGCGCGTCCCGCCCCGCCCGGCCCTCGGCGCCCTCGCGAGCTGAGCGCGGCCCGGCCAGCAGGGGGCGCTGGCGCTCACCGGCTGGGCGCGGGGGCGGTCCGGCGCGGGGGCGGGGCCGGTGGGGGCCGGTCCTTCCGGCCGCCCTCTAAGGGCCGCCCCGCGGGGCCCGGGCTTCCGGTGGCGCGTGCGCGGCGGAGCGGAGGTGGGAGAGGTGCGTGGGGCGGCCGGGTCGCGAGGGGTCTCTTTGCGGTGCCGGGGCCCCTCTGCGGCCCGGCGTGGGAAGCCCGTGGCCGGCGGAGACTGCTCGGAGCTGGGCGGGGAGCGCCGCGGCAGTCCGGCCGCAGGCAGCCATCCCCTGCGGTGGCCGGCATCCCCTCGGGACTCCTGGAGGCCTGGCGGCTCCCGATCCTCGTCTGCGGCAGCCGCCTGAGAGAGCAGCGCGGCCGTAGCCGGGGGCCGGAGAGCGCTGGTGGGTGAGTTCGGGCAGCGGTGGGGGCTCCGTGTGGGCCGGGGGTGGGGGGGGCTCCGTGCGGGCCCGACCCTGGGCCGGGCGGGGGGGGCCTCCGTCGCCGGCCCGGGCCGGGCTCGGTGCCGGGCGGGGGGAGCTCCGTCGCGCCGGCCCCGGGGCCGGGCGGGGGAGGGGGGGGCTGGCTCCTCCGTGCCGGCCCCGGGGCCGGGCGGGGGAGGGGGGGGCTGGCTCCTCCGTGCCGGGCCCGGGGCCGGGCGGGGGAGGGGGGGGCTGGCTCCTCCGTGCCGGCCCCGGGGCCGGGCGGGGGAGGGGGGGGCTGGCACCTCCGTGCCGGGCCCGGGGCCGGGCGGGGGAGGGGGGGGCTGGCTCCTCCGTGCCGGGCCCGGGGCCGGGCGGGGGAGGGGGGGGCTGGCACCTCCGTGCCGGGCCCGGGGCCGGGCGGGGGAGGGGGGGGCTGGCTCCTCCGTGCCGGGCCCGGGGCCGGGCGGGGGAGGGGGGGGCTGGCTCCTCCGTGCCGGGCCCGGGGCCGGGCGGGGGAGGGGGGGGCTGGCTCCTCCGTGCCGGGCCCGGGGCCGGGCGGGGGAGGGGGGGGCTGGCTCCTCCGTGCCGGGCCCGGGGCCGGGCGGGGGAGGGGGGGGCTGGCTCCTCCGTGCCGGGCCCGGGGCCGGGCGGGGGAGGGGGGGGCTGGCTCCTCCGTGCCGGGCCCGGGGCCGGGCGGGGGAGGGGGGGGCTGGCTCCTCCGTGCCGGGCCCGGGGCCGGGCGGGGGAGGGGGGGGCTGGCTCCTCCGTGCCGGGCCCGGGGCCGGGCGGGGGAGGGGGGGGCTGGCTCCTCCGTGCCGGGCCCGGGGCCGGGCGGGGGGGGGCTCCGTGACCGGCCCGGGCCCGTGCTCGTGCCGGGGGGGGGCTCCGTGCCGAGCCCGGGCCCCGCAGAGAAGCCCTGGTCGGGCATCGTTCGCTTTTGCACAATGTAGGGCTTTCCCCGTTTATTTTCTGTGTACTGTGTTTTGGGCCACCTGAAACCCTTTGGCCGGGGAGGTTTGGTGCGGGGAGATGGCAGGTCTGGAGCCTGAAAGATCTCGGGTGGGGGGCGGGGGAGGTATTTTTGCCTTAAAACTCTGGGCCCACCTCGTGTGTCATGTCGTGAGTCTCGTGACTGTGGCAAATGGCTCAGTCGGGCGTTTTCTGAAAATGTATTCATCCCATGCAGATGTCATCGGGATACAGATCATCTGCATCTTCATGCTCTGACAAGACAAGATGCTGAGACAGGGATGAGCTCCAGAAGGACTGCTGAAAAGAAGAAAAAACCGCACTCCACAAAGTCATGGGGTTTATTTTTGCGTTTGGGGGGGCGGGGTGGCTTTAACAAAAGAGTGCAGTGTTGGCTGGCAGCAGCCTGCAGGGCATTTTTGCTGCCTGATCTCTCCTTTTCTTCTCTTCCACTCCTCTTTCAGGGCTGTAATTGTCATTTGGATAGTTTTAGAAGAGCAGTTAAGTTCCTCGCCTGTGTCAATGTGCTGATAATACCAGGAAGGTGAACGCTTGAACCGGTCGGGCGGGTGGGAATAACTTGGCTGCAGGTAGAACTTCTGAGGGAAGACCAGCAAAACCAGGAAGCAAATAGCAAGTTCCCCAAAAATGTGCGGGTGTCAAACACGTAAGCGTTTCATTGCCGAATGTTTTTGGGAATATGTTCCAAATGGCTATTTTTGGTAAACATAAATTTTCAGGAGATTCAGGGTTGTGTGTGGCAAAACATGTCCCTCTGTTTTTGTGTCCTGCCGCACAAACGGCGGGCGGCAGGGCTCTTGTTCCCCGCTCTCGATATTGCCCCAGCAGGGCTGCGATATTTAGACCTAAGTGGGGATGGGTTTAGGAGTGGAAGGAGAGAGAACGCCTGTGTTCTGTAAGGGCTGTGAATGCTGACCCTTTGTCTCCGTCTGCCGCTTTTCCTGTGCGGGTGATGAAGCTGTTTTACTTTTCTCTGTTGTTCCTGGTCTAAATAGCTGCAAGGCTGTCGCCGCTGTGGGTGTGCAATTTGTGTTGCTGTGTTTCTGTGGAGTCCTAGCCACGGCTCGCTTCTAGTGTGGCCAAGGGTCAAGGTAGGGCTTTCAGCTTAAAGCTTCAGAAGCGCTGCGCGCTGAGATGGGTGTAGGTGAAACTGCTGTTGCGCCTGCAGCTGTGCTCGCAGGGATGCTGGGCGGCTCCGCATCAGACCGGCGAGGTGCGCGTGGACCTCCGTCGGGCTGCGCCCTGGGTGCGCGAGCGTGCCGTGTGTTTGCTGTTCCGGCTTGTACGTGCGAGGGCTTAACGTTTGATTTAACGCATTTCCTTTAACGGCAGGCTGTAGTTGGGCTCTAGATGGTATTCCTACGGGGGCGCAAGAGCTGTGGAATGGTTAAGCTGTTGCTGTGCCTCCAGGTGACTTGTTCAGTAACACTGTTTTTCCAGGTGCAGATGGATGAGTCGTGCAGGGCAACGGAGGAGAGCCCAGGGGAGCGCTGTAAGAAGGTGAGTCTGTGTAGTACTGGAGGGAAGATGTGACTGATGGCTATAGGGCTCCATTATGGGTTTTACTCTTTTTTTTTTTGTGATCTGAGGGCGCTAAGCGATGAGCCGAGCGTGATCTGGGCCCTGGAGGTGAGTCAGGCAAGGTGACGGGTGCTTGGTGGGCTGGAGTAGGTGTTCTTTTTCAGGTTATTCAGGTTTTTTTTTCCCTTGTCTTCACTTTCCCATCCCAATTTGGGGCCGATTCCCTCAAACGGGGACTTCCCCCTGTGGGGCTGCTTATGCAGCCTGGGAGCTGCTGCCTGGGCACAAAAATACCTCAAACCCCCTGACTCTGGGTCTGCAATGGGGGGTGAAAATACAGGAAGAATTCTGGTGGAAAGAAAACAACTTGGGGCTTCTGGGAAAGCCAACTCAGCTGGATTTGTGCAGCTGGAAAGGAAAAAAAGGGTGGTGGTGGGGAAGGAACAACCACCTAAAAGCACCCACCAACCATTCTCATGCACAAAACCGAAAGTGAAAATGACCATTTTTTGTAGGGTAAAAGCACAAAAAGTCCCCACAGAACTCAGTAGTTTGGAAAAGCAACCCCAATTATTACATTATGTAAAGAAGGCAGGGGAAAAAAAAAACCAAAACAAAACCCTATCACAACCCTGATGCCACATGCCTACAAGCAGTTCCTGGGGCTTATTCTGCGGGGGTGGGGGACCCAACCTTGTTCCCCAGGTTTGCTGTGCTGCTTCTCCTCCCTCGGGCATGGGGGGGGCGGGCAGTGGCATGGACAGTAGCAAGCACCAGATTTTTTTAAGCAGTCGAGAGGAAAGGACTGAAATGCTCGAGACGCTTTGCTGTTTGGTGCAGAGGCAATGAACGGTGCTGCCGGGGCTGCGAGGGGGAAAGGTGCAGAGGAATAGAAGCTCTGTGGATGCAGCCAAGTTACGGTTTCTGGATGGTATTAATCGAGAAGAGTAATTCAGATAATGCTGCTGCCCAGCGACCAGAGTTGGGTACTGAGCCCGGGAGCCGCGCACGCGCGGTGGCGTCCCTGTGATCCCCATTGCTCTCTCCGCAGGTGACAGCCCTGCGATGCTGCGGTGCCTGCGAGGTGATGCCGCCGTGCTCGTTGCTGCTTCCTGGTAAGGAAAGGCCTCCTCCGCTCCTGCTGCAGCGTGGTGGTGTGTCGGACACGATTCCCTGTGTCGGGTGAGGCCTAGGGCTGCCGGTGAGGTGAGCGAGCCCCTTTGGTGGGTGCAGGGGTGTCTCCTTGTGTGCCTGCACTACTGGGGCTGGTGGGATGGGAAGCTTCAAACGACCTGCCGAGGCAGGCTTCTGGTATGCTAAAGGCGAGCGGGTGAGGGCAGCCCCAGGAGTTACCCGGGAGCTGATAGAAGGGAAGAGGGAAAGGAGGAGGAGGATGATGACATTTTCCCCCTGCCCAGGGTGCAGAAGATAGCCGACTCCCCAGCTCACCAGAGCTCCCCCTCAGCCTCCCCTGGCCCCACTTGCCCCGTGCTCCTGCCCCCAGCTCCGGCACGAGCGAGCTAGGCTACGTGCCTAGGAAGCCTCATCTCGTAAGAGCTGTGAGACACCCTTGTATTCTCTTCAGGTGGAGGATGGCCTAGAGTCTGGAGCTGCAGAAGAGGCAGGGCGGAGAGGAGGGGAAAGAAGCATCTGAACGGCTAAATTGTGCCAGCAGCGCTGAGAGCGAGAGTCGCGGTGAGTCCTGGGCCACTGGGGCCCCGTTGCCTCTCTTGTGCATCCTGGGCCCTCCCTGTCTCTCCCCTGGCCCCCTCTCTTTCCTTACCTGCTGCAAAATTTTTTTTAGTTTTTTTTTTTGCACCCCCCCCCCGCCCCTTCTTTCTCCATCTCGCTCTGAGTGGCTCCCTGCCTCCCCGTCTTTTCAGGCCTCCCTCTCTCTGTCCTGTAGCCTGTGGCTACTTGTTCTTTCTCTGCCTCTCTCTGCCTGGCTCTGGCTCCGTTTTTATTTTTTCATTCCTCCTGCTCTGTCCTGTAGCCTGTCGGTATTGTGTCTTTCTCTGGCTCTCTTGGTCTGACTCCCTGTGTTACCGAAAAACGCGGTAAAATCGGAAATATCTATTCAACACCAATCTAGTATTAAAGAGCAGGCGTTCTTTATTCACGGCGCCAGATGCACGGGGGATCGCTCCTCCTGGCGTGCGTCCCTCACACACCTTTCCCGTAGAATTTGTAGATCAAAATTTTACGTATTCATACATATTCATTATCGTCCTGTCTACTGATCGGTACAAACTTGCTCGTTCCGTATGTAAATCGCTGCGCAGGCTCGGTGGTGGTCCGTGAGTCGGTGGTCGCAATCTCCCCCTGCCAGAATTGCCTTTTACCTTCTTGGCTCTTAATCTTGGCAGTCTTGGCTAGTTTTCTCAGTGCGCTACACGAAACCGCGTTTTGTCATCCGTTTCTGACAGAAGCACGTTGTCTGTTGTTCTGCTGACATTAACGATCGCCTAGGGACTAAAATGCAGATCGACAGATGCGCTGATTCGTACGCTCCGTGTTCCCGTAATGGAACACCGTCTCTGGTTGGTTGATTTCATCGCTTTGGTTACATTTCCCCCCTTTGGAAGTTTTGAAATAATCATTTTCTCAATACTTCCATCTTAGATCAATAATATTCCACTATGTCAGTTCAGTGTTTGGTTCATCTTCTCAAAATTTTCACTTGATTGTGGTCTCTAGGGCATATGCAGGTTCCATTTTATACCCAAAATTTTATTAATTTGTTGAACTACCTCTGCAAAAAAATGTGGTCCTCTCTCAGAGGACATTCCTGTTGGCACTCTAAATCTTGGTATTATTTCTTTCAGCAACATCTTAACTACTACTCTAGCTTTGTTGGTGCAGCACGAGAAAGCTTCTGGCCAACTAGAAAACTTGTCCATCAGCACTAACAAATACTGCTATATCTATTTTGTCTGGGTAACTCAGAAAACTTAATTTGCTAATAATTTCCGGGAGAATTTTTTGTTTTGTTACTCCTAAAGGTGGTTTCCTTTGGTTCAGGGGATTATTTCTAGGACAGATTGGACACTTAGCTACCATGGGTTTAACTGTTCTTGTCATGCCTACACACGCTACAGATGCTTTTAAACTCAAAACCGTAGCATCTACACCCTAATGTGTTTGCTCATGCTTTTCTTTTGCAAGTTCTGTCATAACTTGTGGGGTTGTTATTATTATTACTTGTTTTTCTGGTGTTACCTACCATCTCTGTGTTTTGTGATGCTTCCAATTGTTCTGCTAATTGCTCATCCAATTTATTATAATAATCTCGGTTTCAACTTTGGAATTCCGATCTGTTTTACTGGTACTAGTGCAAGGATACCTTGCTCTGCAGTCCTCTTTGCAGCTTTATCTGTCAATCGTTTGCTTATGTTTACAGCCGTCTGGCCGAATCGATGAGCTTTGCAACGCTTTACCGCCACTTCTTTTGGTTTCTGCACGTCTTCCGGAAGTTGGAGAATGTCTTCTTTATGCTGTATCAATGATTCTTGGGCTGATGGCAGTCCTTTTTCCTTCCCAGTAGCTCCATGATCGTGGATCACACCAAATGCATGTTTGGAATCAGTCTAGATATTTATCCTTCGTCCTTCTGCCATTCGCAGAGCTCGCTTCAACGCTACCAATACTGCTTTCTGTGCTGAGGTGTTCGCAGGCAGCGCCCCTGACTCCATTCCCTCGGCGGTGATAACGACAGCATATCCGGCCATTCTCTTCTCGCCCAGAGCTGCTTCCATCTGTAAACAACTCCAGATCAGGATTTTCCCAGAGGTTTGTGTCTCAGGCCTGGTCTGCTGGAATAGACTTGTTCAATAGTTAGCAAGCGATCGTGTTCGAAATTGTCCGTAAGGTTTTCTGTTGTTAAAAACATAGCAGGATTCAGTATAGCAGTAGTCTTCGATTCCACATGGTCTTGTTCTAACAGAACAACTTGATATTTCAACATTCTGCTAAGGGATAGCCAACGACCCCCCTTTTGTTCTAAAACAGTCACCGCTATGTGCGGGACACATACTGTCATCTCTTGTCCCATTGTTAACTTTGGGGCTTCCTGGATCGGCAGCGCTGCTGTTGCCACTGCCCGTAAACATCCAGGCCATCTTTTACTCACGTGGTCGAGTTGTTTGGAGAAGTAGCCCACGGGTCTCTTCCAGGTTCCCAGTCGCTGTGTCAGCACTCCAAGGGCTAAATGTTGTCTTTCGTGGACAAACAACTCAAAAGGTTTA